>NC_142473.1:65844000-66166000 GCF_049115385.1 Moschus berezovskii
TTCCATGTGATTTGACTCAAGCATGTTTAAAGGGTAGTTTGTGTACCATGGAGATGAAGATTTAATCCTGCCATGGCTCCTACAGTAAATATTTATACTTAATTTTATCAAAATGAACATTGGACTCAACTATTATTTTTTTCTCCTGGTATTTTCTCGTCTCATTAAAATCTCTGATGCTGCTTTGTCATAGTTTCCACCCCAGCTCAGGGTCTCATGCTCATTATATGCTGGCTCTGGGTTTTAGGACAAAGGTCACTTTAAAAAGAGAAAATCATGTTATATAAAACTTGGGGAGAAAATTTGAATATGGCAACAACAACTACAAATCTGTTGTAACTATAATGACTTTTGACTACTTTTTCTCTAGAGAAAAATTCAAGATGTGAAAGAAAATTCTTTCACTGCTAAACTTCTATTTCATAAAGCATTGTCTTTTAACTTCCAGCTGATTTATCTTCTTTTGGAAATGTAAGTGATTGCTTGATGACATACTGACTCTTGCCCGAGCCACAAGCCAATTATTTATCTTTCCAAATAGATTTATTTCATGGAGGATAGGGATGGGGATGTATAGAAGATATAAATAAAATTTACAATTCATTGGAAAAGCAGAATAAAAACCATTTAAAAGTGAAATCAGTTGTAAATGACAAGGTTAAAAAGAGAGGTGAGTTATAATTAAATGTAAAAAGTGAACCCATTTACAGAGCTTGTTAGGATTATAATTCAACATCTGGAGCTATTTTCATTTGTTTTCTGAATGAGAAAATAATTCTGTCTGTTAAAAGTTTCTATTTTTAATTATATACACTTAAGGTATATGGCATTATAATCTGACATCTGTACACTCTACAAAGTGATCACCACCAGAAGGCTAGTCATCATCCATCAATAGTTAATTCTTTCATTTGTTCCAGCCACCCCCTTATCCCCCTCCCCTTCTGGTAACTGCTAATCTGTTCTCTGAAGCTATGAGGTTTTTTGCTTTGTTTTTCTTTTGTATGTGTGTGCTTTTTTTTTTTTTTTTAGATTCCATGAATGAGTGAAATCATACAGTGTTTGTCTCTCTCTGTCTGACTTATTTCACTTAGTATATAGTACCTTCAAGATCATCCATTTTGTCAAAATGGCAGGATTTCATTCTTTTTATGGCTGAGTAATATTCCACTATATACATATATACCACATCTTCTTTATCCATTCATCCATTGATGGACACTTAAGTTATTTCTATATCTTGGCTATTATAAACGATGCTACAATGAACATAAGGGTGCGTATGTCTTTCAATTTGTTGTTCAGTCACTGTGTCATGTCTGACTTTTTGCAACCCCATGGACTATAGCACGCCAGGCCTCTCTGTCCTTCACCATCTCCCAGAGTTTGCTCAAACTCATGTCCTTTGAGTTGGTGATGCCATATAACGATCTTGTCCTCTGTCATCCCCTTCTCCTGCCTTCAATCTTTCCCAGCATCAGGGTCTTTTCTAATGAGTTGGCTCTTCACATCAGGTGGCCAAAATATTGGAGTTTCAGCATCATATTAGAGCCATTTAATTTTACACCCTTCTTTGGCCTAAAATGTGTCAGTTGCAATTACAGAGACTGACATGGATTGTGTGCATCCCATACATTGCTGAGGGCTGAGCGGGCAACTACTGTGACTTCTTTACTGTCCTGAAGGTAGATCTAGTGACCTTCTGCCCCTATAAAACTTTGGTTTAATATCCCTGGCAGTCTCATACGTTGAGCTCTATGCATTTCATTATTTTCATGATTTTCTTTTGTACTTTCTTTGTTTCTTTGTTGAATTACTTAAACATTGAGTATTACATGTGATTTTATGAATATAATCCTAATAATAGGTGCATAAGAGTATAGAAGAATTTAACTAGAGGACAAAAAATGACCAAATTATAAAATAATTAATGAAGGTGATGCCTTGTTAGATTGCATAATGACAACCAATATTAACTATTGAACAAATTCTATTATTATGAGTTTTGGCATTGTCTGGGCATGATATTAGAGTTCAGGAACATATAAAACTTAATTTTTTGAAAATTAATAGGAATTTCATTTATATTTATGGTAATTAACCCTTTAAAGGGGTTTTCCAGGCACAAACTGTATATGAGAATAATTATCCTCTTTTTTTCATATGAGAAACTAAATCATGAGGAATTTTAATTCATCTAGATAAGGGGTAAAGTTGGAGTACAAACTTTTTCTGTTGGACTTCAAAGGCTAATGTTCTCAAATCTTGTTATTGTAGGGACAACACTTGTCTGACAAACAACTTGCTTACCAAATGAGAGCTTATAAACTTTTTCCAATAGTAATGCCATTGTTCAGAATACTTTTTAGAAGTTGTCTTTGAGACCTACCTTTGGAAGCTGTTTATTAAATTCTACAAAATAATGTTTCAGTATTTTATGGCCCTCTCTGAACACAATTTGACCATCTATCTTTTTGACAAGAGTTTTTAAGATGACTTCAACTTGCAAAATTCATAAAAGGACCAAGACTTGGCACCAATGCTATTTTTTTTTTAAAGAATGAGATGTAGGTAGGCCCTCATGCTGAAAGAGGAGTCATCTCTAAAATGGCTTGAGCAATGACAATTTCCTCCCAGTTAAAAAGCCATCAACCAGTACTTTAAGTGGTTAAGTTCAATACATATGGTTTTTTTTTAATTTGTCAATTATAGACCAAAAGATATTAGTATTTAGAGAATTTTTAAGAGACTATAGTAAATGCCCTATATATGTATGAACTCTGTTCTGAGAGGGAGTCCTTAAGTCCAATTTGTTTATAAATCCAATGAACTTAGCCTAGGTACCCAACTCACACAACCAGCCATATAGTACTGCACTATAATTGGTTTGTAATACTTTTCAGACAAATAAGACACAGAAAACAAACAGAAAAAATAAAAGAAAACATTTTTAATCTCACAGAACAGCACCTTGAAAAGTACAGTAGCATAGTACAACAGTTGGCATACAGGGTCTGGCATCAAGTGAACAGGCAAGAAGAATTACTAATTGGAGGAGGGAAAGGAGGTGGGAGGTGGTAGAGCTGGACCATCAGAATAGGAGATGGAGGGCAAACTGCAATTTCACTCATACCTGATGCTGATGGCACAGGGTCTGGTTCTATGCTGGATTCAATTCTATCTATCCTCTTGATGGGTAGTAGCTCTTTTTTTCTCATCATAGATGATACAATAGCACTGGATTGCATTCTGAACGGCTGCTGCAAAGCTCGTGTACTGTTTTACATTCGGGTCCGGAGTCTCAAAAACTAATAGTGCCTCCTCAAATAAAGAAAATCCCTTTGCTATTTCCTGTGTTATGAATCTCTTCAGTTCTTCAGTTACTTCCTCTTCCTCTTGTCTCTCTTCATCTTTTCTCTGGGCCTCTAATTCCATCGTTATCGATTGGTGCTTCTTAGCAGTATCAACTACATCACCGCTGCTTTTACACTTGTTTCCAGACCACCCTAATGGCAGAAAGCTAAGAGGAACTAAAGAACCTCTTGATGAAGGTGAAAAAGCTGACTTAAAACTCAACATTCAAAAAACGAAGATCATGGCATCCAGACCCATCACTTCATGGCAAATAGGTGGGGGAAAAATGGAAACCGTGACAGATTTAATTTTCTTGGGCTCCAAAATCACTGTCAATGGTGACTGCAGCCAGGAAATTAAAAGATACTTGCTCCTTGGAAGAAAAGCTATGACAAACCTAGACAGCATATTAAAAACCAGAGACATC
Organism: Moschus berezovskii; assembly: GCF_049115385.1. NCBI lineage: Eukaryota > Metazoa > Chordata > Mammalia > Artiodactyla > Moschidae > Moschus > Moschus berezovskii. The sequence continues at coordinate 65,847,782 of NC_142473.1, forward strand.
ACTTTGCCGACAAATGTATAGTCAAAGCTATGGTTTTTCCAGAAGTCATGTACGGATGTGAGAAATGGACCATAAAGAAGGTTGAGGACTGAAAAATGGATACTTTTGAACTGTGGTGTTGGAGAAGACTCTTGAGAGTCCCTTGGACAGTAAGGAGATCAAACCGGTCAATCCTAAAGGAAATCAACCCTAAATATTCATTGAAAGGACTGATGCTGAAGCTGAAGCTCCAATACTTTGACCACGTGATGTGAAGAGCTTACTCACTGGAAAAGACCCTGATGCTGGGAAAGACTGAAGGCAGGAAGAGAAAGGGATGACAGAGGAGGATATGGCATCACCAACTCAATGAACATGAGTTTGAGCAAACTCCAGGAGATAGTGAGGAACAGGAAAGCCTGGTCTGCTACAGTCTGTGGGGTCACAAAGAACTGGACATAAATTTGGTTAGCAACTGAACAACCAAACATCCTGGGCTTGAAATAAAGATACTGTACTGCTGAGCTCTATATAGCACTGTACAATAAAGAACACAAAAGCACAGCCTCTTGTGGAGGATGCACACATGTGACAACATATGCCAGACACATGAACTCACTTACACGACTAGACACATAAATGCGTGTCTGCATCTTTGCAAGTTCACAGCTTGAAGGTCCATATGTAGGGGACTTACATATTGCTGAAAGTTAAGTATGGTTTGCATGTAGGGGACTTTTACAACTTGCTGATAGTTAAATGTAAAGACTTTGTAAAGACTAACAGACTATACAAGCTAACAAGCTTTATTAAGGGAAAAAGGAATAGCATGTGGACAAACAACATTAGGAATAAGAAAGATAATAATTTTAGACATTGTAAATAGTAAAAGCAAAAGAAATCATGAACTTTGAAACTTTAGATAGAGCATATTATAAGAAACAAGAATACGAATCACCAAAGTGAAATCAAGCAACAGACTGTTGGGATGTACATACAATCATTGAAGAAATTAAATTGATTGGAACTTTATTTATCAAAAAATATATCAGACCCAGAAAGGTGATTTCAATATTGGCATATAAGCATCATCTTATAAGAAGAATTCAAAATATTAGAAGGAGAGGGAAAGCTGCCTATTCATTATTTCAGATCTGTCAGAATAGGACAGAAATAGTATTTAATGGGAAAATTATAGACCTATCTCACCAGTGAATGCAGATGTAAAAATCTTAATGTATTAGCAGAAAAAATACACTATTGTATTTAAAATACATAATGACCAAGCATGGTCTGTTTCAGGAACAAAAATGGTTATCATTGAAACTTTCTCAATTAGAAGTGTATTTAGGTTCAAGAAACAGGAAACTTGTAAACTTGTCTAGTATGGCTTGAACATAGGCTTTTTCTTTACTCATACCATAAGAGTCTAGACTTAGACCATTGCTAGTATTGGCTCAGTGACTCATCAACATCAGGATTGATGATCTGTGATTCTTTAGCCTTTTTTTAATGGTCATATAAGGGCCGCTGCCAGCGCCAGCATTGGACCCAGGTCCAAGAAATTAGAAGAAAAAGTGAAGAGATCTGTCTGTCATGTTTTCTCCTTTTATTTTCCCAGAGTCTTTCTGGAGAATTCTATTTACAGGTCATTAGCCAGACTGGCTAGAAGGCCACTTGTAGCTGAAAGGAAAAATGAAAAACAGTGAAGAGTAAGCAACCTAAATGCTCCCTCAAAAGAGAATAAAGATGTGGTACATATATGCAATGGAATATTAGCCATAAGAACAAAATGATGCCATTTGCAGTGACATGGGTGGACCTAGAGATTATCACACTAAGTGAAATAAGTCAGACAGAGAAAGACAGTTATCATGTGGAATCAAATTTTAAAAAATGATACAAATGAACTTATTTACAAAACAGAAACAGCCTCACAGATCTCAAAATCAAATTTAAGTTACCAACAGGGAAACATAGGGGGAAGTGATGAATTAAGAGATTGGGATTAACATATGCAATATATACAATATATGTATAAATTTATACAACTGATTCACTTTGCTGTGAAACTAAAACACAGCATTCACTCCAATAAATATTAAAACAAACAAAAAACTTAAGTGCATGAAGAGAAACAGTTGAAGACTGTAGTGAGAATTAACTTCTACCATTGCTGCCTTGAACAAAACCAGGATTCTGTTTGGAATAAAAAGAAGAATGAATATTGAGGAAACAACTAGTTGTGTCTGCCTTAAATGCCTAGTAAAGAAATTCATTATATCAACAGATTAAATGACAGAAAACATATGATCATCTCATTAGTGCAAAAGAAATCATTTGGTAAAATGAAAACACTTAGTGAACTTGAAACATCAGGAATCTCTTTAACATGATTAAGGGGAACGTCTCAGCCTCTAGCAAACACCGTATTTAATGATGAGACTTTAGAAATATTCTCTTTAAAGTGAGAAAGAAAACAAGGATGTGCATAATCTCTTATATGACAGGGAATAAATAACTTATAGTGAATTGTTATGCATAACTTAAATGCACTAGATTTTTATATATTGATACATCACAAAAACATACATAAAAATATAGAGTGGTCAGAGGCTGTATATTGCATGATGCAATTGATGTAAAGTTTGAAAATCTAGAAAATATCACATGTTTTTTTATGAACATCTGCATTTGTAGTATAAGTAGAAGCCACAGGACCTCTTCCTGTAGGGAGAGAAGAAAGGGAAAGAGAGACTGGCAGCTACAAGAAGACTTTTATGGATTTGAAACATTTTCCCTTTTTTTCCAAAGATGTAAAGTAAATATGTCAAAATGTCAGAATGTGCTAAATCTGGATTATGGGTACATGGTTGTGTCTTTTAACTTCTGCATATTTCTTTCACATATTTTATAAGGATAAATATCTTGAGATTTCCCTGGTGGTCCAGGGGTTAAGATTCTGTGCTTCCAAAGTAGGGCATGAGAGTTCAGTCTCTGCTTGGGGAACTAAGATCCCACATGCTGCGTGGCACAGCTAAAAGACAACAAAAATAAAACGAAAAAATGAATAAACCTCAAGTGTCTTTCTTTTGTCCTGAGGTTCTTGGTTTGTGACAAGCCCTAGAGTTCCAAGAGTATTTTGGTGGTGTGTCTGATGTCCCCCGCCGTGAGACACCCAGACTCCGAGCTGTAAGGGAGTGTGCAGATCTCAACTGCCCTGCAGATAGTCCATGACCTTGTTCCCTTCACCTGCCACCCTCAACCAGCCGAGGCCCCTGAACTAGGAACCTCCAGTTGGCCCTGATTCTTTCTGCTTTTTTTCAGAACCTAGTAATAGTTTTCCCAGGTGGAAGGAAGGAACTTATCTCTCAATTTAACTCCCAGAAGAGCAATTTATAACAGAAAAGAATTGTTTTAGGCCCCAAGTGTTATAACTGTGTACTACCCTTATCCCTTTTGTTAGGCAGACTCTGCCATTTTTTTCCAAGACTGGCTCACATTTCCCAGGTGGACCAAGCTGGAGAAGCCCTATTAGCAATGTACTGTGCCTGAAACCAGTTGCTCCTGCCCACATACCATGACCCCAAGACCCCAGGAAGGAGCCTGCTCTCTCTGGGTACAGATAAGTACTGGGTCCTCTCTGCCTATAGGTGCTTCCTAAAGTTGGGGAAGCTGTTTATCACCACCACCTTCCCGTAAGGGGGTGACAGGAAGGGGGAAGTAAGCAGAGAGATTGAACACCTTACCCAAGCTCACATTGTTAGTCAGTGAGCTGGGATTTGAACTCTAGGAGTCTGATTCCAAAATGCTTACTTTTGACTATGAAGCTCTACTTCCTCTAGGCAATTCAAGATTCAAACCAATTTAGGGAGCCCAAAATCTGCTTTAGAGTTGAGGAGAACATGTATTTCTTACTTCTTCATCATGCAAGGTGCTCTGTACACCCTCTTGCTTCCAGCAATGGTACTCTGGTTCCTCCAGATACTTCACCGTCAATATGGTTTGTGTTGGGGTTGATCCAGGCCTGCTGTAAAAATATACAGAGATAGCCAGATTGCCTAGCTCCTCCCTTGGGTTGATTTGGGGATTGGAATCAGTGTGAGAATAAATTAACTGGTGTTTCTGGGGAAAAGAAGGTTCCTTTCTCTATCATTCTAATTGGCAGACTAAGGATGTAAAGCTTGGATCTGCAGCCACCTTAAAGCTCCCTGAGGGGCAGGATTGAAATTCACAAAGCCTAAAATGGAACCAACCCACAGGAAGCAAGGCCAATGAGTCAAATACTCCTGTCTTGGCTCTAGTCACGGTCAAGCCATACCTGCACATAGGTATGGCTACCTACCTGTGGACTTCTGAGTTCCCTGAGCCAATTAACTCCTCTTCCCACCTTAATCCATTTTCAGTTGTTATTTTTTTTTTTTTGTTACTTGTAGCAGAAAAGATTCTTAACTCATGCAAAAGTAACAAATAAAAGCAACAATAAAATACGCTATGTTCTATAAAGGACTTCCCTGGTGACTCAGCAGTAAAGAATCCACCTGCAATGCGGGAGCCATAGGAGATGTGCGTTAGATCCCTGGGTTGGGAAGATTGACTGGAGGAGGGCATGACAACCCACTCCAGTATTCTTGCCTGGAGGATCCCAAGGACAGAGGAGCCTGGCAGGCTATAGTCCATAGGGTCGCAAAGAGTAGGACACAACTGAAGCGACTTATCATGCAGGTTCTATAAAAGGCTTTTACCTCTTATAAAGGTATATCTGTTTACTTCTACTCAAGGGATGATGATCCACTTTAATTAGTACAATAACTGAATTCACCTGAAACTAACACAAAAATGTAAATAAATTATACTTCAATAACAAATTTTTTTTTAAATTTAAATGACTGCTTTTATGGTCATTCAGTTGCAAGAACAGTAACAGAACAGCACCAACTCCATTTCATTAACTTTAGGGCTATCACTAGTAAAGTGTTTAATGGCAAAGAGACATCCTACAGATCTTAAATAACTTACGTGTATTTTGTTTTTAAGCAAATGAGTAAGAATCACTTACAACTAACACCATTAGTCATTGCTGTAGTACAATGGGCCCTGCTAAATGCAGTCTCAAGAATTTGATAGAGCTAATCCTTAATGGTTAAAATGCATTCTCTTATATCACTGAAAGAATTAGTCACTCAATCATGTCCCACTCTGTGCAACCCCATGGACTGTAGCTCACCAGGCTCCTCCGTCCATGGGATTTCCCAGGCAGGAATACTGAAGTGGGTTGCCATTTCCTTCTCCAGGGGATCTTCCCAACACAAGGATCAAACCCCAGTCTCTTGCACTGCACGCATATTCAGTACCATCTGAGCCACCAGAGAAGTTATATCATTCAGTTCAGTTCATTTCAGTTCAGTCACTCAGTTGTGTCTGACTGAGACCCCATTAGGCCTCCCTTAAAAAAAAATAATTCTGGGGCTTTTTTAGGGCAAGAAGTTGTATTGTTGGATGATCCAAAGCTCCTGTGAATTTAATAAAACTTAAAAAAAAACTATATATTTATTCACTTATTTATTTGGCTGAGCTGGATCTTCGTTTCAGCATGTGGGATCTAGTACCCTGACCAGGAATTGAAACTGGGCCCCCTGCACTGGGAACCCAGAATCTAAACCTCTGGACCACCAAGGAAGTCCCTAATAAAGCTTTTAAGTAAAGTTTTATTTTATCTCTCACACAACATTTCTGTTCATTCAGTCCCATAGAAATCTATTCGCTCAGTTCATAGCAAAGCTTACCTCAAATACAGATTCTCAGATCTGTATATAAACTACCAGTTTATAAACTGATAGTTTATAGACTGATATAAACTATCAGTCTATAAACTACCCCTCCCCAACTGATACTGAAGACCAATTTCTTTCCCAGCTTTCCAGTTATACAGTCATTGAATTGGTATGCTCTACAACGGGGATTGGCAACTCTGTCTATAAGAGCAGGTAGTAAATATTTTAGGCTTTGTGAAACACATGATTTCTGTCATAATTACTCAGCTGTGTGATTGTAGCATGAAAACAACCACAGACAACAGATAGACAAATGGGTGTGGCTGCATTCCAATCAAAGTTTATTTACAAGACAAGGCAACTGGACATGTTTGGCTCAGAAGCTGTGGTTTGTCAGCCCTTGCCTAACATAATATTTTAAGGTGTTGGGCTTTCCTGTGGCTCAGATGGTAAAGAATCTGCCTGAAATGAAGGAGACCTAGGTTCTATCCCTGGGTGAGGAAGATCTCCTGAAGAAGGGAATGGCTACCCACTCCAATATTCTTGCCTAGAGAATTTAATGGACAGAGAAGCCTGCCAGCTACAGTCCACGGGGTCGCAAAGAGCTGGACACAACTGAGCAACTAACCCATTCACTTTCAAGGTGTTGGGCAGGGATTTCTGTTCCCTATGTTTTAGTAGTTTTAAGTGGTCAGATCTGTGGTATTGGAGAAGACTCTTGAGAGTCCCTTGGACTGCAAGGAGATCCAACCAGTCCATCCTAAAGGAAGTCAGTCCTGGGTGTTCATTGGAAGGACTGATGTTGAAGCTGAAATTCCAGTATTTTGGCCACCTGATGGGAAGAGCTGACTCATTTGAAAAGACCCTGATGTTGGAAAAGATTAAAGGCAGGAGGAGAAGGGGATGACAGAGGATGAGATGGCCCTATGGCATCACCAACTCAATGGACATGAGTTTGGGTAAACTCTGGGAGTTGGTGATGGACAGGGAAGGCATGCTGTGGTTCATGGGGTCGCAAAGGGTCCGACACGGCTGAGTGACTGAACTGAACTGCAGTGGTCAGATCATTTGATTTGGAGCAAAAAAGCAAATATCTTGAATATGACGGGATATTTCTCTGTTTCACATTAATTCTACTTACAATTCCTTGTCAAATGAAGAGAGTATGAAAATAAAAACTTAATGAGTACCAAAATGTCCTTTATTTATATGACAGCCTTTAGATTTTCCTATTACCCTAAGAAAGATGTATGTTTAGAGACAGAAGAGCCTAGTTGGACAGAGAAAATTTATAGGTGTGAGACGGTGAATTTTGGATGGATAGACTTGATAAGAAGTCCTGACTTCACTATGATACTCCATGTGCTCTTGGCCAGATTTTATACCCCTCTCAACTTTTATTTCCTCACTTTTAATTGAAAGTATAAAATGATATGATAAAATTATATTGTAATTATCATGATGATATCACCTATATTTAGAAACATTGTGTGGGTTTATTGCAGTCAGCAAAGAAAGCATGTAACACAAGAACATGGTAAGCACTCATTAAACGTGATTTTTACATGCGACAACATGGCAGTGATTTGCTGAAGGTCACACCTCAGGATGGGGTGAGACTAGGATTTTCTCTGCAGCCTGACTGACTTCAAAGCTTGTGAACTTTCCACTGCATTAGACTGAACCCCAGCTATCCATTCAAAATGGGGGTGTTTATTCACATATGGAAATTGCTCAAGCTATTAAAATTCATAATTTCCAAATCTAGTCACATGAAGTGAATCCCCTGTGTCCATGGAATTGAGTGCATGTTTCTGGAAGTAAATCCAATGTATCAGACATACCTCCTGGCTGAAGCTGCCATGGAATACTTGATCTGTCTTTCCTCCTCACACAGACACTATGGGAAACACTCTTGACCTTCTAAGTCTAGTTCAGACACTCTTGCTGCCAAATTCCGAAAGAGCCATAAAATGTGACCTGCACTCTTAACCTCTCAGGAATCTCTCCGTTACCTCAGAGGATCTGGCCCCCGTCAGATGAGGTGGAAACAGGCCCAGTCTCTTGACGACTGCTCTCTCGACAGAGGCCGGATAAGATCAGATCAACAGCTCCCAACTGTGGCTCTCAGGTTATGTCAAGGACATGGTCAGACAAGATGAATTTAATTTATGAATCCTACAGCTGGACGTGAGCAGACAATCTGTATCCACCTCCTCATTCTGCAAATGTGAAAACTGAAACCCAGAGCTGTGAATAAGAAGTCCAGCTTTTCTTAAATCCAGTCTTTGGCCCTTTGTCCACACCACCTGTAATTCTGGAAGAAAATATCTAAGTTAGGGTGGCCAGATTTAGCAAATTAAAACACAAGATATCCAATTATGGGAACTTCCCCGGTGGCTCAGTCAGTAAAGAATCCATCTGCAATGCAGGAGACTGGGGTTCGATCCCTGGGTCAGGAAGAACCCCTGGAGAAGGAACTGGCAGCCTGGGAAATCCCACAGACAGAAGACCCTGGCAAGCTACAGTTCATGGGGTCGCAAGGTCAAATACCACTTATCAACTAAACCACCACCACACAATTATATTTGAGCTTCAGGTAAATAAATATTTTTTTAGAATAAATATATGCCAAGCAATATTTAGGACACTTTAGGAAACAGATAATGATACTAAATAATCATTCTTTATCAAAAATTCTAACTGATCTGAGCATCTTGGATTTTACCTGGCAAACCTACCCTAAATCAAATAAACAATGCTAAGATTTCCACCTTCTGAAAAAAACATTTGAAAATGTTCAGTTAGAAATCTGGCTAAAGTGGCAAAAAACTGAGTGGACAGGAAGAACTCATAACTGCACTAAATGAAGTTGAAAACAATCAATGGCTAGAAAAGAAGTAACATAAAGTATTTCCCTGGTGGTCCAGTGGTTAAGAATCTGCCTGCCACTTCAGGGGACACAGGTTCAATCCCTGGTCCAGGAAGATTCCACATGCTATGGGGCAACTAGACCCATGTGCCACAGAGACTGAACCCATACTCTAGAGCTCACGCTCCACCACAAAGAGAAAGCACCCCAATGAGAAGCCTGTGTGCCGCAACTAGAGAGCAGCTCCCATTTACCCTAATTAGACAGCCTGTGTGCAGCAATGAAGACCCGGGCAGCCAAAATAAATGAATAAATTTAAAAAGAAAAGAAGTAACATGAAGCTTAAGAACAAAGAAGGAGGGAAAGAAGGAAGAACGGAAAGGAGGGAAAACAGTGGAAGGCAGAAAAAAATAAACTCTCAGTGTGGCGGTCTCTCTTCTCTCCTTGTGAGCTCCACAAAAGTAATGTTCAGCTCACTGTCGTTCCCTCCTTTGCCTTGTCCAGCACCTGCCCTTCCTACTCCACTGCCATGCACAGTTACCTTTTATCTTCTCTACTAACAAGTATTTGTCTTAAATTTTAAATCAAAGCCATACATGTAGGTGATTTAAAATTCAAAGATTACCAATTATATATACTACAATATATATATAAGGAAAGGCTTTAGTTCTTTTCTCGCCTCTTGGGTCACTCCTTTCAAGAACCATGTTTAAACCTGGCATCTGTTTCTAAGGTGACTAGTTGTCCCTGTTTTCCCAGATCAGTGGGATTTGGAAGGACTTAGGACTTTCGGTGGTGAAACAACGACAGTTCCAAACAAACAGGGACTATTCGGGTCATTCTATGTCTAACTTCAGAGACATATTTATCTCTCTACATAATATCCCTTATGTTTTAATTTATCAATTTCAGGCATAATCGATTGATTTTCTTGTTTGAGAGGTAAGTATTTATTTTGGTTATTTACAAATGACTGGTAAAACAGGTTTTTCAAACAGTTCAAGTTCACCAATTTTGATCTAAAAGGTTTTAGAAAGAACCCTCAGAGGGAAAGTGTTTTCTCTAAGCAGAGAAAACAAGAATCCTGTGGTGTGTGTCAGGTGCCATTTTTATTTTCTCACTGAAATAATGTCCCCACCTAGGAATCCTTTTAAATATTCTTAACTTTAATTGCCTTTTTACCCCACAAAGAAGTCAATTTAAATTAAGCAGAATCCATCACTGTGATAATTTTTTAATGAGTAAAGATAATGTACTGTTCAGAAATGGAAATGAGGTGTTCCCAGGATCATTTACAAAGTCTTGAAAAGTCCTCCTAAGAATCAGCTGAAATTAATGAATTTCAGAATCTCACAGCCATCCATACCTTATAACCACGGACTGGGTTCAATGGAAAAAGAAATCCACAATAATAATAGTTACACTTTCCAATTTGAGCATTTAGCTCCTTTTATCTTGAACTCCTGAGGAATTTTATAAACATTAATTAAGCCTCACAGGTGTGATTTATTAGATTAACTCACTGATAGCCATCAAGAACTGTATATGTACATAGTACAGTTCAAGGGAGCTAGATAGAAAAGGGGAATAAATTAGCATCCCAGGAATCCTGGGCTAGGTGCCCCCAGAATTGGGAGAAAGTATGCAAAAGAAATGTGCTCCTCAGCTCAAATTTCTTCTCTCTGGGGCTTCCCAGGTGGATCAGAAGTAAAGAATCTGCCTGCCAATACAGGAGACGCAGGTTCCATCCGTAGGTTGGGAAGATCCCCTGGAGAAGGAAAGGGCAAGCCACTCCAATATTTTTGTCTGGAGAATCCCATGGACAGAGGAGCCTGGTGGGCTGTAGTCCATGGAGTTGAAAAGAGTCAGACACAACTGAGCAACTGAGCTTGCATGCACTGTGTTTTTCAGGTTTTTTTTAATAGATTTTTTTATTATTATTTAAAAATTTTATCCATTTGTTTTTGCTGCTGGGTCTTTGCCCTGGCCCACGGGCTTCTCTGGTTGTGGCACTCAGGCTGAGTTGCCATGCTGCCGCTGCCGCTGTTAAGTTGCTTCAGTCGTGTCTGACTCTGTGCGACCCCATAGACGGCAGCCATGCAGCATATGGGAATCTTAGTTTCCTGACCAGGGATTCAACCTGGTTTTATTTTACTGGTTATTCAGGCTTTTCTTGAGGTTGAGAGTAGGGAGAAAAGAGTTGCTACACTTTCGGTACCATACTGTGAGCAATATGTTGCCTTCACACATTTCTTTGCTCAGAGGGCTGCTGCTAAGTCTCTTCAGTCGTGTCTGAGTCTGTGTGACCCCATAGACGGCAGCCCACCAGGCTCCTCCATCCCTGGGATTCTCCAGGCAAGAACACTGGAGTGGGTTGCCATTTTCTTCTCCAGCTCAGAGGGCAAATTGTTGCAAATTAAAAATAAACTCTCAAAATAATTTTCAATAATGGATTGAATTTATGGAGATAAAAAGGAAATTTCTATCATCCACTCTGTGAATTGAGGGGTTGATTAGTTAGCATGAATAATACAAGGGCAATAAACTGATGGATGTTGTGTTGTTTTGGTAAACCCTGAATTGAGAAAGGAGTCAAATGAAATGAGATTAGAGGATCGGAAAAGACAATTCCCCACAGCCTGATACTGGACAGTAGAGATGGAATCCTAGATGTTAAGCTTTTTCTTCCTGGATCATCAAATTCTTTTTAAAATATTTTAAAAATTAATTTATTTGGCTGCCTCAGGTGTACGTTGTGGCATGCTGACTCTCTAGTTGTGGAGTTCAGGCTTAGTTGCTCTGAGGCATGTGGGATCTTAGTTACCTGACCAGGGATCAAACCTGCATTCTCTTCTTTGCAAAGTGTATTCTTAACCACTGGACCACCAGTGAAGTCCCTGAATCATCAAATTCCATCCCATTTAGAGACCCAAAGTGACTTGAACAAGTTAAGAAAGCTAATCAGTAGCGGTCCTGGATGCGAGCCAATGACTCTCCTACCTGACTCCTGTATCTCTGCTACAAAATCACATGGACACTTTGATTACTTTCTTCTACTGCGGCACTGGATGAAAGCATTTTCTGGAGAGAGAAAAGAGAAGTCAAGAGTATCTGAAAACCATGAAACAATGGGTACAATTGCTGGAACTTCCTTGAAGGGGTGATGACTATTTTTTAAAAAATGGTCTCTTGCATACACTAAGTAATTGAGGAAGGCAGCCATATATCACAGATAATCCAGGAGAATAATTCACCTTTGGGTAACAGAATTTGCTGGGATCATATTATTTATGAAAGGTTCAACATGAGCTATCAATTTCTACTTATTCAGCCATCAAAAAGGCCCTCCAAAATAGTCAAGTGAAAAAAAAAAAAGGTAACAGATTGCAATATTTAGTGAAACACTGATATGATCCTAGGAAACCAAAGAACCATAAGCAAAAATTCCATCTACAACCTGCCCCTCAAAGGATAATCATCCAACTATAGTAGTTGCCAAATTTCATAGGAACAGGAAGCTCACTGATTTCGGTCACACAACTTGGATTATTGGAATGTTCTTCAGAACAGGACACCAATATGATCACTGGCATTGTATAATTGTTGCTCCATAGGGTAGCCCTATGCATATTTGGGGTTTGTTATTTTCCAGGGTGTGCTGAGTTTTTCCACTGGTTTTCCCTTTTCCAACCTGTGCGAGATTCATTCATATGCCTTACATGTGCCAGTAGGGGTCCTGGGACACTGAACTCTACAGAATTCGATATAGGGTTTCCTTACCAGCTGATTCCCACTTGAGTTGGTCAATGGGAAGCACCAAGAGGAACTTGGAGATCAAAAGGGTAGAGAAATTAGTGATTTCTTTCCTGTACCCTCCTGACCTACATTTTGGGTTGTGTCTATATCCTTCTGTGGCTACAGCTCCTGTTCAACAGTCCCTCTTCCATAAATCCCTTAACTCTGCCCACACCTCTGTATGCAACCACTTCATTAAAGTCCTTCAGCCATCTAATCTGCTAGGACTTTTGTCAATACCCAGGTTAAAGAAACAGCTTCTGTTTCTTGAAATTCTCAATTAATATACTTTTCTGACACTCTCATTATTTTGGTGGCTTTAATCTGAACACACTATTTGGTCAAGCCCTCCCTAAAGAGTTTAACCCCTAGTGGGCCAGGACAATCCAGATTTAACCTATTAGTTCATCACTTTAACCAACCTTGTTAATGGTCCCTTTACTCTGTTGATTCATACTGTATTTTTCTGAGATTTCTTTCATTTGTTTGTTTTCGCAGATATATCACACTAGTGCTTCAGGTGGAGTTTTCATTCAGTTAAACTTCTAGATTTTTTTTTCCAATGTGATTTTCTCTTAAGCCAGGTCTTCCTCATCTCATATAATTTACTCCTTGTCAGGAGACTGAATTATTTAAAAGACATGTCTCTGGTATTAACATGTTGTTCCCAAATGAGCTCTATTCCCACAGAGCACAGGGCAGAATATTTTAAAAACACTTTTAGAAAAGAACATTTTAGATTATCTTGTCCTGGACTCTATTTGCTCTCAGAGACTGCATCATAAAACTTTCATGAACCTTAACTTCCTTCAGCTTCCATGACCTTATTTGTCCTGACCACTAACTGCCCTTTCCTGGTGCTCTTCATTTCTGTTGACTAGTTTTCCTTTTTCTCCTCTTTTAGTTATAAGTGTTTTTCAAGGCTTTCTCAAAGGCCTTTATCACTTCATTCTTTTCAAAACAAAGAAGACACATCTATTGAAGGCCTTTTCTGTGCTAGTGAAGTGAAGTTGCTCAGTCGTGTCCGACTCTTTGCAACCCCATGGACTGTAGCCTACCAGGCTCCTCCATCCATGGGATTCTCCAGGCAAGAATACTGGAGTGGGTTGCCATTTCCTTGTGTAAATCACTTTGCAATCAATTCTCACAAAACCCTTTTGAAATATTTGTGTCCTTATTGGATCAATAAAGAACTGGACATACGTACACAGAAGTTAAGCAAGGAGTTCTGCCTTATAGTGATAGGCCAGACCATGTAGATGTAGTCTCTTAATGTAACCAAGCAGGACCCCATGGGGCTTTCCCAGAATAGCACCCCTTACCCCAAGTCCTCTTCATACCTTTTGCCTGTATAAAAACTTAAGTCAATGAATAAATGCAATCAGAGAAGTGAGAAAATTCATTTTAAAAAAAGAAAACAGTCAAGCAAGACAAAATAGTAATAATTTAGCCATTAAACAACTTCAAGGACCTTTAGTTCCTCCTCAAGGGCTATAGATAATATTCTGATCCATGTCCTATGAGCTGTTTTGCAGATACTGAAACCCTTGCTAAGTGGAAAAAGTTAACTGCATGCTGCCCACAAGCACATAGACCCCAGACCAGTTGGAAACGGAAGATTGATGATGTTGACTCCTGATTACCTCACCACCAACCAATGAGAAGAATGTTCATGAGTTGAACACATGCCCCACAATCCTCTTCCCTTACCTTGTATTTAAAAGCCTTTCCCTGAAAGCCTTCAGGGAGTTTTGGTCTTTTAAGCACTAGCGACCTGGATTCCTTAGTCAAACATTTATTATGGTGCCCTGCAATAAATGCTGCACTTTCCTTCATCACAACGTGGGTCAGTAGCCTGATTTTACTGCTCACAGGCAAGTGGAATCAGGTTTGGTTCAGTAACATTTAGGTAGATTGCCCTGGAGGATCTTGAACTGCCCTTCTGCCTACACTGCTGAGTTGAATTGAAGGAAAAATGTACACATGGATGCTGTGGAGACTTCCCCAGAGGCTGCTAAGCCACCTGTGTATTTACTAATTGACTGGCATAATCATTTTATATTTGTCAGAGTGCCTTAATAGTCAGCATATTGGGCAAAGAGCCCATTTCTTATATTTCATGAGTAGATAATTAAGTATTCCCCACCTTAAAGGGACTTCTATTTTACCACATTAATGCAGGTGAAGAAGCAACAGTTAGAAAGGACATGGAACAACGGACGGGTTCCAAATTGAGAAAGGAGTACAACAAGGCTGTATATTGTCACCCTGCTTATTTATATGCAGAGTATATCATGTGAAATACTGGGCTGGCTGAAGCACAAGCTGGAATCAAGATTGCCAGGAGAGAGATCAATAGGAAAGCTAGTCAAGCTATGGACTGCAAGGAGATCCAACCAGTCAATCCTAAAGGAAATCAATCCTGAATATTCATTGGAAGGACTGATGCTGAAACTGAAGCTCCAATACTTTGGCCACCTGATGTGAAGAATCAAGTTTGCTGGGAGAAATGTCAATAACCTCAGATATGCAGATGATACCACCCTCATGGCAGAAAGCGAAGAAGAACTAAAGAGCTTCTTGATGAAAGTGAAAGAGGAGAGTGAAAAAGTTGGCTTAAAGCTCAACATTCAGAAAACTAAGATCATGGCATCCAGTCCCATCACTTTGTGGCAAATAGATGGGGAAACGGTGGAAACAGTGACAAACTTTATTTTTTGGAGCTCCAAAATCACTGCAGATGGTGATTGCAGTCATGAAATTAAAAGACACTTGCTCCTTGGAAGAAAAGCTATGACCAACCGAGACAGCATATTAAAAAGCAGAGACATTTCTTTGCTGACAAAGGTCCGTCTAGTCAAAGCTATGGTTTTTCCAGCAGTCAGGTATGGATGTGAGAGTTGGACTATAAAGAAAGCTGAGTGCCAAAGAATTGATGCTTCTGAACTGTGGTATTGGAGAAGACCTTTGAGAGTCCCTTGGACTGCAAAGAGATTCAATCAGTCCATCCTAAAGGAAATCAGTCCTAAATGTTCATTGGAAGGACTGACGCTGAAGCTGAAACTCCAATACTTTGGTCACCTGATGTGAAGAGCTGACTCATTTGGAAAGACCCTGATGCTGGGAAAGACTGATGGTGGGAGGAAAAAACAGAGGATGAGCTGGTTGGATGGCATCACCGACTCAATGGACATGAGTCTGAGCAAGCTGTGGCAGTTGGTAATGGACAGGGAAGCTTGCTGGGCTGCAGTTGGACACCACTGAGTCACTGGACTGAACTGAACTGAAGAGAATATTTTGTCAAATAAAGATTATTACAGCATTATTTATAGGAGTTACTGATATATAGATTAGTGGGAAACTATTAATTTCCCATTAGTTCATAGTTTATAAACTATAAATGCTCTTTATATAGTTAACAAATTAATTACTAAGAAAACAGAAAACTGGGAGGTGGAAAAATCCTGATGAACAAACACAAATTGAGTATAGAACGAAAAGCAAACCCTTCTATAGTAAATGCACATGAGCAAATCTGGGATAATATAATTTTCCAGTTGTCATATGATAAAGTGTATTTTTATAAATATTATGTTTACGTGGCCCATTAAAATTGGCAAGTAATTTAGAAGCTCCAGGATTTCAATATCTCTTGAAAAAGTAAATTTAGATGGGGACAATAGCTCACAGGCACAAGTATGCACACACACACACACACACACGATAAAACACACTATGCCATGCCCACCCTGTAATTTATCAACTGGGAAGGAAATTGGCATGTCTTTTCTTGCTGATTTATTGGTTAATTCCAACAATTCACTGTAGAAAAGGCCAACAATGAATTACAATGTGGGAAAAAAATTAAGCAGAGCATTTAGAAAGGTGTTTCTCTATACAACCTTTAGAAACAACTTACCTAGCTATTTTATAGCCAGTCCCAAAGCAATTGGTACCTGTGAAAAGCAGTAGACAGCATGGGAACTGTACCAGAAAGTGTCACATATACACTTTTCATATTTAGAAGAACATGCCATGCCACAGGAAGATTAGAATTCCCCTTTATCTTCAAGCTGGAATCAGATAACATTAAATCCCACTTACTATTTGTTTTGAGAATCATGTTGGAAGGGCAGTAACAAATGTGAACTCTCTTAGAGGAGCCAGTGATGGACACTCTGCTTTAGTGATAGAGACATTCATCTTTGATCCAAAAGGGGCAGAAACTCTCATGAGGAGGAACAAACCCTGAAAGCTTGAATTCCTGTCACGATCATGCATCCTATCCCCAGTGCCACCCCCAAGGATCCAGAGTTAATTGAAGAAGGGAATTTCTTCACCAAGATTCTCCATTTCTAATCTCTCAAAAATGGTTCCAAGCCGGTTGCTTTTGTTTGTTTTCAAACATCAGTCCCATGGAAATTACTTCAGACACATGTCGTAGTTCATTCTATGTGTTAACTTGGCTGTGTCATGGGATCAAAACTAGATATTTGTTCAAATGTTATTCTGGATGTTTCTGTGAGGGTTTTTGTGTGTATGAGGGGGAATGAAATTTACATTTAAATCAATGGATGAATAAATTTGAATAAATAAATTATTTGGATTTATTATTTTATCATTTTATTTTAAAATTTTATTATTTATTATAATTTGAATAAATAAATGATTTTGAATAAATAAAATTTGAATACAATAGATTGCACTTTCCAATGCAGGTGGGCCTCAGTCAATCAGTTGAAGATCCAAATAGAACAAAAGACTGACCTTCCATGCACAAAAGAGAATTCTGAAGCAGACTGCCTTCAGACCCTAACGGGAACATCGGCCCTTCCTGGGGCTCCAGCTTGATGGTCTTTGTACTTTAACAGCTACAATGGCTCTTTGTTCCTAGGTCCTCAGCCTATTGGCCCACTTCATAGATTTTGGACTTACTGGCCTCCACAATTGCATCAGTCAATTACTTAAAATAAATTTCTTTCTCTCTATATATACACCAGATTTATTTTGTTTCTCTGGAGAACCCTAATAAAATGCACAAAGTAAACTGCAACTTAAGACTATAGAAAGCACTGTAGATGTAATTTAGAGTATAAATACTGGGAGACAGGAATACTATACTTTTTATAGGCTTCTTTATCATTATTGTGCTTCAGGTGGGAAAGAAGAAAATGTATATTTTGTGCTTATATTGTGCCAAGAGTTATACTAATGCACTTATTTATTTTTTATAAACAACATTGATTCTTTACAATGTTTCTATGAAGAAGATATTATCTCCCTTCTCCAGATGCTTAAGCCATTTTGTGGAGGCCACATGGCTAGTGTGGAGCCTTTCTGGAGCCATTTGACTCCAGAGTAGTGCCTCTCTTTCTTCTTTTTTCTTTTTTGAGCCAGTGCTTTTCCTACTCTTCTATGCCATTTTCCTCAGGTAAATAAGTTCTGCTAGGAACACATCTGTATACTCCTTTGCGAATGGAAGCCATCATTGCTTGGAGCTTACTGTGCACTGGGCTTTTCTATATTGTTTCTAATCCTCATTTTAACCTTGCCAATTAAGTGTTTCCATTTGGCACCCAGGGAAACTGAGGCTTAAAGTCAAATAACAGGCTTCAGGTGACACAGCTAAGCCGAGGTTCACTCCAAGGTTGGTTTGGCTGATTACTACACTTCACTTCTACACTACACTGCATACGCATTTCCTAGGAATTCTATGTCAGTGCCTTTCCCAAATCAGAATCCTTGGTTTTCAGGCAGAAGAGCTTCCATGTGATTGAGTTTCCTTCTTACTAGCTGCAGGAAATAGCAGAAGGATTGCTACCCTTGTAGCATGCTATTTATTGAGTAGGAAAAAAAAAAAAAGCCAATGTTCTGTAGAGAATGCAGAATATGTGCTATGGTGTCTATTGACATAGTCTTTCTACTGACAGCAGGGTCTAGGGTTGCCTCTGCTTGATGTTGGAGCAGCAGATATTACGGGGAGGTCTCTTTCGGTCTTCCTGGCTCATTCTTATCATATCCCCCTTGTCAAGAAAGCATTAGTATCCCCCTTGACAAGAAAGCTGATTGCCAAAGAATTGATGCTTTTGAACTGTGGTGCTGGAGAAGACTCTTGAGAGTCCCTTGTACCGCAAGGAGATCCAACCAGTCCATTCTAAGGGAGATCGATCCTGGGTGTTCATTGGAAGCACTGATGCTAAAGCTGAAACTGCAATACCTTGGCCACCTCATGCAACGAGTTGACTCACTGGAAAAGACTCTGATGCTGGGAAAGGTTGGGGGCGGGAGGAGAAGGGGACGACGGAGAATGAGATGTCTGGATGGCGTCACCGACTCTGTGGACATGAGTTTGAGTGAACTCCGGGAGTTGGTGATGGACAGGGAGGCCTGGTGTGCTGTGATTCATGGGGTCGCAGAGAGTTGGACGCGACTGAGCGACTGAACTGAACTGAACTGAACTGTGTCTTCCTGTTCAGTGCCCTTCTTATCTGAAAAACAAGACAGTGGAATTAGCACCATGTTGGGGTTATTGTCCCACTTTCACTGTTTCCTAATCATACCCAGGCATCACTGTCCAAAGCCAGGTACATGTCTAGAATGAGAAGGGAAACAGAACAAAATTAAAAAAAAAAAGATATGAAAATGATCCTGAAAGAAAGGTGAGTTCTGGTGGATGGGTGAAATGTGGACACCTTTCCTGGATGTTTGTAAATGTGCAGAGAAACCTGTCTTGATGCAGGAGCAACGATGTGCTTTTTGATGTATACGCCTCTGCAGACTTCAGGAAGGTGAGCCCATTTTTTATGGAGAGAGAGTGACAGAAATCTATCAACCAGGCTTATCATCCCACAATTACAGCAATTTATAGTGTGCTTTCCACAAGGTCACCTGCACCAGCAACCAAACAAAAGCTCTCTCCCCGCCTTTGTTCCGAAGAGACCTATGCGCCCGCTGTAACTCAGGTTATCCAGGATATTTTTCAATTAATTTGCAGCCACTTGGGCTTAGCATTGCAGAAAGCTGGCGTACATATAACATTTTTCATTGGCTGGAAACAGTGTCACAAACCTCCATGTTATAGAAGAACGGCTCTTCCTGTTCGTTCTCAACTCGCTTCATTCAGCCTTTTCCTTCCTCTTGAGATAAGGAATTTACAGGGAGAAAAAAGAAAATTCCTTGTGATTTCAAGAAGGAGCTTTCCTTTCTGATAAGCTGCCTGCATCTTTCTATCATTGTCTGAAGCAATTAAAAGCATGGTTAATTCTTCTGAAAGGATGTAGAAATCTCAGCATTCAGAATGGGGCTTCAGTCAAATGATGCTGAGTGCCAGGGTCTGGTTCTTCAACCCCCAGGAATCGTTTGTGGGAAGAATGCGTGGAGACAAGGATTGAAATTTTTAGGTCAAAAATGTGCTCATGGACATCCTAAGGGAAGAGATTAGAAAGCTCCTCAGCTGGGCCTTCTCTTCTCCTCTCTGTCTCTGGTCGGTGCTTTGCTTGTCACCTAATCTTTTCAGTGGCTACTGGCTGCAGCGCCAGTCTCCCTCCACCCCGCCCCTGGCTCCCCGCCTGCACACAGACATCACACTGCTCACTCCAGCAACAAGGACTTCTGCTCTGTTCTCCAAAGCTCTGACCCCATCTAATTATTTCCCATCTCATGGTGCCCATTTTCAGAGATTCTCAAATCCATCATCCCATTGCCCTTTAGATTGGAGGAGAAATCTGTCATTCAAACACCTCCTAGCTGAGAGGGTTTTTCAATTTATTCCACCCCCTTGGGCATAGGGAATGTCCTTCCTTTTCTTTTCCAGTCTTTACCCACTTCTGGGTGCCACCGACCCTCATCCATTTTAATCTTTACTTGCTTCTGCTGCGATTTCTTCTGGCATCCTCTTTCAGCGCTTTGGTGGGATATTGCTGAGTGGTTAAGAAACAGTATGGGCTCTGGTCTCAGACTCTCCTGGGTTCAAATCCTGGTGTCACCACCTCACTTAGGCTTCCTCAGTCTCTGTGCAACTGTCATAGCTTCATAGGAGAGGTATGCTCAGATGTGGAAGCTTAGTACAGGGCTTAGTCACATATTTTAAACAAGTGCAAAGGGTGAGAATTATTATTAACCCAGAACTTTCCCTCTCAACTCCCCCTTCTCCTCTTTTTTGGTTTATCTTTGTTTTTGTAAAATCACATGCCATGTGCCCTGTTCTGTAAATTAAAATACCTATCACCCGGGAAATGCATAATGAAAATCTGGGGGGACGATGCAGTGAGGCAACATTTTACAGTGGAGAAAACTGATACCTATGGACATACCCCAGTGTCAGAGGTAGACTGTGTCTTCTCTACAAATGTAAAGAACAGACATTTGAAATATGTGGGAAAAGGCAAGGATGGGATGATTTGAGAGAATAGCATTGAAACATGTATACTACCAGATGTAAAATAGATGACCTGTGCAAGTTCGATGCATGAAGCAGGGCACTCAAAGCCAGTGCTCTAGGATAACCCAGAGGGATGGGTGGGGAGGGAGGTGGGAGTGGAGTTCAGGATGGGGACACATATGTCCCCGTGGCTGATTCATGTCGATGTATGGCAAAACCCACCACAATATTGTAATTAGCCTCCAATTAAAATAAATTAATTTTTAAAAACTGTGTCTTCTATCTCCAGGGTAACATCAGATGGAAGAAACAATGGGCACACTGTTTTGGAGGATCTGATACTGGCAAGCAAGCTCTTCACAGGAAATGTAATTGGTGCTGTAGATCTGGGCCTACAATGAATCCAGTCCAAAAGCTAGGTAAGTGGGGTGGGGAGGTGGGCAGCAGCCAAGGAGGCTGGTCAGGGAAGAAGCTGTTTCCTCTCCTCTCCATTATGTGCTTGAGTTATGGACACTCTCAGCTCCATATGAATAGTAGCCAGAAACTTCATATTTTTATAAGCACGTACAATCTGAACAGCTATTAGATTACCCAGAAATCCCATGGTCTACTTGTGAGCATCTATTGAGGCCAAATTAAAAATCTCATACAACTCATTTACTAGTTTTTTTTTCATAGCCTGGTTGCAATATTCTGAAGACTTTCTAATTTCCTTTTGCATAACTCAGTAGCAATCAAACAACTTTTTCCTGATTAATTTCATTTCTCAGAGACAGGGAAAAGAGAAAAGGATATTCTGGCTAGAGGAGTGATGTGTCGCCACATATACACCAAGCCTTCTTATGCGTATGGAAACCATTTTGTCCTGATGAGTTTGAACCATATCTGAGAACCCTTCCCAACAAGTACTCAGGTATTTCCCAACAAATTGACCACAGTTGGCCAGGGACAGTGCTCACTTATATTCCACGTATTCTACCTTTCTTAGCTTCTCTTGAGAAGATGGAGCTATATGGCTAGTTTTACCCAATGGACAAGTAAGTAGAAG
This sequence comes from Moschus berezovskii, assembly GCF_049115385.1. NCBI lineage: Eukaryota > Metazoa > Chordata > Mammalia > Artiodactyla > Moschidae > Moschus > Moschus berezovskii. The sequence continues at coordinate 65,869,630 of NC_142473.1, forward strand.
TAATATGTCCCACTTTACTTAATTTTAACTTCCTGAAGCAGACAAAGTGAATGTGACCCCACATGTACCCTTCCTTTACTGTGGCAAACTTGGAGGTCCTGTGTTCCAGGATACACAACTTAAAGATAGGGGATGACTGTCTCATGTGCACAAGATTTGACATGAACAAGACACACCTGCATTGGATACCATCGCTGATGTTCAGGATTTGTCTTTGGTAGCAGAAGAATAAAGCCTAACCTGACTAATAGAGCATAAGGATAAACCTTCTTTGTCATTCTTCCAGGTTACTAAAATGATAAAACAGTCAGTTTTAATAAATATACGGTCAGCTGCTGCAGGTAAATGGAGTCAACTTTTTGGACTTCGAGGTCTGGGGAAATGCAAGCCTGACACATCCTAAATCTATACCTGAATTACTGATGGGCTATCCTTAATGCATCTCTCTTTTACTTTCAACAGACATAATTTTCACAGATGAGGGAGGTTGTATGAGGTTATATGGCTTGCCCAAGGTTGCACACAGTGGATTAGAGCTGGGAGCCAGCTCTCCTGACTCCAGACCTAGGAATTCTTCCCTCTACCTGCTGTTCTCTCTCCCTGCCTCCCACCTCCCTCTGTACTGACAAGTGGAAGCAGTGGGAGTTCTAGCCACAGATTTGCTTCCCTCGATAATGTGGAGTAAACAGCCAAGAGACCGCAGTGCACACACTCCAAATTACAAAGACCATTAGTCTTAGGAATTATCTTTAACTCTGCAAACTCTGTCTCCCATTAAGGAGACCTCCTCTTTTATTCTATCTCAAACTAGTTCGGGTTTAGCAAGCCCTTGTTGCAGCATTAGGCATGACTTTCTCTCCCTCTTGATTGATTGATTAATTAGTTATGTGTACTTGGGTCCAGCAGGGAGCCCAGTGACAGCTGTGACATGAAAATTACTGGAAAGTAACAAAAATATGTAGCAGTGTTGACTTGCTGAAATGTAGTACCAGGGATTGATTAGAAACAGACACGAATAACGATCACATCTTGAAATTACCTGTCACTGATGAGGCCTTGAGAAGAATCCTTTTGATTAGGATAAATTAATTCAGTTCCAATCTAATCACCTTCAAAGAAAGAAGTGAATATTCTCTATTATTATTTCAACACTTTATTTTTTTTTTTTTTGGTCTAAAATCCTGGAGTTTAGAAGCACAAAATGATCTTTGTAAAACTCAAGGCCAATCACATCATTCCCTGCTAAAAAATCCTCTAATGGTCTCCTGATGCCGTAGGGATAAAACAAACTACTGAACATGGCCTCGAAGGCCCCATCTTGTCCAGCCTTCAGCTTTCTCCCAGCCTCATCATATATGCCCCCTTCTCCCTACTTCTCTCTGCTCTGGTCACACTGCCTTCTCTCCTGGCCAGGTGTCATTGAGACTCCCGCCCATTCACACACCACAGGGCGTGTTGGCACATGCTATTTCCTCTTTCTGAAATTCTCTTATCAACTCTTTCTGATTCTTCAGGCCTCAGCTTATATCACCATCTTAGGAAAACTTTCCCTGATCTCAATTCTCTATCAAAGGCACTTGTGGCATCATGCACCTCCTGTCATAGCATTTGTCACGGATACTATTTTACTGTTTTTTTTTTTGCACATGTACAATTATAGAATTAAAATTTCCTTCCCCAAAGTAGAAAATCCATGAGACTGGGACTGCCTCTGTTTTCTTTCTGCTTATAATGCTTTCCTCCAGCACAGTGTTCTTCTGGCCCAGAGCAGGCTCTCAATTTATATGTGATGAATTAATGAATGAATGACTAGTTAATCGATCCAATGATAGAGCCTGGTATAAACTTAGTAGAGATCATAAACCAGGTCTTCATCTTGTACTCCTTGGATAATGAAAATGTATCAGCAGATAAGAATCTTAAAAGAATCCAAAGCCTGGTGTGATTGCTAAGCAGCAGATATCCTAGTGTATAAATAAAACGGCAACTAAAAATTCCATCCTTTAGATCTCACCTGTGTGATTCTCGGATGTTTTAGCAAACCTGAGACATTCATAATTCAGAAGAATCTGAAAATTGTCTGGTATCTTGCATGCCCAATAAAATGAGTACCTTTGTGCTTGACAATCTCTTCTGACTGCAGTACTATTATGAGCAGGGGGATCCGTTTATTAATAGTGGTCATTTGTTTCTGGTCAGGGGTCAGCAGGAAGGACTGGCTCATTCAAAATGGATAAACTAAGTAGTGTTCAAGGAATAGACTATTTACAGAGGTGTGAGCACCCTTAAGGGAAGCAAAACATGGCCAAGTATCCAGGAATTAGCAGTTGTTGAAAGCTATTACTACCCGTTAAGTCTGAGGAGACGGAAACCCTGTAGAGAAATCTAAAAAAGATCTTCCCGACCAAGATAGTCACGATAACGTGATCACTGACCTAGAGCCAGACATCTTGGAATGTGAAGTCAAGTGGGCCTTAGAAAGCATCACTACTAACAAAGCTAGTGGAGGTGATGGAATTCCAGTTGAGCTATTACAAGTCTTGAAAGATGATGCTGTGAAAGTGCTGCACTCAATATGCCAGCAGATTTGGAAAACTCAGCAGTGGCCACAGGACTGGAAGAGGTCAGTCTTCATTCCAATCCCAAAGAAAGGCAATGCCAAAGAATGCTCAAACTACCGGACAATTGCCCTCATCTCACACGCTAGCAAAGTCATGCTCAAAATTCTCCAAGCCAGGCTTCAGCAATATGTAAACCGTGAACTCCCAGATGTTCAAGCAGGTTTTAGAAAAGGCAGAGGCACCAGAGATCAAATTGCCAACATCCGCTGGATCATGGAGAAAGCAAGAGAGTTTCAGAAAAACATCTATTTCTGCTTCATTGACTATGCCAAAGCCTTTGACTGTGTGGATCACAATAAACTGTGGAACATTCTGAAAGAGATGGGAATCCCAGACCACCTGACCTGCCTCTTGAGAAACCTGTATGCAGGTCAGGAAGCAACAGTTAGAATTGGACATGGAACAACAGACTGGTTCCAAATAGGAAAAGGTGTACGTCAAGGTTGTATATTGTCACCTTGCTTATTTAACTTATATGCAGAGTACATCATGAGGAACGCTGGGCTGGAAGAAGCACAAGCTGGAATCAAGATTGCTGGGAGAAATATCAATAACCTCAGATATGCAGATGACACCACCCTTATGGCAGAAAGTGAAGAGGAACTCAAAAGCCTCTTGATGAAAGTGAAAGAGGAGAGTGAAAAGGTTGGCTTGAAGCTCAACATTCAGAAAACAAAGATCATGGCATCTGGTCCCATCACTTCATGGGAAATAGATGGAAAAACAGTGGAAACAGTGTCAGACTTTATTTTTGGGGGCTCCAAAATCACTGCAGATGCTAATTGCAGCCATGAAATTAAAAGACGCTTGCTCCTTGGAAGGAAAGTTATGACCAACCTTGATAGTATATTAAAAAGCAGAGACATTACTTTGCCAACCAAGGTCCGTCTAGTCAAGGCAATGGTTTTTCCCGTGGTCATGTATGGATGTGAGAGTTGGACTGTGAAGAAGGCTGATCGCCGAAGAATTGATGCTTTTGAACTGTGGTGTTGGAGAAGACTCTTGAGAGTCCCTTATACTGCAAGGAGATCCAACCAGTCCATTCTAAAGGAGATCAATCCTGGGTGTTCATTGGAGGGACTGATGCTAAAGCTGAAACTGCAATACTTTGGCCACCTCATGCGACGAGTTGACTCACTGGAAAAGACTCTGATGCTGGGAAAGGTTGGGGGCGGGAGGAGAAGGGGACGACGGAGAATGAGATGGCTGGATGGCATCACCGACTCTGTGGACATGAGTTTGAGTGAACTCCGGGAGTTGGTGATGGACAGGGAGGCCTGGCGTGCTGTGATTCATGGGGTCGCGGAGAGTCGGACACGACTGAGCGACTGAACTGAACTGAACTGAACTGATCCTGGAGGAGGGGCTGCTATCAGGAGCTGAAGCCATAGAGGAACGCAGCCACCGCCAGGAGCCAGGGGTGGAGTCAGGGAGGAATAAATCCTGAATCCTCTGTCTCCTTATGCCCAGCTGAAAGCCAGAGCTGAGGGAGTTTGAGGCGGTCTACAGAGGTCAGCGGGCTTCCCAGGTGGCACTAGAACCTGCCCGCCATTACAGGAGACATGAGAGATGGGGTTTGCTCCCTGGGTCAGGAAGATCCCTTGGAGGAGGGCATGGCAACTCACTCCTGGTGGGCTATAGTGCATACAGTTACAAGAGTCGGACATGGCTGAAGTGACTTAACACGCATGCATGGAGGTCAGCTCCTGGGGCCCAGAGAAGTATGAGGATGGCCTTATGAGGGGGTAGGGAGGGCAGGCAGAGAATGGACAGTATGTCTTTGATTTTATAAAGCAATCACTGTGTGCCATGGTTTTAAATTCTGTGTATTAATTCAATCTCCACAACAACCCCAAAGAAAAAGCACCAATATTTCCCCCTCTTATAGATGAAGAAACTGAAATGTAAAGAAGTTAATAACTTGGCCAAAGCCCATAACTTGTTAGTAGGTGGAGGAACTAAAGTTCAGACTCAGGCATTCTGACTTCAGAGCCATTCATTTCACCAGCACATCAGACTGCAGAAGGATACTCTCCATTTGGAGGTGAAGATTCAGGGTTTCTTTTTCCAAAAACAAATCGCCAGTGCAGGAATTATGTATTTTCTTCTGAAACTAGAATAAATACTAACGACTGATGCTAAAGCTGAAACTTCTATACTTTGGCCACCTCATGCGACGAGTTGAATCACTGGAAAAGACTCTGATGCTGGGAAGGATTGGGGGTGGGAGGGGGAAGGGAGCGACAGAGGATGAGATGGCTGGATGGCATCACCAACTCGATGGACATGAGTTTGAGTGAACTCCGGGAGCTGGTGACGGACAGGGAGGCCTGGCGTGCTGTGATTCATGGGGTCGCAAAGAGTCGGACACGACTGAGCAACTGAACTGAAGTGAACTGAACTGAACTGAACACTCTGGAGATTGGTGAAAATTCAGTTACTTTTATATATGGCCCCGGTGGCGCAGACGCGAGAGACGCCGGCCCCCGGCGGTGGGGCGCAACAGACCCCGCGCAGAAGCGTGGCCGAGAGGAGCTACCCGACGCCCGAGGCCAGGGACGGTGGCCCAGAGGAGCTAACCCACCTCCAAGAGGCGGTGGCTGCGCGGGTGCAGGGGCCCAAGAGGAGCTACTCCACGTTCAAGGTCAGCAGGGGCGGCCTTGAGGAGATACCCCTCCTCCAAGGTAAGGTGCAGCGGCTGCGCTTTGCTGGAGCAGCTGTGAAGAGATATCCCACGCCCAAGGTAAGAGAAACCCAAATAAGACGGTAGGTATTGCGAGGGGGCATCAGAGGGCAGACACACTGAAATCATAATCACAGAAAACTAGTCGATCTGATCACATGAACCACAGCCGAATGTGGTCCACTGGAGAAGGGAATGGCAAACCACTTCAGTATACTTGCCTTGAGAACCCCATGAACAGTATCAAAAGGCAAAATGATAGGATACTGAATGAGGAATTCCTCAGGTTGGTAGGTGCCCAGTATGCTACTGGAGATCAGTGGAGAAATAACTCCAGAAGGAATGAAGGGATGGAGCAAAAGCAAAACCAATACCCAGTTGTGGTTCATTGGAAGGACTGATGCTGAAGCTGAAACTCCAATACTTTGGCCACCTCATGTGACGCGTTGACTCACTGGAAAAGACTCTGATGCTGGGAAGGATTGGGGGTGGGAGGAGAAGGGGACGACCGAGAATGAGATGGCTGGATGGTATCACCGACTCTATGGACATGAGTTTGAGTGAACTCCGGGAGTTGGTGATGAACAGGGAGGCCTGGTGTGCTGTGATTCATGGGGTCGCAAAGAGTCAGTCACGACTGAGCGACTGAACTGAACTGATACTGGGAATATATTAGGAATCTATTTATCATCCAATAACCCCTGTTTTGGGTTGCTGACAACTTATAGCAGTGGGGATGCTCGAATTCTTGAGCATTAATTAGGCACTTTAATTAAGTATATAACTGAAACTAAACTCAGAAATGAAAATATCTACAAGTGTGTCAGCACCATCTAGCCAGATTTTAATCTATTAGCTGCTGCTGCTGCTAAGTCGCTTCAGTCATGTCTGACTCTGTGCGACCCCATAGACGGCAGCCCACCAGGCTCCTCTGTCCCTGAGATTCTCCAGACAAGAGTACTGGAGTGGGTTGCCATTTCCTTCTGCAACGCATGCATGCATGCATGCTGAGTTGCTCAGTCGTATCCGACTCTGTACAACCCCATGGACAGCAGCCCACCAGGCTCCTCTGTCCACGGGATTCTCTAGGCAAGAATACTGGAGTGGGTTGCCATTTCCTTCTCCTTAATCTATTAGAGATGACGTTAAAGAATTTTTAGTGGTGGGAGAGAACACCTTCAAGATCTGTAAGTATCATATTCACCCATTTGGAATTTCATGATTTTGAAATTCCAATATTGATATAGATTTGATAATTGAAACTAAGTCTGAAAACAGAGTAATATCCATCTTACCTTGAGTGCTTAGTTGCTCAGTCATGTCTGACTCTTTGTGACCCTTTGGACTGTAGCCTGCCAGGCTCCTCTGTCCATGGGATTTTTCAGACAAGAATACTGGAGTGGATTGCCATTTTCTCCTCCAGGGTATCTTATTGACCCAAGGATCAAACCCGAGTCTCCTGTATCTCCTGCATTTCAGGCAGTCTTTACCTGCTGAGCCATCAGGGAAGCCCATTACTGTGTAAATTAACTTAGTGTTAAAAAAAATTATTTTTACTGTACATTTAGAAAATACATATGTACAAAACAAAAAAATAAAAACCAATTATAAATTCATCATCTAGAAAAAAATAACTCTGCACTTGCTGGTCACCCTGTCTGTATCTGTGTGTATTTAGAGAATTGAGATCCTACTAAATGTACTGCTTTGAACTTTATCAGTAGTTAACAAGCATCTTTATGTGTCATATTAAATAATTTTTCTCATTTTATTTTCCATGATAAGACTTTCTATTATTAAAAATAGTCCCCGTTTTATCTATTTAATCCCTAAAGCTGGATGTTTTGGTTGCTTTCGATTCTTCTCCATTGTAAACAACATGCTCACAGTCAAACCTCTGTGAAGTTATTCTTTCCCTATTTAACATTTCTGACACCAGTAACTTAAAGTCAGAGATTTTCTATTAATATTTGGCTGTTTTACATAGTGAGGTTTGGAAGATGACAAATCTTTGAGAATTTAATGAAATTGACTCAGCTCACCAGTATACATCAGAAGCTTTCATCTATGTCCTAAAATCCAGTTTTGAAATTTCAGTTTCATTCTTGCTTAACTGAAGTTAATGCTGAATAATTTTTAAAAGACCCTAAAATTTTAAAACAATTTAGGTCAAACTTTCTGATAGGGGAAAAAAAAACAACTACTGCATAGTGATCTTAACATTTTAGTTAAGAAAATGTGGCTCACGAAAGCAGTCCTCTTTGTTTCGTTTGCCATACTAGGCAGTAGCTAGCTCTATTAGGTTGCACACACACACACACACAAAACCTCACAGACCTGTAAGTCTATAAAAAGAATGTGAGTGTCATGCATTGTGGTGGTTTCTCTCTGAAGTCCTAAAGGCATTTTTAGATGCTTGAGCAGTTCAGTCATAGGAAGAAAGGACTTTGATCTCTCTTGCTAACTTAGCATGAAAAGAAATTAAGAAACTGGTCCTTTATGATGATGATATTAATTCTAACCAAACGTACTTGCAAAATTCAGGGACATGTCAGCATCCTAAATGGAAAAGTCAAGCATGGTGGAGGTGGTGGGGAGGGGGCGATCTAATTTCTCAGTCTAAGGGAGAGATATCCAATTATTGAGGCAAAGGATGCACCTTCATTTAGGACAAGTGCTGAGAAAAGGGTCCTTCCTCCCAGATCCTGCTACGAGTTTCCTGTTTGCAGAATAGGAGCTGCAGGTTACTAATTGCTGTTTTATGTCATTTTCTCATTTCAAAGACTCTTTGTCAAAGGCTTTTAGAAAAGTCTTGGTAGGCTATTGACCATTTAAGATTCAAAATGAGGAACATATCTTCCTTTAAGAAAAATATAATATTAAATCCTACTGTGTGCCAGGGTTTGCATGGATTAGACCCTTAGTCCAAAAACAACTGTAGGATAGAGAATCCTGAGATTCTCTGAGAATCTGAAAACTAAAAGAGAATCTGTAAGGTCACAAAGTAGAAAGTGGTAGGGCCAGCCTTTTGACCAAGTCTGTCTGACCTTAAATCTCATATTATTTTAAATACACTATATGTACACACCTATATATTCATATATAGGTGTGCACACACACACCATAGATTGACATCCTCAGGTTGTACACACTATTATAATGTATAGTTAATATAGCAGACACTAACTCTATTGGCTGTCTGGTGTTCAGTCATTCTTTCCTAACTTCCTTTTGGATGTCGGTTTCATGCAAGGGCAGTTCTCACCTACCCCCAACTATAGAAGCCTAGAAGGTCATATCATTCCTTTTCAGGCCCCCATCCTGGTATAGCTAGGAGCCAGTCATGTGACCAAGGTGCCCTTCAGATGCCTGCTCTGAGAGGTTATGCTCATCAGAGCACAGATGTAGCCTGGGGATAAGCCCGTCTCCAGCTCCAAGAGTCCCTTCATTCAGATCCATTTCCTAACTCAGGTCCTCCAGCCCCTCATTGATCCTATGAACTTACCTCTCCTTGCAATAAATTCTCTTTCACTAAGTAGAGAGCATTAGTTTCTAAGGTTTACAACCAAGAGTCTCAACTGATACTAGCTCTCACTTTTATGGGTAACTGGCCAGAAAATAACCCATAGTCTTTCCATGGTAGTGAAATCTATAATAGAGTTTCAAGGGACCCTCTGAAAATTATTTCTGGGGTATTAATGGCAATATATTCCTTTCGATCAATAAGAGGTAGATAAATTATTAAGGCCAAGTATGGTTCTTACTGATTACTTTTACTCTTTAACCCGTTGTATTTGGGCTGTCTCCACTGACCATTTAGAGTTTTACAACTGTGAGGGACCCTGGTGATCATCTAGACTAACACCCTCACTTCCGTTTTATGAGGCTGCTTCCTCATCAGCCATGAGAGGGATATCACACTCTCTTTACCCTTTGGACTTCAATATTCACAGTGTCACTTTCAAGGCATCCATTGTCCCTTTTGAACATTAGCCCAAAGTTATTAAGCTTAATGCACAGTTGCTTAATGCACAGGGAATGACAGAAGGGTCGCTGAAAGAAATCTATGCTTCTCATTTATTCTGTTTTGTGAGGTTTTAATTTTAAGCCTTTCCTGCTAAGTCTAAGGAGTTTTATTTCAAAATAATAATAATAAAAGGAAGGGAGAAATACATCATCAAGAGAAAAAAAAGAAATCTGCAGATCATTTAAGTGATTTAGAGTGGCAAGAGATAACTAACCGAAAACCAGAAAAATAGCAACAGTTCATAATTCTACCTGGCAGCATCGGGTGGTTTGAAATATGGGTCTGACAGGCTGATCCTCTAGGGAGCACCTTATTAGGCATTTACCGAGAAATGATTATGTCCTCCAGTTAAACATGCATCCATGTACTGTGATAGTAGGAGCAAGGCATGCCAGGACCGGGAGAGCCAAAGTTTCTACTGAGGTTCACAAAAACTCCAGGATCTAAAAGAGAGGACCACATCTATGGTTAAATATTATTTCTCTCTCTGTGAGAGAGTTTCAGGAAAAAGCATTTGAATCACTAAGTAAAGAAGACTGCTCTTTCCGACTTGGATAGGCATCATCCAGCCCACTGAGGGACTAAATAGAGCAAACGAACATAGGAAAGTTTAACTCCCCCTTTCTGCCTGACCGAACTGAGACATTGTTCATCTCCTGCCTTTGGACTGGGACTTACACCACTGACACTTCGTGAGTCTCAGATCTTCAAGCTCAACTGCAGTTTATACTACCAGCTTTCCTGGGTCTCCAGCTTGATATCATGGTACTTCTCAGTTTCCATAATCACACGAATCAATTTCTTGCAAAAAACTCATTATATCTAGATACATGATTGATACATGGATGATACATAAAGAGATGGAGGCTTCCTAGGAGGTGCTAGTGGTAAAATATCTGCCTGCTGATGCAAGAGACAAAAGAGACGTCGTTCGATCCCTAAGTAGGGAAGGTTCCCTGGAGGAAGCAGTGGCAACCCACTCCAGTATTCTTGTCTGGAGAATCCCATGCACAGAAGAGCCTGGTGGGCTGTAGTCCACGAGGTCACAAAGAGTCTGTCACGACTGAAGCGACTTAGCACACATGCAAATAGATGGAGAGATAATAGATTATAGAAAAATGGATAGATGTATTTCTAGATAGATGGATAAATACATAGATAGTCTCTTACGGGTTCCTTTTCTCTGGAGAACCCTGACTAACACACTGAGCTTTGTCAACTAGTACTCAAACAATCAGTTGTACAGTTTGAAACACAATGTCAAAGGAGGCTTAGAAGCAGTTAGACGATTGTTCGAGGGAGTCCAGAGTTGAAAATTTCAGGCTTGTTGTTGTAACCAGTTAAGGTAGAATTTTTTTCATGATTCTTGGTATTGTAGTGAATGTAGAAAGACTCATATCTCAGGTTGGGATTCTAAGAAGGAAGAGCTCAGTTGGCAATCAGAGATCCTGACAGATAAGATCCAAGCCAGTTCTGGTCCCACAGACAGATGGGTTGCTAGGCAGTGCAGTTTTAACCATGTGAGTGCTGAAGCCACATTGCCCAATTCAAATTCCATGTCTGCCACTTGTTAAGAGACTGGCTTATATACTGCTTAAACCTTTAAAAAATTAGTATCTATCTGCAAAATGATAGGAAAAATAGTACTTATGTAGTTTTATGAAGATTAAATGAAAAAAAATGGATTTAAGGTATTGAGCACATAGTGTTTAATAAATGTTGGCTATTATATTAACAGGAAACCCTATGGAAAGGGGTAGCTGCCAGCTATAGACTGAAGATTTGCATACCCTCTCCCCCCTCCTCCCCACCCCTGGCCAAATTCATAGTTACGTTCTAGAGGTGGGGCCTTAGGAGTTGATTAGGTCATGAGGGTGGAACCCTCATGAGTAGGATTAGTGCTCTTATGAAGGTGACCTCAGAGAGCTCTCTGCCATGTGAGGACACAGTGCAAAGATGGCCATTTGTGACCCAGGAAGCAGTTCCTCATCAGACACTGAATCTGCCGGTGCCTTGATCTCAGACTTCCGAGCTTCCAGAGCCATGAGAAATAAATTTCTGTTGTTTATAATCGACCCAGTCTGTGATATTTTGTTATAGCAGCCTAAACAGATGAAGTGCCTAAATCTATAGTCTTGGTTGGACAGGATGTTATAACTCAAAGGTTTTAAACATATCTTGGGCTATCTCTGCTATGACAGCTAGTGAGCCTGGTTGACCATATAACCTATTCTAAAGCCTCAGGCTATATATGCTCTCTATGCTACTTCCAATTAACCCAGAAACTGGGGAAAACCTGAGGCTGTCGGTCGGGTCTGTCAGGGAATGCAGATGAGGGCAGGAGACAAGTCAAAAGCAGAGAGATCAAGTCAGGGGCTTCCATTATGCTGTTATTATCATTTTGGCTTTAGAAAAGGTATGGATAGTTGTGTTGTGATTGTTTTAAATGGATAACCACACTAATGCTTCACCTGCTACAATTAAATAGGATATTTTCATTTCATACAATAATTCATAACCAATTTTAACCAATAGATATCATCTATACTCAATATCGGAGGAGGCAATGGCAAGCCACTCCAGTACTCTTGCCTAGAAAATCCCATGGATGGAGGAGCCTGGTAGGCTGCAGTCTGTGGGGTCGCTAAGGGTCGGACACAACTGAGCAACTTCAGTTTCACTTTTCACTTTCACACATTGGAGAAGGAAATGGCAACCCACTCCAGTGTTCTTGCCTGGAGAATCCCAGGGACTGGGGAGCCTGGTGGGCTTCCGTCTATGGGGTCACACAGAGTCGGACATGACTGAAGTGACTTAGCAGCAGCAGCATCCTCAATATACCCTGGTGGGCAATGGGTTAAAGTTTCCCATCTGATTTGTTGACTGAGCCAGGTGAACTTGATCAGGCTATTTGTTAAGAGAGCTGAAATACAGTCAAGAAGACTCTCTTGGCTTAGAGTTTCCATTTGTTTTTCTTTTATCTTTTCCCCAGTCATAAATCTTTGATGGAGAAGAGGGTGAAAAGGGAATGAAAAAAAAAAAAAAAAGAAGCATGGGAAAGGATCTCTAACTCCCCACACATCCATCCTTGGAGCTGAGCAGCCGAGATTACAAATCATACTACACAAATCAAAAGACTCACAGCTTCCACAGAGGAAACCATTTCAGAAATATATTCTTAGGGCTCTCTTCTCCCCAAATACAGCTCATCACAAATGGGCTCTGCTCAGAGGAACATGGTATTCTGACTTGGGAATCAATGAGAAATGACAAAAAAGTACAACAAGGGCATTGAAAACGACAGAACTGAGAATCAGAAGCCCGCCGAATCCTCATCCCAGATGGTCTTGCTGCCACTCTGGACCTCAGTATTGTGATTCCTAAGGCAGAAGAACAAGTAGTCTTGGAGAACAAATGGTCTCTAAACCCCTCTTAGGCTATTATTTTATCTCATTTGCATGGTATCGCTTTCCCCATCATTCCCATTCAAACTCTCTGAGTCCTTTTACTTAAAGCCTAAGCGATATGCAGTTGGGTTTTATTAATTTTCATTTTTAAGCTGGAGTATTTGAAAATCTTGTGTTTATGTCTGTTTATTCCTGAGTGAAGGAGAAGACTCTTGAGAGTCCCCTGGACTGCAAGGAGACCCAACCAGTCCATTCTAAAGGAGATCAATCCTGGGTGTTCATTGGAAGGACTGATGCTAAAGCTGAAACTCCAATACTTTGGCCACCTCATGTGAAGAGTTGACTCACTGGAAAAGACTCTGATGCTGGGAGAGATTGGGGGCGGGAGGAGAAGGGGACGACAGAGAATGAGATGGCTGGATGGCATCACCGACTTGATGGACACGAGTCTGAGTGAACTCCGGGAGTTGGTGATGGACAGGGAGGCCTGGCATGCTGCGATTCATGGGGTCGCAAAGAGTCGGACATGACTGAGCGACTGAACTGAACTGAACTGATTCTTGGGTTCCTATCTACTCGTTTTCTCTTGGTCCCATCTGCTTTATTTTCTTTTCCCTCTCATCTCTTGACTTACTTTGAATAAATTCAACATTTGTAGTCTGTGTCTTCCCTTTCTATAAGCTGCTTTGTTACATATTCTTTTACTAACATACAGCTTTGATTTAATAAACTTAATGTAAGTACTTTCAGGACCTTGCAGATAACACAGACACTTAAGAGTACTTTAGCTTCATTAACTCCTTCTGACTTTTCTGGTACTGAATTATGTTTTTCTGGGCTTTCCTGGTGGCTCAGTGGTAAAGAATCCTCCTGCCAGAGCCGGAGAAGCAGGTCTGATCCCTAGGTGGGGAAGATCCCCTGGAGAAGGAAATGGCCACCCACTGCAGTATTCTTGTCTGGGAAATCCCATGGACAGAGGAGACTGGCAAGCTACAGTCCATGGGGTCACAAAGAGTTGGACATGATTTAGTGACTAAACCACAGCAATATGTTATTCTATGTATTTTTTAATCTGCAGGTACTGTTTTGTATGTTTGATATTCACTTATATTTATTCACCTATTTAACCATTATTTTGCTATTCATTCTTTCCTATATTTCCATGTTTCCTTCTAGGAGCATTTACCGTCTGCATGTTATTTTAGCATAGGTCTCCTAGTGATGAATTCACTCAAGGTGTCCAGAAACCTTCAATTTTGAAGAATATTTTTACTAATTATAAAATGATGTGTTGGCACTTTTCTTTCAATACTTTAAAGATATTTTCCCACTGTCTTCTGATTTTCATCATGCCTATTGAGGAGTAACCTGGAAGTTTCAATGTAACTATTTATTTTATGACAAATTATAATAGGGCTTCCCTGGTGGCTCAGCTGGTAAAGAATCCACCTGCAGTGTGGGAGCCCTGGGTTCAATCCCTGGGTTGGGAAGATGCCCTGGAGAAGGGAGAGGCTACCCACTTCAGTACTCTGGCCTGGAGAATTTCACGGACTGTATAGCCATTGGGTAGCAAAGAGTCAGACATGACTGAGCGACTTTCACTTCACTTCTATGCTATAATAAATGTATTATATAATAATATACATAAATCATATGATTATATTACATATTATTTTACATACATAACCTTTAGGAATATATATAGGTATATATAAAAATTTTGACTACTTTTTATATTTCCTCTTTTTTTCAGGAACTTTATATTCTGAACTTGGGTGAGAGGTTTTCTGTTTGCCCATAAATGTTTCTTGAGTTTCATAAGGTTTCTTATAGCCCACATCTTTTATTAGTCTTGGGAAATGTTTACACTTAACCCTTCAGATATTTTTCTTTCATTTTCTATTTCTCCTGTCTTCTCACCACATCATATATGTCTTTATGCTCTTTTCTATTTTCTATCCTTTTACATCTCTAGGCTTCACCCTGGATATTTTCTAGTGATCAGTCTTCCAACTTGTTAATCAACTTTCCTTCTATGTCAAATCTAAACCCATCTATTGAGACTTCAATTTTTGCTGCCACATTTGAATCCTTTAATTTCTTTTTAAAAATAAATGCTACGTTTCTAGTGAATTTCTCCACCTCAACACCTGTTATCTTGAACATATTAATTACAGCTATGTTAAAGTTCATTTCTAATAACACTGAAAAATGGATCATCTGCAGGTCTGTTTCTATTGTCAGTTTTTCTCTTGGTTCTTTTTCTTGTCATACCTGGTAATATTTTATCAATGGACAGACATTTTTTAATAAGTATTAGAGGCTCTTGATGCTGTATCCTTCTACAAAGAGTTTATTTTATCCTCTTGGTGAGCAGATAACTTTAATCCAAACAGGCACTGAACCAGTTCAAGGTTACATCATAGTTTTCCACACTTCTATTACCTCTAGTTTGTCCATGCTCCTGACTGTCATCCTCAGAATTTTTACTGGTGTGATGGGACAGCAGCTATAGGTAGGCTACAGTGCATTACAGCAGGTGGAAAACATCACAAAAGGTCTGCCCAAGTCATCAAACAATGCAAAAAAGGCTCACTATTTGGTGTCTAGAATAGCTGTGTGATGTACAGGACTCCCCATGGACATCAATAGTGACCAAGGAATTCACTTAATCTGCTATGAAGTCAAGGAATGGACTGATAAAAACGATATATATTGGTGTTTCCACTGCCTTACAACCCCACTGTTTCCAGGCTAACTGAAAGGATGAATGGACTACTTAAACAACAGTTGAGATGAAAAATCGACTCTCAACATGTGGGCACATAGGGGGGGTGGGGGTGGGGCAATGTCTTCATTCTTACACCACGGCAATCGAGAGGAAGCTAGTTCACACAAACTGAGTTCACCTTTCCATTGCCAGTGATCAGTCAGGACAGTAACTTGTTTTCTGCCCTTGACACTGGATCTACCTGCAGGACAGCACACTATAAAATGGCCCTGACCACAGGTAAGTCCTTGGTGGTTGGGGTTTGCTGCCCCATGGGGAACAGGATTAGAAAGGGACTTAGATTTCACTGTCTTCTACCCAGCCCCATGGAAGACTACTTAGGTAATTAATGTGGGCCCCCTACTGGAGAAAGGAGCGTTTATATTAACCTTGCGATCTGTTATTACCACCTCTCTAGTATTTTAGCACAGGCTGTGGGGACTGAGGGCAGACAGGCGGTATGCTATTGCAGCCCAAAACAAACTACAGGCAGGGGTGGTATATTATCGCAGAATGTTACTACTGATTGTATTTTGTTTAATGGTCATGATCTTCCCCGTATTGTGCCTGTCAAACATCTTACATTTCATCCCTAGTCTGAGAGGAGGGAATCTGCTTTCAGACTGTGGAAAAACAATGGCCTTGTTGTGAAATGAGTTTAATTGCTGGATCTGCAGCAAGATGCAGTGTCATCCTTCTCTAGACGTCCATGAAAAATTGACCTCCATAAGCACCTGGCTCCAAAGTTTTCCCACCTCTTAGACTCCTGATGGAAGGAAATGGCAACCTACTCCAGTACTCTTGCCTGGGGAATCCCTTGGACAGAGGAGCCTGGTGGGCTGCTGTCCATAGGGTCACACAGAGTTGGACATGACTGAAGCGACTTAGCATGCTTGCATGCATTGGAGAAGGAAATTGGCAACCCACTCCAGTGTTCTTGCCTGGAGAATCCCAGGGACAGGGGAGCCTGGTGGGCTGCTGTCTGTGGGGTCGCACAGAGTCAGACACGACTGAAGTGACTTAGCAGCAGCAGCAGCAGACTCCTGATATCTTTTTAGCTGCTATCTTTGCTGCATTTTTGGTGTTCGGTGGTGGTGTACCTCTACATACCTGACCCCAGGGATATGTGGAAGTGGGGCAGACCAAGACTGTAAGAGTCGTGCAGGGTATGTAGGGGTGGGTTGTATGGTTAGGCCATTCAGGATGGCTGTTTTCTTGCTCTTTGTACATCCCCTGCTTGGCCTGTCCCTGATTCACTCATGTGACTATCCAGTCCTCTTAATTACAGGCATCTGGTAACTGATCAGCCCACCAGACATCAGTTCCATCTATAAATGGTGGCCTCCTTCTCCACTGAGCAAAGATAGCTGCCATGTCATGCCCGCCATCTGCCGCACATGGCATGTGGTGTTGCTCCAGGACCTCTGTGTGAGATCCCCCGTCTAGTTAACCTTTGATGTCTCAAAAAACCAAAGTGTTTCTGTGGCGGTTTTTAAAAGATAGCTATAAATCCTTTAATCCCACACCTATTGAGAAGTGAGGTCTATGATCCCAACCCCTTAAGTCTGGGCAAATTTGTAACTGTTTCAACCAACAGATTACAGCAGAAGTTGTAAATGACCATTCAACTTCTGCCTCGTAATCCTGGAACATTTGCCTTAAAACCCTGAAACACCACCTAAAGTATTCAAGTGATTTCCGTATTGGCTAGACTACACATAGGGTTTCTTGTGAACAGTCATGTCTCATCCTGTCCTTTAGAGGTCCCTTCCCAGGTTCCATATACATGGTTCCATATACATCCAGGGAGAAGCCATCTCAGAAGCTGATCTCTCCACCTTACTGCTTCTTGCTCCCCAGAGGTTTCAGAGGTTTCAGTGACCCCCAACTGAAATCCCAGACATCAAGGAATAGAGGAGAGTCATTACTACTGTGTCTTTTCTGAATTCATGATCCATAGACTATCAGCTTTATAAATTGGCTGCTAAACATCTACCTAGTTCACTGAAAGTATGCCTCCTTTGCTCCCATTGCTTCAAGATTGTACTCTTTGCTTACCAGCTTTTAAACCAATCATGAATTTAAGGAATCTGTTCATCAGGGAATCTTCAGCTGAAGCAAGATGATCTAGTCTAAGCTGCCACCCAGATTAGCTTTTCCCATCTCTGAAATGTTGTTACCTAACTACTGCCAAGCAATTTATTGCCTTTGGCAAATTGAATTAGAAAATTTCAAGAAAATACAATCAGTTAGCAAAGGATACCATAAGAGTGATTTAATACTGTTTGCTCTTGGAGAGGGGCTGGGAAGTGAAGAAGAATGTGACTTAGTCACTGGCCTCAAGGGCATCACAGTTTATTGTGGAAAAAACATACTCACAGTTAACTATCCTCTAATGGTATAAGAAGACTCTTGAGAGTCCCTTGGACTGCAAGGAGATCCAACCAGTCCACTCTAAAGGAGATCAGACCTGGGTGTTCATTGGAAGGACTGATGCTAAAGCTGAAACTCCAATACTTCGGCCACCTCATGCGACGAGTTGACTCACTGGAAAAGAGTCTGATGCTGGGAGGGATTGGGGGCAGGAGGAGAAGGGGACGACAGAGGATGAGATGGCTGGATGGCATCACCGACTCGATGGACATGAGTTTGAGTGAACTCCGGGAGTTGGTGATGGACAGGGAGGCCTGGTGTGCTGGGATTCATGGGGTTGCAAAGAGTCGGACACAGCTGAGCGACTGAACTGAATGGTATAAGAGATAAAAATGTACGAAGAATCACAAATCTGTCGGGAGGAATCATTCTACATGGGTATATGGGAAAGTCCAACAGAGAAAGTGACATTTAGTTTGCCTTTTTTCCTAAGTTGATGTAGTTTGCAAGTCCTTACATGTTTTCATTGCCACCCCTCATCTGGACACTATCTAGTTTTTCAGTTTCCTGGGAAACATAAATCTCTTAATATTTTAAAATAGTGTACCTGAATGTGTTTCTGTTTATTATATTCTAATATTTCATCAGCTTTTTTGTCAGCCAGGTCATATGAGGTCCGTATATGGTTTAAAGTATATTTAAGAATCTTCTCTATCAGGGTTATTTTGAAATCAGGTTTCTGTGTCATTTGTGTTTTGAACTTGCATTCAAGGTTTCAATTCTTCATCTGAGTCCAGTGTTTCAGCATCTGGAGACTTTTTTTGGGGGAATGGGACAGAGTGAAATGTTCTGATCTTAGATTCTGACAAATGAGTTCTTCCAGGTCTGTGTCTGCTGAAAATTTAATGAGAAAGCCTTGTGTGACTTTCTCCAAGGTGGTGATTAAAAATGTTGACCAAGACAGAGTCATGCAATCCAGGCTGGGACAAAAAAATATATTAATGCACTTTTCCTGTTAGGTGACTGACGTGCATTTTAACAGTGGCCTTCTGGAGAACAGATATCTTTATCCAAAGAAATGATGTAGATGATAGGAATATTAGGCATGATAGATGGCCACTTTGGGAGATATTATTAGGCATGGAGTCCTTCCATGCTTCTTAAATCAGATGATCTGGGCAGCTTTCCATTCAGCCTATTTTGACGTGTCTCCATCATTCTCAGACCCTCCTGCATACTGGAATCCCCCGGAGAGCCTAAAGTACAGAAGCCTGGGTCCCAGCCCTAGTGGCACAGCCTGAGCTTTGTGGGGTTTGGAAAATTAACTAAGTGATTGTAATGTGCAGTGAAAGCAGAAAACCACTGCTTTTGCAGAAATTCATTACCTGTAGAAGAAAGAGTACGGGGTCAGAGGCCAAACCAGGATAGATTTGAATCCTGTTAATAGGTTTTTCACTCGGACAGATTGCTTCATCTAAGTTTCAGCTTCTTTACCTATAAAATTGGGGCTAATAAGACCTACAATGCAAGATTATGAGAAGGGTTAAAAGGGATACTGCATTTAAAGTAACAAGTGCATAGTAGGCAAATTATGGAGGTCACCCCTCTCTTTTCTTCCAAGAGTCCCCTGCATTGACCTATGGAACAAGGTCAACTATGGCTGGAAGACAGATTTGGTGCTTGAGCTTTCTTTCCTGGTGTTCCTCCAACGATCATATAACCTGACCTTAGATGACCTGTCCCTGAACTCTTCTGCTTCGTGGAATGACTTATACATCATTTAAAGTGCACAGATGTAGCTTAACTGGCAAATAAAATATTTGATTGATTTTAAATTGCCAAATAGAAATGTTTCATTTTCCAGCTGTGGCAATAGAAGAGCATGCACTGCCCAAATTTCATCAATAAACCCTTCCGATGTGTCACCTTATTCTTTGTTTCTCATTGAGACATGTTTTTGTGAACATGGAATTTTAGTGGGTGTGAAACTCAGCCAGAAATATATACACTCTTTTATTATTATTTTAAGCTACTCATATTGGAAACCCTAACAAAAATACTAGATAGAATAAAAGTTCTCAATATCTGAACTGCTAAATGGCTGTTTGAAAGAAATGTTTAATTGAAGTGATGTGCAACATGTGTAGTGAAAATACATGTGTTCTTAAGTTCTCAAAATGTGACTAGAAATATTGAGGAGTCAGAGTATAAAATTTAAATTTCACTAAAATTGTAATGCCATTAAAGCCTCTTGTTTCATTTACATCCTGTCCTCCACTGAAAGATACACCTGCTGCTGCTGCTAAGTCGCTTCAGTCGTGCCCGACTCTGTGCGACCCCATAGACAGCAGCCCACCAGGCTCTCCTGTCCCTGGGAGTCTCCAGGCAAGAATACTGGAGTGGGTTGCCATTTCCTTCTCCAAAAGATACACTTGTTACCGTCTAAATGATATGAGCCAAAAAACCCCAAATTTAGTTAATTTTATCTCCTCTCTTCTTATTTCATCTCATTCATTCTAAAAACATTTATTGATCTCCTAGTATTCCTTAGGCATTAACAGTGTAAAGATGAATGAGATACATGGTCCCTGACTTTGAAGAGCTCTCAGTTCAGTTCAGTTCAGTCGCTCAGTCGTGTCTGACTCTGCGACCCATGAATCCCAGCACGCCAGGCCTCCCTGTCCACCACCAACTCCCGGAGTTCACCCAAACTCATGTCCATCGAGTTGGTGATGCCATCCAGCCATCTCATTCTCTGTCATCCCCTTCTCCTCCCGCTCCCAATCCCTCCCAGCATCAGACTCCTTTCCAGTGAGTCAACTCGTCGCATGAGGTGGCCGAAGTATTGGAGTTTCAGCTTTAGCATCAGTCCTTCCAATGAACACCCAGGACTGATCTCCTTTAGAATGGACTGGTTGGCTCTCCTTGCAGTCCAAGGGACTCTCAAGAGTCTTCTCCAACACCACAGAGCTCTAGTGTAAAAAAATAATCAAAACCAAACATAGTTGATGAAAAGTGAAGAAGGTGTTTACTCTAGTTAACAGTATTATACCAGTGTCAATTTCTAGGTTTTGATACTGTACTGAAGTTATATAAGATGTCATCATTGGAGCTGAGAAAGTTGAAGACAGGTACTTGCTACTATTTTTGCAACTTCCTGTGAGTTTATAGTTGTTAGAAAATAAAAAGTTAAAAAAAATCCAGCATGATAAGATCAATACTAGAGCAGAGCAGATTTTTTTTCAGGATAACTGAATAAGGAGACCGATCCTATAAAGAGAATAATGGAAGGCTTCACAAAGTAGATGAAAGGAAATCTGACTCCTGATAGATGGCTAGAAAACTCCCTGGTGTCTTAGTTCCCTGTGGCTGCTGTAACAAATCACCACAATCTCAGTGGTTTAAAACAACAAGAATGTCTTCTCTTATAGTTCTGGAGGACAAAAGTTTGAATTAATCTGCTGGGCTAAAGTCAAGGTGTCAAGAGTGCTGTTTCTTCTGGAGGATCTAGTGAAGAAACTATTTCCTTGCATCTTCTAGATACCAGAAGCTTTCTACATTCCCTGCCTTGTGCCCTCTTCCTCAAATTGTTCCAACCTCTTCCTTTCACCATTACATCTCCTACTTCATATTTTCTTTGCCTCCTTTTTAGAAGACCCTTGTGATGACATTTACGGCCCATGCGAATCATCTGGGATGATTTCTCCAACTCAAGATACATAATCACAGCCGCAAATGCCCTATAGGTTAACGTTGACAGCTTCCAGGGTTTAGGATCTGGGTATGTTTGGAAGCCCTTATTCAGCCTATCACATTTGGCAAGGGCAGTATTCCATGGGGTTTACAGCTGTGGAATACAATTTTCCTGGATGAGGAATGGTTATTAGTTTACCCTGTCTGGAATACAGAGATGGGAAATACTGGGACATATGACTAGCAGGATAGATTAGTCTATTGGTCAGCTTGGGCTGCAATAGCAGAACACTACATACTGGAAGGTCAAAACAACAGAACTTTACTTCTCCCAGTTCTGGAGGCTGGAAGTCCAAGAGCAAGGCGTTGGTGGGTTTGGTTTCTCCTAGTGCCTTTCTTCGTGGCTGGCAGTTGGCCATCTTCTTGCTGTGTCTTCATATGACCTTTTCTCTGTGCATTAATATCCCTGGTGGCTCTACCTTTTTCTTATAAGGCCAAGAGTCAAATTGGATTAGAGCCTACTCATATGACCTCATTTAATCTTCATTATCTTTAGAGGGCCAATCTACAAATATAATCACATTCTAAGATACTGGGAGTTAGAACTTCAACATATGAATTTGGGGAGGATATAACAATTGAGAACAAGTTTTGAAAAATCTTAACTGTGATCTGACCTGGCAAGTAACCTTGATCTTGAAAGTTATCATGAAGTAAAGACGGTTTTTTAAGGATTGGAATGACAAAATCAGATAGATTGTTAGGCCAATAACCCTGAGAGTAGAAAGAAGAAGGAAACAGTAACTGGTAGCAGGAAGAACACTAGGAACTTGTAGTATTTAGGCAAGATAGGTCACCAGGGCAGTGCTGAGGGAGGTGGTGTTGGCACTATGTAAAGACAAGGGCAATGGAAATATTAGGATCTTACTTGTTTTCTCCAACACAGACTCATGGAGTCCTGAGTAAAATGTTGTATTAAAGCTACCTTTTTCAGGGGCCACATAGCTGAATTTAAAATAAAGCCAGTTGCCAGACATCAGGCAGGAAATCAGAGCCAGAGTGGTGAGAAGGGGCTGGCACTGCATGGGTTTCAGATAAGATATTGTACCTACTGTCTGGGAATGGATGTTTTAAAGCCCACGTGAGGGATAGGACTCATCTTTGGGTCCAAAAGGGATATGGAGTCTATAATTTCAAGGACTTCAAAACACTGTCCTGCCTATGGAAGAGGAACTAGAGAAACTTGGATTTGGACTCCTTATTCTGGGAAGCCATAAAAAGCTTGTGACTCTCAAAGAATGTAGATGGAGGAGAGTAGGAGTACTTTTTAAGAAATGAAACTGCTGATACTACTTTAAAAGACGTTAAAAGGTCTAAATTTCTTTTTCAGTTGTCACAAGGGAAAACCAAACTAAGAAGTTAACTAAAAACTTCCTCTGGGACTGTTGAACCTTAGAGCAAAAAGGATTAAAAAATGTAACATAAAAAGAGAAAAAAAAATTTTTTTAATGAGATGTCCAAGCAACATCCCAACATCAGAATTGTTGTTTCATCACTAAGTTGTTTCTGACTCTTTGTGACCCCATGGACTGTAGCCCATGAGGCACCTCTGTCAATGGGATTTCCCAGGCAAGAATACTAGAGTGGGTTGTCATTTCCTTCTCCAGGGGATCTTCCTGACCCAGGTATTGAACCTGCATCTCCTGAATTGGCAGGTAGATCCTTTACCATTGAGCCACCAGGGAAGTTCCAATATAAGAACAGCAGGAGAGAAAATGGAGGACTGTCTAACCTCAAATAAATAAGTCAAGACAATTTTCCCAAACCAGTGAGCATGAGTCAAATGGAAAGAGTCCACCAAATACTCAGGATAATGAATTTCAAATACTAGAGACCAAAGTTTTTTTTTTACAAGTTTAAGGAAAGAAAAAATGGAATTCATATAAATGATCAGAATGGTTTTAGGGTGTGTGTGTGTGTGTGTGAAAAACAAAAAATCCTCTTCTTTCAAGGTGCAAAGTCAATAAAGCTTAAAACTGGGAAATCAAGAAGTGACAGTGTACATATATTGTTTAGAAATATAAAGCAGGATAACAAAAAAAAATCATCTGAAATCCTAGTAGAGTCTATTACTAGAGGCTACTAATAAATTTGCTTCTTCCTTTTCACTTTTAACGAATGATGGTAACTTTTATTTCATTCAAGAAAAAAATGACAATTGAAAGAGTTTTAGTTCAAATCCTAGTTTTGCCCCTCACTCTCTGAGTGAACTCTCTCTACATGTGTTCAGTCTTGTCCGACTCTTTGCGAGCCCATGGACTGTAGCCTGACAGGCTCCTCTGTCCATGGGACTTTTCATGCAAGAATACTGGCGTGGGTGGCTATTTCCTAATCCTGGGATTGAACCTGAATCTTCTGCATCTCTTGCATTGGCAGGCGGATTCTTTATCACTGCACCACCTGGGAAGCTGAGTGAACTACTTGGGCCAGTTACTTGCTCTCGCTAGGACTCAGTGTCCTCATTTGTTTAAGGAAGAAGATACTATTAACAGTATTTGTATATGAATAAGACATTGTCTTTACTTGAAGAGAAAGAAACTGAAAACCTGTCTCCCCTACATTGGAAGGTAAATTCTTAAACACCAGACCAGCAGGGAAGTCTCTCTTATGTGTTTTTTATCTGTGCATTAGATCAACCCATGAACATGCAGTTCAGTTCAGTTGCTCAGCTGTGCCCAACTCTTTGTGACCCCACGGACTGCAGCACACCAGGCTTCCCTGTCCATTATCAACTCACAGAGCTTACTCAAACTCATGTCCATCTTGTCGGTGATGCCATCCAACCATGTCATCCTTGTTCTTCCCCTTCTCCTCCTCCCTTCAATCTTTTCAAACATCAGGGTCTTTTCCAATGAGTCAGTTCTTCAAAGCAGGTGGCAAAATTATTGGAGTTTCAGCTTCAGCATCAGTCCTTCGAATGAATATTCAGGACTGATTTCCTTTAGGATTCACTGGTTGGGTGTACTTGCAGTCCAAGAGTATCTCAAGAGTCTTACCCAACACCACAGTTCAAAAGCATCAGTTCTTCGGCACTCAGCTTTCTTTATAGTCCAACTGTCACATCCATATATGACTACTGGAAAAACCGTAGTTTTAAATAGATGGACCTCTGTTGGCAAAGTAATGTCTCTGCTTTTTAATATTCTGTCTAGGTTGGTCATAGCTTTTCTTCCAAAAAACAAGTGTCTTTCAATTCCATGGCTGCAGTCACCATCTGCAGTGATTTTGGAGCCCGAGAAAATAAAGTTTCTCACTATTTCTATTGTTTCCCCATCTATTTGCCATGAAGTGATGGGCCCAGATGCCATGATCTTAGTTTTCTGAATGTTGAGTTTTAAGCCAAAGTTTTCACTCTCCTCTTTCACTTTCATCAAGAACCTCTTTAGTTCTTTGCTTCTGCCATAAGGGTGGTGTCATCTGCATATCTGAGGTTATTGATATTTCTCCCAGCAGTCTTGATTCCAGCTTGTGCTTCATGCAGCCTGGCATTTTGAATGATGTACTCTGTATCTAAGTTAAATTAGCAGGGTGACAGTATACAGCCTTGACATACTCCTTTCCTGATTTGGAATCAGTCTGTTGTTCCATGTCCAGTTCTAACTGTTGCTTCCTTACCTGCATACAGGTTTCTCAAGAGGCAGGTCAGGTGGTCTGGTATTCCCATCTCTTTCAGAATTTTCCACAGTTTGTTGTGATCCACATAGTCAAAGGTTTTGGCGTAGTCAATAAAGCAGAAGTAGATGTTTTTCTGGAACTCTTCCTTTTTCGATGATCCATTGGATGTAGGCAATTTGATCTCTGGTTCCTCTGCTTTTTCTAAATCCAGCTTGAACATCTGGAAGTTCATGGTTCACATACTGTTGAAGCCTGGTTGGAGAATTTTGAGCATTACTTTGGTAGTGTGTGAGATGAGTGCAATTGTATGGTAGTTTAAACATTCTTTGGCATTGCCTTTCTTTGGGATTGGAATGAAGACTGACCTTTTCCAGTCCTGTGTCCACTGCTGAGTTTTCCAAATTTGATGGCGTATTGAGTGCAGCACTTTCACAACATCATCTTTTAGGATTTGAAATGGCTCAACTGGAATTCCATTACCCCCACTAGCTTTGTTCTTAGTGATGCTTCCTAAGACCCACTTGACTTTGCATTCCAGGATGTCTGACTCTAGGTGAATGATCACACCCTTTTGGTTATCTGGGTCATTAAGATCTTTTCTGTGTAGTTCTTCCATGTATTCTTGCCACCTCTTCTTAATATCTTCTGCTTCTGTTAGGTCCATACCATTTCTGTCCTTAATTGTGCCCATCTTTCCATGAAATGTCCCTTGATAGCTCTAATTTTCTTAAAGAGATCTCTTGTCTTTCCCATTCTATTGCTTTCCTCTATTTCTTTGAATTGATCACTGAGGAAGGCTTTCTTATCTCTCCTTGGTATTCTTTGGAACTCTGCATTCAAATGGGTATATCTTTCCTTTTCTCCTTTGCCTTCTCTTCTCTTCTTTTCTCAGCTATTTGTAAGGCCTTGTCAGACAACCATTTTGCCTTTTTGCATTTTTTTCCCTTTGGGATGATTTTGATCAGAGCCTCTTGAACAATGTTAGAACCTCTGTCCATAGTTCTTCAGGCACTCTGTCAGATCTAATCCTTTAAATCTATTTGTCACTTCTACTGTATAACTGTAAGGGATTTGATTAGGTCATACCTGAATGGTCTGGCTTCCCTGGTGGCTCAGAGGTTAAAGCATCTGCCTGCAATGCGGGAGACCTGGTTTGATCCCTGGGTCAGGAAGATCCCCTGGAGGAGGAAATGGCAACCCACTCCAGTATTCTTGCCTGGAGAATCCCATGGATGGAGGAGCCTGATGGGCTACAGTCCATGGGGTCGCAAAGAGTCTCACATGACTGAGAGACTTGACTTTGAATGGTCTGATGGTTTTCCCTACTTTCTTCAATTTCAGTCTGATTTTGGCAATGAGTTCATGATCTGACTCACAGTCAGCTCCTGGTCTTGTTTTTTCTGACTGTATAGAGCTTCTCCATCTTTGGCTAAAAAGAATATAATCAATCTGATTTCAGTATTGACCATCTGGTGATGTCCATGGGTAGAGTCTTTTCTTGTGTTGCTGGAAGAGGGTATCTGCTATGGCCAGTGTCTTCTCTTGGCAAAACCTGCTAGTTTTTGACCTGCTTCATTTTGTACTCCAAAGCCAAATTTGCCTGTTACTCCAGGTATCTCTTGACTTCCTTCTTTTGCACTTCAGTCCCCTATAATGAAAAGGGCATCTTTTTTGGGTGTTAGTCTTAGAAGGTCTTGTAGGTCTTCATAGAACCATTCAACTTCAGCTTCTTTAGCATTACTGGCCGGAGCATAGTGTTGGATTATTGTTATATTGAATGGTTTGCCTTGGAAATGAACAGATCATTCTGTTGTTTTTGAGATTGCATCCAAGTACTGCAAGTACTTCATAATTTGGCCTCAGGTTAAACAACAGGGAGGGAACACAGCCGCACCCATCAACAGAAAATTGGATTAAAGGTTTACTGAGTATGGCTCTGCCCATCAGAACAAGACTTGGTTTCCCTCTCTGTCAGTCTCTTCCATCAGGAAGCTTCCATAAGCCTCTTATTCTTATCCAGCAGAGGGCAGACAGAATGAAATCCACAATCACAGAAAACTTCCCAAACTGATCACATGGACCATAGCCTTGTCTAACTCAATGAAACTATGAGTCATGCCTAAGGCCACCCAAGATGGACGAGTCATGGTGGATAGTTCTGACAAAACGTGGCCCACTGGAGAAGGGAATGGCAAACCTCTTTAGTATTCTTGTCTTGAGAACCCCTTGAATAGCATGAAAAAGCAAAAAGATAGGACACTGAAAGATGAACTCCCGAGGTCTGTAGGTGCCCAATATACTACGAGAAATCAGTGGAGAAATAACTCCAGAAAGAGTGAAGAGACGAAGTCAAAGCAAAACCAACACCCAGCTGTGGATGTGACTGGTGATGGAAGTAAAGTCTGATGCTGTAAAGAGCAATATTGCATAGGAACCTGGAATGTTAGGTCCATGAATCAAGGCAAATTGGAAGAGGTCAAACAGGAGATGGCAAGAGTGAGCATCAACATTTTAGGAATCAGTGAACTAAAATGGACTGGAATGGGTGACTTTAACTCAGATGACCATTATATCTACTACTGTGGGCAAGAATTTCTTAGAAGAAATGGAGTACCCATCATAGTCAACAGAAGAGTCTGAAATGCAGTACTTGGATGCAATCGGCATACAAGCATCCTATAATATCCCATCTTCAAAGTTCTCTGATATAATGGCTCTCTCCATCTACCACTCATTTCTCTGCTCTCTGTAATAAATCTTCTTGAAAGAGCTGCCTGTATTTGCTTTCTTTTTCCTCACTCTTTTGAACCAATTTCAATTCTTCTTGTCCAGATTCATCTCAGAACATTCTAGTGAATTTCTGGCCTTCTTGTATGGAATGTTTCAGAAGCATTATCTTTCTAGGCTTCTAGATTTTACTTGGTGTGTTAGTCTTCTTTGGCTGCCAAAATAAATATCACAGGCTAGGTGGCTTAAACGACAGAAAGTTATTTTCTCACAGTTCTGGAGCCTGGGAAGCTCAAGCTCGTGGTTCATGCAGGGTTCAGTTTCTGGTGAGGGCTCTCCTCTTGGCTGGCATGAAGTTGCCTTCTCTCTGAGTCCTCACATGGCCTTTCCTGAGTGCCTGTGTGTGAAGAAAAGAGGGAGCTCTCTCTTCCTCTTCTCAATAGAGTACCCATCCTATCAGACCCCACTCTTCTGTCCTCATTTAAACTTGTGTGCTCAGAGGTGCTCAGTCACGTCCAACTCTGTGCAATCCCATTGACTGTAGCCCTCCAAGCTCCTCTGTCCATGGAATTTTCCAGGAAAGAATACTGGAGTGGGTTGCCATTCCCTTCTCCAGGGATCTTCCCAACACAGGGATCGAGCTGACCTCTTGTGGGTCTCCTGCATTGGCAGGCAAATGCTTTATTATTGCTCCACCAAAAGCCCTAGCTCCAAATATGGTCATTTACAGAATGAGGGCTTCAATCCATGAATTTGGGAGGAACCAATTCAGTCCAAAGCACTTGATTGCTAAGACGACATACTGATACTTTTCTGTTCTTTCTCAGTATTTGAGTTTCTACTCAAATATCACCTCTTCAAAGAGGGCTTCCCTTTCCTCACATCTAAAGTCACTTTCATTGTGTGATATCACTGTTTTCTATGCTTCAGAAGAGCACTGGGTTTCAGAGTCTGGAATCTGAAACTGTATTCCTTGGTTGAAACCCTAGGTCCATCACTTACAAATGTTTGTGAGCTTGGCTGAGATACTTACCTTCTCCATGCCTTGGCGTCCTCGTCTGTAAAATGAGGATAATGATAATACCCTGTCCAGTGGGTTAAATGAGTTAGATGAGCTAAAATAGGCAAAAAGCTGAGAATATTGTCTGGTGCAATTTAATGGCTCAATAAATTGTAAACCTTACTTTTTATTCATATATGTCTATTTCCCTCAGTAGAGAAACAAAAAACTCCAAGAGGTCATAGACTTTCTGCCTTGCTCACCACAGGATCCCCCGAGCCTAGAACGCTACCTGACGCATAAAGATGTTCCATATATAATTGCTGAAAGAACAAATGTGTGAACGAGTGGCTTCTTGGAAGAGTTTCAAGCCGCATGGTGGATGGTGTCAAATGCTTCAGACAGCATGGCAGATGAAGACTTACGCCATTTGTCAATCAGAAGGTCATTGGTGACTTGAGCAGTAATAACAGCCATAATTTATTGAGGCACCTTGCTAAGTGAGCTAATCTACACAATGACCCTACAAGAAAGCCATTATTATCACCAGTTTATAGAAGACAGAGCATTTCAGCAGCTCTGTGGAACAGAAGCAAGACTGAAAAGTATTTAGAGCTGAATGGGAATTAAAGATGCAGAGACAACTTTATTATGACTGGCAGCTTGTTTAAACATATTAGCCTATATGAGGAAAATGAATTTAACTGATCTGAGACATAATCTATCGGTCAAGGTTATCAAAGAAACCAGGTACCACTGATGAAACAGGAGTGAGTAAAATATAAAATAAATCAAATCGTTCAATTTTATAAAGTTTTCCTCTTGTGTCATTTTAAGGGCTCTGTCAGTGGTGACCTCAGTTTCACTTGTTCTTTGGATCAGAAATAATATGTAAAAATCACCATCTTGGTAAGAACCTTACTGGATGAGAAAGATCTTTTCACAAATAAAATTATGGAAGAGATTCCAACTGGATTTGAAATCCAAATTAACTCAACCTGTGGCAGAATGACTTCATAAACAAGTCCCTGGAATATCTGAGAATTTCAAGCCTGCACATCTGGAAAGACTGGTATGTTCTTTAGATGGTGGATAAGGGGCTTGGAGGAAATTTTCTAGGTAGGACCACAAAAATAAGCTTGTCCATAATCTCCAGTGATTTGAACTACATTTCTGAAAGCTGGGGCTAGGGTTTGAATATTTATATTGATCTTTCTTGGGTAATTAAAGACACAGGTGACTGAATCAAAGAATTTGGCTTTTTCTACATCATACTTTTCTATGTCTAGTCTGCCTGTCGTCACTTTTCAGAAGCAGTAACAATGAAGATATTGAATAGTCACTCTGGATATGGAATATTTTAAAAGGTTTAATTTTTGTTTTAAGTGGGAGGGGAGCTGAAATCCTATTGCTTGTTTTCAGGGCAATCACGGACCACGAGTAACACTCCAACAGTGAAGCTGGATCCAGAGAAGGCAAGGTACGCATTCATCAGTGTGTTCACTTCTTCATCTGTGTAGTTTTCACGAGCTGTGTCTCCCCTCAGCCCAGCCTCCCTGCTTCTGTTTTTAGCCAGCTCTTTACAGTTTTCCATTTTCTTATCCTTCAGTCCTAGCTGTTTGAGAACTGATAAAGATGCCTGCTAAGGGTTAGCAGGGGTGAATGGGTGACTAGAAAGTCTGGTTTGCCAAAATGAGAAAACTAATTTCATGATGTATTTTTTTTCACTTGGAGTAATGAAAATTAAAGCTGAAAAATATAGCTCATTATCAGTCTTTCTTTTTTTTTTATTATTAATTTAAAGTGTCTGTATTGCTGGTGTGACCTTTCCTGTTCTGTCCTGTGCTAACACTGCCATATGAATTTTAAGTCCTCCTCTGCCTCTGCAGCTATTTTAGCTTGGTAGTTAATTCCCAAGCTACTGGTCTAAAGTGCTGCACTGTTCATCTCATCTCTGGGCAGCAAGGGGTTAACTGAGTCTCCAGCGCTTTCCGAGTTGTAAAAGGAACTGCTGAAGCTGATCAATGACCACTGTTAAGACCTGGAAACCAATTATAAACCTGAAATTTGTGATGAACAAAGCCCTGAAACACTGGGATGAAAACTACTGAATTAGTCCAGTTCATTAAAATCATTAATAGTCATGAAATGAAAACCACCAGAGTCCAAAAAGGCTTAATGCTCTATCCATATTAATTAGATGGGAGCAAATCTGAACTGAAAAGCAGCACATGCTTTGTAGAATTAGCAATTGGTCTCTGCAGACTACACAGATCTCTATTAAAATTCAGTTTAATTAAAATTGATCACGTTAAGAAACTGATGTGGTTAATTAACTGAATTCCTGGACTTCTTTTCATACATTTCACAGACGCCTTGTACCCTGCTTTCCTGGGTGACACTTCGTGTTGCACAGAGCAAATCTGATTGCAAAGGTTAACTCTCTGTGTTCCTAGAGAGGATACAGACCACGAAGGAGAAGTCGGGTTGGGGGAGAGGGCTCTACACTTTGTGGAGGATGAAACCCCAGCTAAACTCCTTTGGAAAATTTGCCCCCTTCATGATGTATAAATTAATGTGTATCTGGCAAGGACAAAGAAGTTCTCTCTCCCAGGCTCCCATCTCTGGAGGAGCTGAGAAGTATTGCCCCAAATTATGCGGGTCGTTCTAACATCAGAGGTAGGGCAGTGCAGAGCTGGCAAGGTGTAGCTGTGTAGCTAAAGAGATGGCACACTAGTCTTGCTGCAAGCATCTTTTCTCTTGCCCTACGCAGCTTCTCACTGTGTTCAGAATCAGTCACTGTGTGGTTTTCCATCTGCAGGATGGGGATGATGGCATTTCTAGATTTCACCAGAGTGCTGTGGGCTGTCCTGGCCACAGCTACTCCCCTTGGAGTCCACCAAGCATACTGCTGCCAACAGAGCCTTCTCCAAACTGCTGTTTATTATGTCATGATCTGCTCAGGACTCTCTGAGAACCAATGTACTGCCAACAGGAGAAATTCCAGACTCTGTAGATTTGAATTCAGAGCTCTCCATCATCTGTTCTGACATATCCTTATCTTCCTCACCTCTTGGCTTCCTATGAAGTATACTCCCTTATTCTAACCAAACTGGCCAGTTTATAAACTGACTTTCTCATTTTCTCTCCAGCCTCCACTCCCTTTTCCTCTTAAAAATCTATTTTTATCCAGCCCACCCTTCAGGATTCAACTTGAACCCCACCTCCGTGAAGTCTTTCTGCCATCACCCTACCAAAAGGGATCTATCCTTCCCCTGTTCTCCCGAAACAGGTATTATCTCAGCTGCCTGTTTGACACTTCTCGAGAGTTTGAAATAGCTACTCATGTGTACATATCAGCTCCTAAAGATTTTAAGTTCTTGGCAGGTAGAGGTCATCTCTTATATTTCACTGAAAGGTTATAGGCCTTGGACATAATGTGTGCTTCACAAATGTTTGTTAATAATGAGGATGAGGATCATCCTTTGATAGTTTCTGGAGATTTCTCAGAGAGAAAAGCTTGACCTTTATCTTATAATGAAGTGACAGAAATATTTGAATGTGATATGCTAGTAACAATAATAATGATAGATGATATTATTCAACTCATATGTAAAGTATTGGGCTAAGGACTTAACATTTTACAAATAAATCATCCCTCTCCTCTGATTTGTTGCCAGGGTTGCAAGTGCCTTTCTGAGCATTCTCTTGATTTCTTTTTCTTCTAAGATTGTGTCTTGCATGTCATTTCTAATCTTGTATATGTTTGCTTTTTTTTTAAAAATTGGGCTTTCTGGCTTAAAAAATCACTTAGATCTTATCAAAGAATCAGCTTTTGGATAGGTGTTGTTTTTGTCATTTAATCAATTTTAGCTTTGTCTTTATTAATTTCAATTGCTGTTTTTTTGGTAGATTTTCTGATAACCTTTTCTAATAGTATGTTTAAAAATTCCTAGTAAATATCCAGGTTTTTTTTCACCCTTTCCCCATTTTAGCCTTTCTTCTTTGATGATAAAGGCATTGGAAGCCATGCATTTTCCTCTAAGTATGAACTTTATTATGGTCCTTAAATCTGATGTAGTATTTTCACCTTCATCCCCTTCCAGACTATTTGTAATTTCATATTTGATTTCTTTCTTAATCCAAGGTATTTTGTTAATTATTATTTCAATCTACTTTAAAAAATTACTGATTCCTTACTTAGGGCTTCCCTGGTAGCTCATTTGTAAAGAATCTGCCTTCAATGCAGGACACATGAGTTTGATCCCTGGGTCAGGAAGATCCCCTGGAGGAGGAAATGGCAACCCACTCCAGTTTTCTTGCCAAGAAAATCCCATGGACAGAGGAGCCTGATGGGGCTATGGTCCATGGCGTCACAAAGAGTAGGACACAACCGAAGCGACTGAGCAGCAGCAGCATTCCTACCTTTATAATAGTTAAATCATAGAACATATCCTGTAGTTTCTTTCTGAAAGCCAGTCAGTCATGTCTGACTCTTTGCGACCCCATGGACTATACAGTCCATGGATTTCTCCAGGCCAGAATACTGGAGTGGATAACATATTCCTTCTCCAGCGAATCTTCCTGACCCAGGCATTGAACTGGGGTCTCCTGCATTGCAGGTGGATTCTTTACCAGCTGAGCTCCCAGGGAAGCCTATATATATATATATATATATATATATATATATATATATATCCATTGAATGTTTATAAGAATTAATTAGACTTGGCTAAAGAAACTGTGGGGCTTCCCAGGGAGCTCAGCTGGTAATGAATCCGCCTGCCATGCAGGAGACCCCAGTTCAATTCCTGGGTCAGGAAATCCGGTGGAGAAGAGACAGGCTGCCCATTCCAATATTCTTGGGCTTTCCTGGTGACTCAGAGTAAAGAATCCACCTGCAATGGGTGGTTTTGGTTTTGGTTGGGAAGATCCCCTGGAGAAGGGAATGGCTACCCACTCCAGTATTCTGGCCTGGAGAATTCCATGGACAGAGGACCCTGGCAGGCTATAGTCCATGGGGTTGCAGAGAGTCGGATACTTAAAAAGTCCTAAAATTGTATTATTCAGTTCTTTTCTGTGTGTCCTCATTTTTTGTCTAACACAGCTGTCTAATTCTGAAATAGGAAGGTTAGAGGGTACCGCTTTATATGTTTTAATCACATTTTAATTGTTTTTTATGCAGTTTTGCTTTATATTAAGTTGCTATGTATTTGGATGTATGAAGGCATATGATGGGTATATCTTACTTTGTCTAGGGTTTTTTACCTAGATTTGTAATCTAATTGTAATAGTCACTGTTTTTTCTTATTGTCTGCCTTTGCCTGTTATCTCTTTGCCTGTTCCCTTACTCTCAAGTTTCTTTTCATTTTGTTTTTGTGTTTATATTTTGTCGTAGTTTTCTCTAAAATATTTTTGTGTATAGGCTCTTCTTTTAAAAACATCCTGCATCTTATCAAAGACTTTTCAAAATATACACTATATCTTGTTATAAAACTTATTTAAGGCAATTAACAAAAACTACATGGACAGTAGAAAAAGAAAATATCTGGGAAAATTAGTGCCAAAAAGATAAAATTCAGAGCCAAAATTTTTGCTAAATTCTAAAATGCAAAGTTTATGGTACATATTTTTCTATTAACTGTTGATTAATTATTTGCCTCCACCTTATTTTTTAAAATTTTATTGTCCTTTGTATTTCAACTATTGTAAAGATCCTTTTCATTCAATTTATAAATTATATTTTTAGTTCAAAAAGTCATGATTTCTAGATCTACAGATTCTTTTGAGGCTGAAATTGAATGTCCTAAGCATTTGTATTATTTTTGTTGTATTATTTTAGTGACTGCCTTCTATTTCATAGCTCTCTTTAGCTAAGGACCACATTTTCTGGGTATCCTGAGTGTTCCTCCTGTCTTTGGATGTTAGGACTCTTTACAGAAATTATAGTTCCCTTTGTCTAATCAGAAGGCCTGGGGATCATGCGGTCCTCATTTCTGACTGGTGAATCAGAGAGATGCCTCCGCCTGGGTGGCTAGTCCAGTAACAGCTGGCAGGCATCAGTTCCTAGTTGAGGCTCCCAGGGAAGAAGAAAGGGAAATTCTCCCTGGAATACTTTGAGGGAGGGCACTACCAGTCCCCTTGGAGTGCCACTGATTTCTGACGGCTATGCTCGTTCTAGGATCATAGATGTGCTGACTTTTCCTCCAGAATTCTCCATAGT
Organism: Moschus berezovskii; assembly: GCF_049115385.1. Classification (NCBI taxonomy): domain Eukaryota; kingdom Metazoa; phylum Chordata; class Mammalia; order Artiodactyla; family Moschidae; genus Moschus; species Moschus berezovskii. Next base: position 65,904,829 of record NC_142473.1, read on the forward strand.
TCCAGGCTCTGCCCAAGGCCAGAAGAAAATGCCTGGCCCCAGCATTCTGTCTGGATCTACAGAGCCCAAAGTCACACTCCTACCCGACAGACTCTGACTGCTAGATGGACTTGGGGGAGGAGGCTGGCTGGTTAGATAGCAACTGAGATTAGTGAACAGCTGGGACACATACAGGGAGCCATGTTCCCAGCCTTCCTGTAAATATATTTTAAATGTGAAATATAAAACTCATACAGAAATGTGAATAAATCATAAATGTCAGTATAATAAATGATTATAAAATGAACTCTTGTATAAGCATTTCCAAAGTCAATAAATAGGATATTGCCAGCAACTCAGAAGACCCCTGTGTCTTCCTTCTTTAGCACAATATCCTCTCTGCCACTCTCTATATAAATCACTATCCTGTCTTTTATAGTAATCAATTTTCTTGCCTATCTAAAAAATAGTCATATATATGTATATGGTCTGTTTCTCTGGAGAACTTTTGACTAATTTAACACACAGCCTTTCCTCTCAGCCTAGAAAGAGAGGGCTCTAGTGTCTCTTTCTCTTCATATAAGGGCACCAGCCTTATGGGGTTAAGACCCACACTTGTGACCTCATATAATCTCAATTACCTTGCTAAAGGTCTTACCTACAAATATAGTCACACTGAAGGTCAGAGCGTCAACATATGACTGGGAGGCGAGTATACAATTGCATGATGGCAGTGCTACATAAATATTCTCAATATGTGCTCTGATTCACATGGACACACGTTTCTCTAGAACATATAATTAGGAGTAGAATTGAGTGCAAATCAGACCACGTATTTTTAATATGAGATGATGCCAACCTGCCAGTGGTTGTATCAGTTTACAACAACCAGTAATTTATTAGAGCTTTTATTGCTTCATATCATTTTCAACAGGTTGAATTGTCAGATTTTAAAAAATATATATTTACCAATGTGCTGGGTATGTAATGTTATCTTGTTTTTTATTTTAATTTGCATTTTTCTGATTCAGGGTTAAAAGTGAAAGTGTTAGTTGCCCAGTCGTGTCTGATTCTTTTCAATCCCATGGACTATATAGCCCACCAGACTCCTCTGTCCTTGGAATTGTCCAGGCAAGAATACTGGAATTGGGTAGCCATTCCCTTCTCCAGGGGATCTTCCCAACCTGGGGATCGAACCCATGTCTCCTGCATCTCCTGCATTGGCAGGCAGATTCTTTACTACTGAGCCACCTAGTGATTCTCAAAGTGAGACCTCAGACCAGCAAGATCAGCTCCATTTGGAAATTTGTTAGAAAAGCAAATTCTCAGGCACCTCCCTCTCCAAGAAATACTGAATCACAAACTCCAAAGGTGGGGCCCAGAAGGGTGTTTTCCCAAGCCTACAAGGTGATTCTGATGCATGTGCAAATTGGAGGACCACTGTTCCAGAGCAGAGACTGAAAACCAAAACCTCTAAATATTTTAGGTTTTGCAGCCAATGAGGTCTCTGTCATGACAACCTAACTGCAATGGTAACAAGAAGGTACCAGGAGGCACACACAAACAAGTGAACACGATTGGGCTCCAGTGAAACTTTAGTTACAAAATAGGTGTTGGGCGTGGCCATTGCTACTAGGTCATGTCTGTTAACACCTACGCTAAAACAGGGACTTTTAAATTTGACTGTATACCTGAATAACTTGGGGGAGGATCATAAATCTTGATACCAGACCATGCCCCATATCAATTAAAGCAGCATCTTTGTGGTTGGGGTGAGAAATCAATATTTTGAAAAACTCCATGTGTAAGGATGGAACATAGAATGGAATGCATGCGTGCCTGCATGTATGCTCAGTTGTGTTCAGCTCTTTGCCACCCCACTGGACTGTGGCTCACCAGGCATCTCTGTCTATGGGATTTTCCACCCTAGAATACTGGAGTGAGTTATCATTTCCTATTCCAGGGGATCTTCCTGACCCAGGAGTCGAACCTGCGTCTCCTGCGTCGGCAGGAAGATTTTTTTTTACCACTGAGCCACCTGGGAAGCCCATAGGACAGACATTTATAGATAGTCCCAGAAGGAGGGTGTGAGAGGATCATGGGAGATTAAGTATAAAGGATGGCTGGAAGCATGCAAGTGAAACCTTTCAAATTGGGATATTCCCCACACACCACAATCACACACAGAGATTTTACTATCCTTATATGTTGGGATGAGTATTTTCATTATTTTCTTAACCATGTGTTACTGCATTTACTCCACAATATTAAAAATGAGAAATGTCTGAATAAGGGACAGGCCAAATGGCTTTTAATTCCCCAACAGCAAAACCCTGTTAATACCTTGCCCTGTGTCAGCAAAATAATTGTGGTTCAAGTGAATATAAAACACTTCCATTCAATCTTCTCCCTCCTCCCTAAGGCAAACGCTTTCTTATCGTGGAGAAACAGTACTCCTCAAACTGTCAGACCGCATCAGGGGAGTTGAACAAGAATTATAAAGCCAGGCTAAATCAAGGCATCAGCTGAGAAGGTAAAATTCATCTGCAGGTGAGCTTTCTTTTAGCCACTTCTCTCACCAGAGCCTCCCTGATGCTGCTCTGTAAATGCCAGGACAGAGGAGGCCAAGACGTTTGCAGGAGAATGAACTAAATTTCTTTTGGAGCAGTTGTCACTGGATAATTCAAGTGGAAAGAAAAAAAAAAACAAAACATTAGCTGAAAAGATCTGCAGTCGTCCATAGATCCAGGTCTTTGTAACAGGAGCTGTGGACAGTCTCTTCCTGGCACTGCCTTTTATGTGAATAAGCTGGCTTTCCTGGTGGCTCAGATAGTAAAGAATCTGCCTGCAGTGCGGGAGACCCAGCTTCAATCCCACTCCAGTATTCTTGCCTGGAGAATCCCATCAACAGAGGAGACTGGCAGGCTATAGTCCATGGGGTCGCAAAAAGTTGGACATGACTGTGTGCCTACCACTTCACTTCACTTTCTGCCCCAGAGTTACTTCATCTAAGATGCTGATTTCAGGAAGAGACCATCTGATTGACCAAGCTTGGGTCACGCAACTTTAATGAACAGTCTCATCTTGAATGATGGTTCCCCAAAATCCAATTGGGATTGTTTCACCACTAGAAGAAGAAATGCTAGGAAGGCAAAACCACAGAGGGCAAGAATCAGTATTTTTCAACACTGCATTTAGGTGCAGTATTTAAATTTAGCAGTCTGTCTGCATGTCCACATATTGATGAATTTGGGTGTACCATCTCTTACAATTCCAATAGGAAATTGCCCATTGAGTCATAAGCATTGGAGCAGTCTTAAAGATCCAACTTCTCATGTTACAGGGGAGGAAACTGAGGAAGATGGAATAAATTTTCCATGCCTATTCCATTTATATTTACTGTTATTCATGAAAAGTATACAATTAAACAAGAGTCCACGTTAGATTCTTCTAGATCATTCTGCCTGTGGTTGTAAAAGTGAGTGTTTTTAATTTCCCTGAAGACTCTGTGACTGTGTCATGGTTGCTCTTTTAAAGATGAAAAATAACAGTCTCTCACGCTTGTCCAGAGGTTCTTATTAAAAGCACCTATTCCCAGGCCCCAGCCTCCAGAGATTCTGATTCAATAGGTCTGAGTTAAGACCCAGGTCACTGCTTTCTTACAAAAACACCTAATACAGAGTGGTCTGTACACAGCACCTGGCACAACAAGATGATCCCACACACAAATTTTGCATGGGCCAAAAGGCAGTATGTGTAAAGCTGGGGGGGTATAAGACAATAAGAAGAAGAAGTGCGAATGCCAACTAGGTGTGTGTCTGTCTGATGACACTCAGATTCAGTCTATTTTTTTTTTAACACCTTGCAAACCAAATAAATTCTATTTTCAGGACAAATTCCACTCTCTCAGATGTCATAAATTGTAAGCCCTATTAGTGCTTTCATAAGAATTGTTAATACTCACCGAATTTTTTCGATAAAACAACTATTATTCCCAGCTTCATGAATAAAAATTGAAGATAGATGTGTAAAGAAACCCACTTAAGGCTGAATTGCATCTGCCGAATATGTACACACATCTTCTAATTCTTCAATTTAGGTACTTTGCAATATACCCAAGTAATGTACACTTCCCCTTATTTTTTAAAACTCTTCTCTGTGATGTAGTTTGCATAAACAACATTCCTTTCAAATGTGATTATGTATATCCAATCATAAACAGGGCAGAGAAAAAAAAAGCCTAGCTATAATTTTTTAAATATGTGAAAAGTGTGTGAAACATACAGAACCTTTAGGATTTTAGATCATGATGAAAAACTTGGCACATCATTATTTGAAATTACTACATGCTTTTTAAGATTGACCCAGTTTTCATCATTTTATCCAATAAAGTTAATATATGTTATTTTTATATCACAGTTGGATGATTTAGAAACACAAAATATGTTTGGAACAGATTCAAAATTCCTTCATAAAAGACAAAGTCTCCACAACAGAAAATAAATATAATAATTTATCTTGGCCAAAGATTCCAAATTGTGCAATAACAGAGATTTAAAAAGCACTTTTCAAATAAGGTGGTCATTTGATGTCAGACTTTGAAAGTGCTGGATTGAGTTCCTCTCACAGTAATTGGAAATTCCAGACATATCTAACTCAACACTTCAAACCACTGCAGTATTCCTATAAGATGCAGTTGGAGAACAGAATTATGACTAGGTTAGAGGTTAATTCTGTAACATCAGTTTTTTACTGAACAAAGCTTGATTCAGGGAACATGCTTTGACCTACCTTACCTTAAAATCTTGGAGATAATGAACCAAGTTATAACAAGGTTTTGCAGTACATAGAAGACCTTTTGTGGACATTAGAGTTGATCAAAGGAACAGAGAAATACAACCCCTTTGGTTATAAAGAAACATATACTGTGTGTTTAGTTGGATAACGTTAGGATTAAATAAATAGAAAATTATTTTTAAAAAACATTTAAAGTTTTTATAGCAAACAAGAGAAATAAGTTACTACCTATAATATGTAAAGAGTGCTTAAAAACCAATATTAAATCAACCAACTAGAGAGATGGTGAAAAGATATTGACAGTTTACAAAAGAATAAATCAAATGATCAATACATGTATAAAAAGGTCTTACTTTTACTAGAAATGAAACAAATTCACATTGAAACCAAAATAAGATAAGAAATATCACCTATCAAGTTGGTAAATATTGTTTAAAAGATATTTGAAGGAGGAAAATGTGCAGTGAAACAGGAATTATGAAATAATTCACCTGGAAATAAAATTTGGTACAATAATTTTGGACAACAATTTTACAAGTTATATTAAGATTGTAGATTTTTCCTTACCTGTAAGAATGTATTATAAATAAAACATTAGAAGTACAGGCCAATATTAATTTATAATAATGCTTATTAAATTATTTTTATAATTGGAAGCACCATAAATATCCAATAGATTAGTTAAATAATCCAGGGTGTACCAATATGTTTAAATATTATATATTTATTTCAACAATAAGATTTTCAAAGAATATTAAAAATCTGGCAGAATTCCAATCAAAAAGGAAAGACACAAAATGGGACATAGACTAGCATCTTAATTTTGTTTAAAATGTGTATTCTGTATTAGTGTGCTCAGGCCACTGTAACAGAATACCATAGGCTTGTGGCCTGAATAACGAAACATTATTTACTCACAGTTCTGGAGGCTGGACGTTTTAAGTTCAAAGGGCCATTGGGATTGTTTTCTGCTGATAATCTCTTCCTGGCTTGCAGAAAGCCACCTTCTTGCTGTGTACTCACATGGCCTTTGCTCATGCATGCGCACTCCTGGTGTCTCTTCCTCTTCCTAAAGACACCAGTCCTACTGGATTAAGGCCCCACCCCTATGATTTCATTTAACCCCACACCATCAAGCAACTCTTCTACATCAACTGGATGTGGTACAATTCAACCTAATTCTGACACCTTTTACCTGCAGATAGCATTTGACTTCACAGGTTGAGGGCTCAGTCCCATAAGACCACCCATCTTCATTCACAAGTTGCAGGCTGTTACCTGTACTTCTGATCAACTGGCTAAAAATCAGAAGTTCCCATGATTCCCTTCTTGGATTGAATTAATTTGCTAGAGCACCTCACAGAGCTCAGGAAACTAGTTTACTCATGAATCAAAAGTCAGATAAAGAGATACATGCACAAGGTCCTGAATAAAGGAGTTTCTCACCTTGTGAAGTTTGGGGCCAGGCATGATGGCATGTGGAAGCATTCTGGTTCACCAACCTGGAATCTTTAGGTACCCTCTTTTTGGATTTTTATGGAGGTTTCATTTACATAGGCATTCCTGATTAATCTGTTGGCCAATGGTGATTGATTCGATCTCCAGGCCCCTTTCCCCACCCCTGAAGTCAGGGGCGTGGTACTGAAAATTTCAACATCTCATTCCAGGTTTTTCCCCCCAGCAGTCATCCCCCATCCTTACATGGGGTCCAAAACTCACTTCACTAACTCAATGAGAGATACATTCATCCCTCTCAACAGTTGGGAAATTCAAAGGGTTTTAGGAACTCTGTGCCATAAATGGATCTCTATATATTTCTTATTAGGGCTTCCCTGATGGCTCAGATGGTAAAGAATCCAGCTGCGATGCAGGAGACCCAATGCAGGAGACCCAGGTTCACTTACTGGGTCAGAAATTTCCCCTGGAGAAGGGAATGGCTACCCACTCCAGTGTTCTTGCCCGGAGAATTCCATGGATAGAGGAACCTTGTGCCTACAGTCCATGGGGTCGCAGAGAGTCAGACACAATTGAGTGACTAAACACTTTCACATTTCTTATTATATATTTTTAATTATATATTTCTTATTGTAAATCACAATATCACAATTCACTATGAGAATATATAAACATGCTGTTTCCCATCAAAATCTTATCCTGAATTTTTTAGCCAGTGTATTGATGATTCTTAGTTGTATCAGTTAGTACTATGATGGTTGCCAAGCAGTGATTTTTAGAATTTCATTATTCATTCCAAATTGATTAGTTGGCATTCTATCATAAGGAAGAGCTTTTCCTTTCCCCCTGTTTATGTACTTATTAATTTGTATCAGAAGAGACTCATGGATTCTTATCTTATTCAATAGTATCTAAAATAGGTTCTAATCTGTTATTATTGTGATGTTCAAATGATCCCAGTGTCTCTGCCTTTTTATATATTCCTTTGTCCTTCTGCTTCACTCCCCTCTTTTTCTTAATCTCTTCTCTAGTCACATATTTCCCTCTTTCTTACCCAATATCTCCTTGGTTTCTTATCCCCACCCTGCCATCCCCACTTCTTTTGTTTTGGTCTGGAGCTCATTTTTCTCCTTTACTCACAGAATGGTCTCAGATGCATGGAGTTTCCCTTTCATCACAGCTTTTCTCCCTCATTTCCTTGGATGTACCCCAAACTGCTATTGCTGCTGGAGCAAATTTGGTAGTTTCTAAAGATGGTACTTCTCTTGATCTAATCGTAAAGATGCCAACTGCAGTAAAGTGTCTCAGTATTTCCAAGGGTTTATAACTTAGCTATAAAAATTCACTTTAGGCTATAGCTTGACATATAATCTTTCAGCCCCAGAGTGAATTTCTTTAACCATTTTCCCTTTAATTCAACACCACTTAATTCAATGTAGCTTTCATCCTTTAATAATATATGTTCATGAGTTATTACTGCATCAATACAAATCATGTCCTTTGCTAAAGTAATTACTGTGGGTAAATAAGAAAAAAGATACAACATCCCCGGTTCAAGGGTTATAAGATGAAAACAGTATTGATCTTCTGTGATGCTTTCTGTTCTGTCCATCCTTCTGCCCATAAACCCCCAACTTACGAATCCTGAAAAAGATTCTAAAGTTTAAAAATAGATAATATATTGCATGTTAGATAATAGCTTCTCTGGGAACAGCCTGGGTCCAATTTTTGTTTCATGATCTGGCTTCAAATTAAAGGACTGAACCTGACCCAATGACTGATCAATTATTGTATTCTTTAAAGTAGGTAACTAGAATCTATAGAAGGAAAATACTTAGAAATATCTTTCGAGGGAGACAAGACAATTAGCTGAATAGCTGTGGACAAAGAGAAAGTGTGGTAGGAGAGAACGTGTTGAATTTGAAAGCAGGAGCCTGGGATTCCAGGCTTGGATCACCAGCAATCTGAGTACATCACTCACTTCAGCTCTCCATTGATCAGTTTTTCCACATCTGTAAAAATAGGTAGTTTGGGACACAATGACTCATAGTTCTATGGTCCTTTAGATCCATGGAAACAAGTGCTTTCCCAGATAGTTTAGGTGGATACCTAGGCTTGCATGTGTGCAAAGTCATGTTCAACTCTTTGCAACCCCATGGACTGTAGCCCACCAGGCTCCTCTGTCCATGTGATTCTCTAGGCAAGAATACTGAAGTGAGTTGCCATTTCCTCCTCCAGGAATCTTCGTGACCCAGGGATTGAACCCCCAACTCTTATGTCTCCTTCATTGGCAGGTGGGTTCTTTATCATTAGTGCCACCTGGGAGGCCTAGGCTTGGGAGGCATTTCTGCCAGAGCAATTGATGTAACTAATCTGGGAAAGAAAGGAAAAAGAATAAAAAGTAGGGCAATTTTGGTGGGAATAGTTATTTACTGATTTTCCTACTTACTTGTTTAAGCTCGTTTAATCTATTTGATCTAAGTGGTCTCCTGTGTATATCCAATCTCAAAGGGCAGCTGGAGGTAAAAACATCTTTGAAATTGACTGTGCATACTTTCTCTCCCTTTTCTCATCCTCTATTACCATATGTATAGGATGCTCTTCCTGGATAGAAGGAAAAGTATTTAGGAATTCAGGAATTTAGGATTTTGTCTTGTAGACAGAATCACCCATTGAACCTAGCATGGGGCCTTTCACTTAATAGGCGCTGAAAGAATATCTAATGAGTTGAATTACACTCAATCTAAACAGTATCCCTTAATTCTTTGAAAGTTTCTTTATGATTCCTTCTCTTTGTTTTTTCCTCTCTTTAAAGCAAAAGTTAGCTTCAAACACTATCATTGGTATTCTTATAGCCTTACTCTGTGCTCTCTCCCTAAATAATTTTGACCTGTTTTCTGGTTTTATTTACCTGCTTAAGGCCAATGACTCCCAAATCTTTATTTCTGAGCAGACTAAACTAGAATTTCTAAGTACTTGATTTCAACCAGAGATCCACCAGCATCATAAACTCAACATGAAAATAATGGAAGCATTTGTTTTCACCAGAACCCCAAGTGATCTGTGTTGTGGTTAAGATGAATATTCCTTTTACCTAGTGTGCTGGGGGGGACACTGTGATGCCATCTTGGGCTTCTCTCTCTATTGCTTTGCTTCTACTTTTCCCATCCCTGACTCTATTTAGATGGCATATCTTAGTTAAGTTGATCTCCACTTTGAGTTTCCTATATTTAAGTTCTGACTCTGACAAGAGCAAAGAGAACTGGGCTGGTGATTTTAGCTCTGAAATTTTAGTTTCTTTCTTTATTGGCCTATGGCGAGGATTGTAAAAGATAATGCAAGTGAAGGATTTACTTCACTTGACGACTCCTGGCAGGTAACACACACTGCATAAACATTGCTGCTGCCTTTGCTTTTATTATACTTTCCTTTGGCCTCTGCAATTCCTTGACATTACTGCTTTACCTCCTTGGGGCATATATATTAATCTGTCCTGTGGTATTGTTAGGTACTCCTGTGATGTTTGTACCCAGAATACTAAGTGAAATGAAGTGAAAGTTGTTCAGTTGTGTCCAACTCTTTGCGACCCCATGGACTGTACAGTCCATGGAATTCTCCAGGCCAGAATACTGGAGTGGATAGCCTTTCCCTTCTCCAGGGGATCTTCCCAACCCAGGGATCAAACCCAGGTCTTCCGCACTGCAGGCAGATTCTTTACCAGCTGAGCCACAAGGGAAGCCCAAGAATACTGGAGTGGGTAGCCTATCCCTTCTCCAGCGGATCTTCCTGACCCAGGAATCGAACCGTGGTCTCCTGCATTGCAGGCGGATTCTTTACCAATGAAGCTATCAGGGAAGCCCTATAAACACCTGGAAAATCTTCAGCCACACTCTCTGGTCAGTCATGTGATGAACAGAGAAGACAAGTAGAGGATCATAGTTTAGGGACAAACTTCTCCTCTTGCTACATTTCAATGACCAGGATTAGTCATAGGGCCTCACTCTGAAGAGAGAATGCAAGGACATGTCTTCTTATGGACCCAAGAGAGAAATAAAATGGGGTGGAGAATGCACAGTGCTAGCTATTCCATGAGGAATGGTGACACGGGGAAGGGACACAAATAGTGAAAGATAAAGTTACAGATAATATCATTCTTTTTCTCCCAGATGTCTACAGTGGCACGAACTTCAGACATTCCAGACACATTTCATAGGGTTTACATTATGTATTACTATTATTTTTTTCTTTATATAGATATTTTTTACTAAATATGTTTCTTTCTAAAAATAGACCTTGTCACTGCTATAAATGGAAAACCAGTGTTTTTTTCTAATCTTTATTAAAATAAATCATAACTACTAAAATAAATTCCTCCTTGTCTCACCCAAAACATCATGTGCATCGCTAGCAGGCATTTTATACTTGGGGAAACACTGCTTTAGCACATGAGAGACACACTCAAATGAGCCATGCTTATTGTCCAGCACATATAAATACATATCATGGAAGAAATTCAATCAGGAAGACTTCTTCGTAAAGGTGAATTTTTAAAATTCTTTCTACCTCTTTCTACCATTTCTTCTTTCTTTCTTTATTCCTTCTTCCCCCATCCCTCCCTTCCTTCTTTCTCCCAGTCTTTCTGTGAGATTTTGATGAGGATAACATAGGGAAAGATCTTGGGATCTTTCCTGCCTTCAATCCCCAATACAAAATAAAAAGTTTATAATAAGGGCTTTATTAATGCCCCACAGGACTTTTCTTGAACTTTGATGAATTCTGATCATGAGGACAACATCCCAGGAGAATTTAAAAATCCTGTCCAATTTAATGCTCCTTTAAGGACTGGGGTGACCCCACAACTACCCTTCCCACCCCACCCCCATGCCCATCTTCATTTCCCAGAGGTACCCTCCTCAGCACGTTGGGCTTCTCATCACCACCTGCGACCCCTCTTCAGAACAGAAGAATGGCAACATGTTTCATCTCTGACAGTGAGTGTTAACAGGAGCAGAATTGGTGGAGGACCTTGAGTGGCAGGTCAGATTACACCTGTCAGCTTTGGCCACAGGGCTGCAAAGCTGGAGTTGTTATATTTACCTGTCCTCAGTTATGCTGAAACAGGAGGATAGCCTTCTAGGAAGGTCTGGATTCAGTACAGTGAACAAAACCACTCAGTGAGAGTGCCTGTGAAAATAGTTCATTTTCCTATCAACGGAGTTTTACATCTACTCAGTAAATTTTATCTAAACGCTCCAACTCTAGTAAAATACAGCAAAGTGTAATAAATTTCACTTTATGGGTTTCACAGTTTGAAAACTGCTTCAGGACAAGCTGGTTACCGAGGGGACCCAATGGGAGCAATCTCCAAGGGCTGGTTTTTCTGTGCAGGATTTCGGAGATGACCTGATGCCTTTTGGTGGCCAGTCCGTGCAGGTGAGGCATCAGCTCCCACCTGGCCGTCATTTAAGGTGGGATATAAGTCCTGTGTCTCTACCAGCAAAGCGGGCTTTAAACAGTGACGAGAGAGAGAGCAGATGAACTACCAAGCAAAGGGCAGCTAGCTTACCTGGGCAATGAGCACATAAGCTTCATTAAAGACCAAGTTTAAGTCACTGACATACTACAATATACCCACGTCAACCACAAACTGGCACTTGCCATGGGCACTTGCCATCCACCTCTATAAGGATCAAATCATGTGTTGCTGCAGTTGCTGACTTTCTGGAGAGCAGAAATGAGGCACTCTGTGCTCAGGAAAAAAACTGGCAGAACAGGTCTTCAGATAGATATTTTCAGGAGCTGACTTTATGAATCCCACTTTTGTATCTCCTAATATCTAGAAAAGCACTGAAATCCTTCAGAGTAATGATTTCTCCTTGTGACTAGCAGAAACTTTCACGAGACTAGCAAAAACTAAAAATATGTACTCACCAAAATCACACATATACTGATTGCTCCCCTGTCTCTTTGGAGCAGTTTCTCAGAGCTATCTGAGTTGCTCTCTTGAGGGCTGCAGTCCTTATTTTGCCCCAAATAAAACTTAACTCATAACTCTCACATTGCTCATTTTTTAACACACTATGACTTTTAATGAACATCGACAGCTGACTGACCCAAAAGGTCCTTAAGTTTTTTTCCTCTTTTTCCAAGGGGCTTCCAACTGGGAGTGAATCAAGTAAAATTTTTTTAAGCGAAACTCTTCCAACTGCCCCCCTCCAACCAAAAATATACAATGTCCAAAGTGCAATTTATTCGGAGGCAGGCTTTCTTACTTTCAACTTGCCTTTTCATTGGCTGTCTTTACAAGTTGTTAATACTTAAGAAGTTCTCCTATTCTAACAAGGCCTGATCACTGTGGCAATTTGCTTCACTTATCTTCTCCCTCTCTCTACCCAGACTTTAACCATCAAATTTTGATTCCTATCATCTTTTGTTTCTGCTTGATTTCAAATCAGTTAGGATCTATGTTAAGCTTCCCTGGTGGCACAGATGGAAAAGAATCTACCTGCAATGTGGGAGACCCAGGTTCAATCCCTGGATAGGGAAGATCCCCTGAAGAAAGGAATGGCAACCCACTCCAGTATTCTTGCTGGGAAATCCCATGGACAGAGGAGCCTGGCGGGGTACAGTCCATGGGGTCACAAAAAGTCAGATATGATTGAGCATCTAACACACAAGGATCCATGTTGAATCCTTGCAATGAACCCACTATTGAAAGTCTTTTAGATTCGTGTGATAAAACTCTGCCATGTACTATTTGTCAGTCACAGTTGAAAGCACTTGGTCTGTATAACTTTGTTTCATCCTCACCAGGAGCCCATAGGGTCACAAAAGGAGCCAGGAGGAAAGCCAGTATCAAACCCAGGTACTCTGGCTGTGATCTCAGCATCTTACCCTGAGGCTGTACTTCTTCCTGGGGAGTACCCGGGTGTTGGACACAATGTTTCCTGTGTCAAAGCAGTCAGAACCCTGAACTGATAAGGGGAGCTTTAATTTTGACCTAACAAGGCTTCCCAGATGGCTTAGTGGTAAAAGGATCCGCCTGCAGTGAAGGAGACCTGGGTTCGATCCCTGGGTTGGGAAGACTCCCTGGGGAAGGAAATGGCAACCCACTGCAGTATTCTTGCCTGAAAATTCCATGGGCAGAGGAGCCTGAAGGGATACAGTCCATGGGATCGCAAAGAGTTGGACACAATTGAACACACAGCATACAAGGAGGAAGGAGTTGTCTTTGGAGAATGGAATGAGCCTGGGGTGAAAGGGGTAGAAGGACAGACTCTAGATGAATGTTTGAACACCTTGGAATAGAAGGTATGAGGACAGGTGGGTCCCTGCAGGGCTCCTGGGCATGGAGGCCTTTTATTGTCCCCCGTTTCCTATAGGCAAGACCAGCCTCCATGACCTTCCCCGAGTTCCAAAGGGCAGATTCAAACAGTTGCTAATCAAGAGAGGAGCAGCCAAGCCACTTGATGCAAGATTAAAGGGACAAGAAGGGCGTTAAGATTAGGAAACCCACCGTCTGAGACCCACAGTACCACCCTTGAACTATTGCTATAAAACTCTTCATCCAGTCCTCCTGGGTTGGGACACATAGTGTTCTGAGGCAGGAACCCACTGTGTCCTCCTTTGCCTGGCAAAGCAATAAAGCTGCTCTTTTCTACTTCACCCAAAACTCTCTCTGAGATTTTATTTGGCACCAGTGTACAGAGAGGCTGAGCCTTTGGCATCAGGCGAAGGGCAAGAATGTAGAGATTCTGGTTCCATGAAGGACTGGAGGACTGTGCTTTAGGAACCAAGTGAGGCAGTTAAGCAGAATTGGGAGACTGAACAATGAACAGTTTAGATGACAGACCCACTCCTTCCACAGCACTGCCAATTCCCTCCAGCCACAGACCATAGGCATCCCAAGAAAGCATCAGCAGAAGCGGTTATGAAGCAAATGGCAGTTATGAAGCACACATTCTTGACAATTCCTCCCCAGAGAAGCCTTAGGTACCCCCACTTCCCTATTCTACATCTTCTAATCCAACCCTGCTTTATATTCCTGGGTGGTCTCCATCACTGCTTGATGTACTTATCTTCTTACCTTCCCTCTCGTTAGAATGCCATCTCTGTGAATGCAGGAGCCATGTTTGTCTTGTTCATTGCTTCTCAGTGCCTGGCGTCATGAGTGTGTGCACGCTCAGTCGTATCCGACTCTGCGAGCACAGGGGCTGTAGCCTGCCAGGCTCCTCTGTCCATGGGATTTTCCAGGCAAGAATACTGGAGTGGGCTGCCATTGCCTACTCTAGGGGATCTTCCCGATCCAGCGATCAAATTCATGTATCTTATGTCTCCACCTGCATTAGCAGGCAGATTCTTCACCACTGTGCCACCTGGGAAGCTCTGGTATATCATAAGGCCTTAATAATATTTGCTGGGTCCAAATTGGGCTTCCGGCAGGAGGGTCATGGACAGGATGGTTTCGCCGGTGCAGGTCTCTCTGCTCATCAAGCTGGCCAGTTACTCCGCCCTGTTCCTCAGCATGGCCTATGGAGCCAGGCGCTACAATTACCTGAAACCCTGGGCAGAAGAAGAGAGGAGGATAGCAGCTGAGGAGAAAAGAAGCAGGATGAGCAGAAATGCATGGAGTGAGAACTGGAAGAAGCCCAAGAGGATAGCATATTAAAGTGAGCCTGCCCTTCTCCAGAACAGTGTGGATGAATAAAGTTTAAAAAAAAAAAAAAGACCTTAATAATATTTGTTGAGCAAATGAATAAAAGACCTAGAAAGCCAAAGCATAAATTCATGGACCAATTTTTGCCTAGGCAGATGAGAGATGCACCTGGAACCCTCAAAAATCATTCAGAGATGGTCAGTTGGTCTTGGGGCGGAAGTTGAATGTACTGGGACAGAAGTCCTCACCTAGGGACCAAGAGGCATCATCATTTTGGAATAGTAAAGTCTTGGACAGTTTATTACAAACATCATCTTAGTATAATTACAACCTCTAATTATACATCACCAGTTCCATTTTGCAAATCAGAAAGCAAAGGCTCATAAAAAATTAAACACATTTCTTGCCCCTGGTGCTACAGCTAGTATCTGGAAGAACAAACATTTGTGAAATCCTGTCTAGCTGTTTCTGTAACTCATGCCATTTCCATTATACCATGTTGGTTAGCATCCACCCTTGGGCCTGTTTCCCATCCTTGAGGTGGATGAAGAGGAAGAGACAGCACATACATAAATCTTTCAAGAGAACAGCTGCAGCATATACCATGCGGGGCCCAAATTGAAAATCAAAACACAAGCAAACATGACTAAAGTTTTTGGCCTTTGTCTGCCAAGGCACAGCCAAAACAAAAAGAAGATCTGTTTGATGTATGTGATCTCAAATGATCTCTTCATGGCCAACTTATGACATAAAAATGTTTTTAAGCTGCTGTTGCACAGAAGTGACTGAGCTATCATATTTCATAGCCCACCTAACTTTCTAGCTACCAGAGCATTCGACTGATAAAACGTCACTCAAAAGAGACTGTGGTGTTGTATATGTGAGGTCTGTTCATTTAAAGTTAGCTTCTTTTTATTGTGGTGGACGAGTGAAGGATTTGCCCAGTTTTCACTGTCCTTGAAATATCTTTTCAAACATCAGTGGTGGAATCTTTGTCCTGCATTTCTTTCCCTCACAACTCTCATGAGAACACTTAACCTTGCTTTCCTGGGTGCAAAGAGAGTCAATGAGCAGTCAGTAGTTGTAACTAATCAATATTTTATTCCCAACTCAATTTCAACAATGGAGAATGAAGTGACTTTTAAAAGACCAAAGGGAAATACTTTGACAAACATTCCAGAAAGTGTACAAAGTTAGGATTAAAATGAAATCTTCAATCTTTTGCTAAGAAATTCCATTTCTGTAGATCATTGTTCTAAAGCAATAGTAACTATAAAAAATAGTTTCAGTCTTTTAGAAAAGAGATTGAAAGAAAATACACCAAAATATTTAAAGGGCTATATTTGTGTGAAGGAATTGGAGATTATTTTTCTCTCTTCTATCAGCCCATCTGTATTTTTTAGGTGTTTTATGTTTATGTGAGGTAAAATATTCTACTAAAGTTTATTTTAACTTTTTTTTGAAAGGAAGAATATTTCCAACCCTTCCCTAGGAAAACAAATTTATATCAAATACTTTGTATTTCTTGAAGACTATAGCTTCAGGCTGAGGAGCAGTCTGCTTTAGAAGGATCACTCAACCTCTTTCAGAGAGCTGTATGTGAACTGAAAGATATCTCTGAACATCCCTGAAAGATGCAGGTACTATTAAGACGTATTTCTTGTCTCAAAAGAAACTGGGAATTAACAGATCACAGTTCTTATATCTGAATTACATTAGTTACATTGTTAAGTGAGAGAACATGCTGAGGGTGATAGCCAGAATTCTAAGCTGGTCCTCCAAATTCTTGGCTCCTTGTGCATACAAAGCTGCTCCTAGTTTCAGTCAAACACTAATGTTGCTGTGAAAGGATTTTGAATTTAATTAAATTCTCAAATCAGTTGACATCAAGATACAGAGAGGTGGTCTGACCTAATCACATAGCCCTTTAAATCTGGATCAAGAGTTCAGAAGCTGGGAAGCCAGAGATTCTATGCACCAGAGATTTGACATGGCCTTGCAGACTTAAAGATAGGTCGTGTGTGGGAACATAGGCAGTTCTAGCAGCTGAGAGTGGACTTCAGCTTACAAACAGCAGCAAAAAAGTGACTACTTCAGTCCTACAACCTCAAAGAACAGAATTCTACCAACAACCTGAAAAGGTTTGGAAATAGATTTTTTTTCTCAGAGCCTCCAAATAGCAGCCCATTCTGGGCTGTATATTGAGCTTAGTCTGTGAGACTAAGTTGAGGACCCAGCCATGCTATGCTGTACTCCTGAGCTAGAGAAGAAATACATACTGATTCAAGGTGCTGTGTGGTAATAAGTTACTTAACAATGTGTGTGTGTGTGTTGGTCGCTCAGTTGTGTCCGACTCTGCGACCCCATGGACTGTAGCCCACCAGGCTTCTCCATCCAAGGGACTCTCCAGGCAAAAGTACTAGAGTGGGTTGCCATTTCCTTCTCCATACTTAACAATAGAAAGCTAATATAATGGTTTGTTGAGTGTTGCTCAAACTCATGTCCATTGAGTCGGTGATGCCATCCAACCATCTCATCCTCTGTTGCCCACTTCTCCTATTCTCCTCAGTCTTTCCCAGCGTTAGGGTCTTTTCCAATGAGTCAGCTCTTCACATCAGGTGGCCAAAGATTTAGCATCAGTACTTCAAATGAATATTCAGGGTTGATTTCCTTTAGGGTTGACTGATTTGATCTTCTTGCTGTCCAAGGTACAGAGTATTTATTATGAATGAAGGAAATTTTGGTCTATACAGAAAGGAAAAATTTTCCTATCTTACCCTTACCTCCAATCCATTTCCTAAATATGTAATTCACTCCAGAGCATTCTGCAAAGTGTTAATGATGATGGTTTTTTTTCCTTTACAGAATTTCAGTACTAAGGAAATGAATAATATTTCCCTGGTGGCTCAGGTGGTAAAGAATCCACCTGCAATGTGCAGACTCAGGTTTGATCCCTGGGTCGAGAAGATTCCCCTGAGAATGAAATGGCAACCTACTCCACTATTCTTGCCTGGAAAATCACATGGACAGAGGGGCCTGGCAGGCTACAGTCCTTGGGGTCACAAAGAGTTGGACACAACTAAGCAACTAACACTTTAACTTTGACTGTTGGTAATACTAATAATATAAATAGATAACATGCAGTATTCAGTTCAGTTCAGTTCAGTCGCTCAGTCATGTCCGACTCTCTGCGACCCCATCAGTCACACCACGCCAGGCCTCCCTGTCCATCACCAACTCCCGGAGTTCACTCAAACTCCTGTCCATTGAGTCGGTGAGGCCATCCAGCCATCTCATTCTCTGTCATCCCCTTCTCCTCCTGCCCCCAATCCCTGCCAGCATCAGAGTCTTTTCCAGTGAGTCAACTTGTTGCATATGCTAAATACTTTATATGCATTCTCTCATTTAATTCCTACAACAATCATGCTAAGACAGGAATTATTATTATCTGCATTTCCGATGAGGAAGCTGAGGCTTAGAGAATTACAGAAACTTAGAAATCACTCTGATTCTAAACCCATTTGCCTGGTGGGGAGTTGCTGATGGTGTTCAAAGAGTTCATTGTTCTCTTTGTGTTTCATATATTCAGGTCTGTTGGTAAATATGAGACACTAGGAAACCAAAAGGAATATATCACAGAGATGGCAATGATTTAAAATCTCAAATTAAGTTTGATTTAAAGTGAAATTTGACAACCATTTTACAAAAGCAAAATTTTTAATGCATTTTCCTTAGCAGGATAGATAACACAATTGCTTAAATTAAATAATTATCTAGACTTGATTGCTAAGATTTTTCAACTATTTTTTATTTGTGAGATTTGAAAAAATACCAGGGAAATTTATTTGCCAAGAGTTGAGTCAATCAGTTAAGCAGCAATTAAACATTCCATTGAGAGGGACATAATAATTTGATTCTTTTTATTACATTACATTAGTGCAGCTACGTTGAAAAGCCAGGAAGTAAATTCTGTAGAACAAAGTAGCTCAAACACATATAAGAGGCATTGGGATATTTGCCAACAGTTGATCAACGAATAGAAAGAAAGATTATGTATTTCGAAAAGGCCAAGTGTGAGGAACTCACTCAAGAGTAATGCTGTCCAGTAGAAATAGAATGCAAGATACAAATTTAATTGCAAGTTTTCTAGCAGCCACATTTAGAAAAGCAAAAAGAAGTGAAGTTAATCTTAGTACTATGTTTTATTTAGCCCAATACATCCAAATTCCTGGGCTTCCCAGGTGGCACTGGTAGTAAAAAACCCACCTGCCGATGCAGGAGACATGGGTTTGATGTATGGGTTGGGAAGATCCCCTAGAGGAGGAAATGGCAACTCATTCCAGTGTTCTTGCCTGGAAAATTCAATGGAGAGAGGAGTCTGGCAGGCTACAGTCCATGAAGCTGCAAAGAGTTGCACCCAACTGAGCAACTGAGCTTACATCCAAAATGCTATCATTTCAACATGAAGTTAGTATAAAAAGTATTAATGAGATATTTTGCATTCGTTTTTATACTAAGTCTTCAAAATCCAGCATGTATTCTAAACATAATACTTCAAACCAGTCACATTCCGAGTGCTCAGCAGTCACAGGTGGCTCCCCTTGAACTAGACAGTGCAGATCTGGTGCTTGCATCCTCACTGAGGGTAACACCTTACACAGGAAGGTAGGGTTGAAACTGAGTCCAGGGGATGGGGATCCTAGTCACCTTATGTATAAAACACAGATATAAACGCAGGGCACAAAGAGATACACACTTTATCTGTGGTATTAAAATTTCACAGAGAGAGTAAGTGTTCAGGGTTCTCCAGAAAAACAGAGCCAGTAGGATCGACAGAAGATTGAGAGGTGACAGATAAACAGCGCATGCATGGACGCGCAGTCGTGTCTGACTCTTTGTGACCCCATGGACTGTAGCCTGCCAGGCTCCTCCGTCCATGGAATTTTTCAGGCAAGAATACTGGAGTAGGTTGCGATTTTCTATTCTAGGGAATCTTCCTGACCCAGGCATTGAACCTCCGTCTCGTGTGTCTCATGCATTGACAGGCAGGTTCTTTACCAGCTGAGCCACCAGGAAAGCCATATTTATATTATAGGTGAGGCCTGACCCTTCTCATTCTGGCATAGAAGAGTAGCTGAAGTAGTTTTGGAGCAAAGCACAAAGATAAGCGTGCATTCCCCATATCCAGAGGTGGCAATGTAAATATAAATTAAGTAAAATTGAAAGAATGATAAACATAGCACTAACTACATTTCAAGTGGCTACATGTGGCTGCTGCTGCTGCTGCTAAATCGCTTCAGTCGTGTCCGACTCTGGCGACCCCATAGACGGCAGCTGACCAGGCTCCGCCATCCCTGGGATTCTCCAGGCAAGAACACTGGAGTGGGTTGCCATTTCGTTTTCCAATGTGTGAAAGTGAAGTCACTCAGTCGTGTCCGATTAGTAGCGACCCCATGGATTGCAGCCCACCAGGCTCCTATGTCCATGCGATTTTCTAGGCAAGAGTACTGGAGTGGCTTGCCATTGCCTTCTCCAACATGTGGCTAGTAGTCACTGTATTTGACAATTCAGTATAAAAATTTTCATCAGTGTGGGAAGTTCTATTGGACAATGCTGGTCTAGAGTATGATGAGTCAGGATTCAAATCCCATTTCCTCACTTGTGACCCCATGGACTGTAGCCTGCCAGGCTCCTCTGTCCGTTATTTGTGTAACGTTGGGCAAGTTGCTCTACTTTTGTCCCTGTTTCCTCACCTGTAATATGAGCTAATGATAAAATATCTATCTCAGGAAGTTTTGTGAGGAGTAAATGAGTTCATGCATGCCAAGCGGCTAGCACAGTGCCTGGAATATAATTAAATATTCCATAAATGATATCTGTTTTTTCAGTTATCTCCTTTCTGTTGAGGTTTTTTTCTGGTTGTTGTTCTATTTTGCTTTTGTGTCAGGTAATATTTGTAGTATTACTTAACCTGAAAAAAAAAAGAAATATAATGCCCACTCAGATAACCTAATTTTTGCCACTTAAATCATCTTGAAATAATCGCAATCATTGAAGATTTTCTCTTGATAACTCCATTATTAGAGTATTTAAAATATGATTTTCATTTTGGACTGTTTCAGTGACAGAGAACTCATCCTCATCAAGATTTTAATTAATGCCTCAAATATTGCTGTACTATAATTTCATCAGTATCATAATTCAGCTGTTATAATGTCAAGACAACAAATTGCCTTAATCACTGGTTCTTAGTCACACAGAGGTAGCGCTGGAACTAACAAGGCCATTGGCAAGAGTCATGTGGGAGGCAGGATGTATCCTTTTTTTCAGAATTGCCCTTTTAGGTCATTTATAGACAGGGAGGCCTGGTGTGCTATGATTCATGGGGTCACAAAGAATCAGACACGACTGAGCAACTGAACTGAACTGAACTGAACTGATATCATCTAATTCCCATCTCCTACCCTTGTTTTATGGGCTTCCCAGGTGGCGCTAGTGTTAAAGAACCTGCCTGCCAGTGCAGGAGACATAAGAGACTTGGGTTTGATCCCTGGCTCATGAAGATCCCCTGCAGGAGAACAAGGCAACCCACTCCAGTGTTCTTGCCTGGAGAACCCCATGGACAGAGCAGCCTGGTGGGCTACAGTCCATAAAGTCACAAAGAGCTGGACAAGACTGAAAAGACTTAGCACACACATCCTTGTTTTATATTTATCCCCCTCAGTCACTTTTCCAGTGGGTACAAACCTTCCTATTTCTTGTTAGAAATCAGGAGTAACTGGTTGTCTCAAATGATATACAGTCTCAGAAAGTGTCATATCCATGAATATACAAATTTTCTTCCCACATTGGGAGACCTGGCAAAAATAGAAATTTCTAGTCATTGGCACTGCTGGCTTTTGATCTGTTGAGTTCATGTACAGTCTGATTATTTAAAAGCTACCCAGGCATACCTTCCAGAAGAATGCGTGAAGCTTTTGAATGGGTGGAGATTTAGCAGTAAAGAAAGTTGCCCAACTTTTAAATTCTATGTGATACAAATTCTTTTTTATTTGTTTAAAATAAATGTCTGAGGCTAAGCAGTTATAAGAATTCTACAAACTAAATGCAATAAAGTTCTGTGTCTCCAATGGTCTTCCCTGGTAGCGCTAGTGGTAAAGAACTTACTTGCCAATGCAGGAGGTGTGAGAGACCTGGAACAGATCCCTGAGTCAAGTAGATCCTCTGGAGGAGGGCATGGCAGCCCATTCCAGTATTACTGCCTAGAGGACCTCATGGACAGAGGTCTGGGCTGCAGTCCACGGGATCGTAGAGTCAGACATGACTGAAGTGACTTAGCATGCACACAAATTGGAATACACTTAGAGTTAGTGAAAGCTAGGGGAAATGCTGATGGGCAATGAGTTTCCCATTTGTTTGTTCTGGGCCCAGAGAGCACTGACTGAGTATATAGCATGAGATGCTATTCTAGTTAGACCTTGGATTTAGGTAAACCTTTTCCCGTGATATCCTAGAAGCTTGTATAGTTTGATGAGTTTCAGTGATTTCTGAACTCCCCCTGCCCCACCCCAGAATAATCTGATGAAGAATTTCAACATATCTTTGGTGGTTCAGTTTAAGTTGTGTCTGACTTTTGTGACTCCATGGACTGTAGCCTGTCAGGCTCCTCTGTCCATGAGATTCTCTAGGCAAAAATACTGGAGTGGTTTGCCATTTCCTTCTCCAAGGCATCTTCCTGACCCAGGAATCAAACCTGGGTCTCCTGCATTTTAGGCAGATTCTTTACCAACTGAGCTACAAGGGAAGCCCCTTATCTTTAAAGGAGATAAAAGTGAAACTGTTCTGGTTAGAAGGAAGATGGATCCCCTCCTTCCTACCCACCCAACCACCACCTTCCTACCAAACTGCTTAATGCCCTAAAGCCCTCTCTTACTTTTCTTTTCTGATCACACCCCATGGCATGTGGGATCTTAGTTTCGCAGCAAAGGACCCAACCCTTACCCCCTGCTTTGGAAACATGGAATCTTAACCACTGGATAGCCAGGGAAGTGAAAGAATGAAGTCAAAGTCACTTGGTTGTGTCTGACTCCTTGCAACCCCAAGGATTGTAGCCCACCAGGCTCCTCTGTCTATGGAGTTCTCTAGGCAAGAATACTGGAGTACGTTGCCATTCCCTTCTCCAGGGGATCCTCCACCCCCAGGGACTGAATCCGGGTCTCTTGCATTGTAGGCAGATTCTTTATCACCTGAGCCACTAGGTAAGTCCCCTAAAGCCCTCTAGCATTAAAATGTTCGAGCTTAAGATGGTTCTGAATTTTACCACTAAATAATCTTGTGTGATATCTCTGAGAAAGAATGTAGAAGCCAGAGTGTCACAGAGTACTGTACTCAATCAAGTTAAGGAAACAGAGTAGAAGGAACTATTCAGGTTATGTTACTTTGTGGAGAACACTCTGATCATCTATGGGCCATCTTCAGAAAAAAAGGAAGTTACAAAATTGAAATCAAGAGATGGATTTGAGTCCTGATCCCACTCAGCAAGGGGTGTTCTTCAGCATGTCATTTGTCTTCTTTTCACCTCTAAACTCTGTACTTTGACTTCTTCATCTATAAAATGAAAGGGTTGGGATAGATATGCTCTCATAACCAGCTATTAATTTCTACAGTGCTGTGAGTCTAAATCAAGATGCATACAGGGAGTACAACTTGGGTGGGCAGCACAAATACAAGTTGAATGCTGGTAATTTCATATGGCTAAATCTAATAGAACCTAGAGGGATCCAGACAATGACTTACTAAACACACACACACACACACACACACACACACACACACACACTACAGTAGCTTAATATTGAAGTTTATTATACAGGACACAGTAGACAATTAAGGAAGGAAAAAAGGAAAACTTTAGAAAATGTATTCTGAGTCATCTGTGTATCAGTAACTTTTTCATGATATTAAAGTAGGTTCTGATACAGTAGCATAAATGCGTCCGAGATGTGACACTCCCAAGTCATTTTCTCTGTAGTGTCTGGGGAGCCAAGGAATGGTAATAGGAGCCTGTGTTAATTCTGTCTGAAAACACCATCTGGTTCTAAGTACTTATCTAGGCCATGGATGTCACAGCCTAGATGTGGTCACCATGATATTCAAAGGTCAGAGAGGGGTCTAATTACATGCCCCAGTACTTAAAGGGCAGATTCACCAGAGCATGAACATAATCACTCAGGCCAAACAAGACCCATTTATAATTTTAATTATCAGCGAATCAGACAACTCTATCAAATACCAATTATTTGGCTGTTGCTGAAAATAACTGTCTTGTCTTGTTAGTCTCCAGAATAACCCCTTGAGGGATATTGAAATGTTCCCTTTAATGTAAATATTTGTTAATATCCATCAAGAAGAATTAGACTCATTTAATGACCCTCAGTATTGGTGGTTTATTTATTATTAAGGAACTTCCAATATGGAGAGAATGTCAGGGCGAGGCTGTTAACATTGAACACAACTGCCATCCAGAAAGGTGTGTCAGGACACAGGGCAGGTTCTGCCCCAAAAGCTCGCATTTTGTTTTCATTTAAAGAAATAGTTCGCCTTACAACTCAGCGAAAACTCTATTTGGGATCTTATGTCTAATTATCATTCAGGGATAAACAATTTTTGTGTGTGTCTATGCACCTGGGACATACAATGGGAAAGACAGCCTCCCTCAGGAGTTGACAGAGAAATGAACATGTGCTAAAGATTTAGCTTTGGGTTATAAATGATTTATTTTTCTCTAATTCCAAAATTATGTTTTTCATAAGAGATTCCAAGAAATATTCTACAAACAAGTAATCTTAACTTGAAGCGGTTGTTACTCTGAACATTCTATTAAATGAGCGATTCGAAATAGCTCATTCAGTAAGTGTTGAATACCAGCAGGTAAGGAATCTGCCTGCAATGCAGGAGACCCGGGTTCAATCCCTGGGTCTGGATGATCCCTTGGAGGAGGAAATGGCAACACACTCCAGTATTCTTGCCTGGAGAATTCCATGATCAGAGGAAGGAGCCTAGCAGGCTACAGTCCATGGGGGTCGCAAAGAGTCAGACACACTAAGCAAATAACACTTTCATTTCCAACCTCCTATCATCTGGGAGAGATTAAAAAATGACCACATTCAGACTGTCCCAGTTTTTCTTTTTAATGAACTATCTTGAGAGTGAATCCCTTTGAATACTTTTTCATCCTGTCCAGGGCTGTCGCTCTGAGCTCTGCCCTCTTGCGAGGGCCTCTCCAAGACAAGTCTGGGCCCTGCTTCTTGTCCTCTGCAGTCATCACCCTCCTCTTGCTTTTTACCTACAGTAATTAAGACACAAGTAATACCTTATCCCCCTGGCTTTGATATTTCCATTTCATTTGCAACTTCAGAGCTTTTCAGTCAATTTTGACACTCATAATTTTTAGCTGCAATTATGCTTTCATTATCTTCCTTTCCGATATTTTAGATGTCCAATAAGCCTCTCAGTTTCCTTAATTAACAAATAACCTTCTTTCTTCATGCTGAAGGCTATTTTTATTCCTACAATATTTATTACTAATTGGCACACATACACTTTTATACTACTAACAATTTTTCTGGTCTGCCCTTTATTTACCCTCTGTTTCTCCTAGAAGCATTCCCTCCTCTTTGGTAATGTTTGAATTTAGTTCTTGGGAGGGGCAGCATACTGTTCATTTTCCTTGAACGTAGTTTGAGTTCTTGCTCTTCAGTTATTAATAATACTTTATGCTTCTAAAAGTGTTGCCACTGTCCCTTCCTACTACTTTTTTTTTTTTCAAAGAAATATCGTCCAGCCTTGTAACCAGAACCCTAGGTTCTTTCTATCTGTTGCTGCTTGGTTTTGATGCTTTTTCTTTTACCGTTTAAATATTTTGTACTTCTCAATCTGGCCTTGGAACAGAGAGTTTGTGGCTTTGGACAGACAGATCATTTATACCACTTCCTTAGGCAGCATGTTAAAAAGCAGAGACATTACTTTGCCAACAAAGGTCTGTCTAGTCACAGCTATGGTTTTTCCAGTAGTCATGTATGGATGTGAGAATTGGACCATAAAGAAAGCTGAGCACCAAAGAACTAATGCTTTTGAACTATAGTGTTGAAGACTCTTGAGAGTCCCTTGGACTCCCTGGAGATCAAATTCCAGGCAATCCAAAAGGAAATCAATCCTGAATATTCATTGGGACTGATGCTGAAGCTCCAATACTTCGGCCACCTGATGTGAAGAACTGACTCACTGGAAAAGACCCTGAAACTGGGAAAGTTTGAAGGTGGAAGGAGAAGGGAACGACTGAGGATGAGATGGTTGGATGGCATCACTGACTCAATGGACATGAGTTTGAGCAAGCTCCGGGAGTTGGTAATGGACAGGGAGGCCTGGGGTGCTGCAGTCCATGGGGTTGCAAAGAGTTAGACTCAAGTAAGTGACTGAACTGAACTGAACTGTACATTTGCAGCCGGTCTCAAAAATGTCATCTCATTTCAAGTTTAGGCTGCCAATCACTTCTTCCTGTGTATAGACATTGGACTTCTGCATGGTACTTGTCACATTGTCAGAAATGTTAAGAAATTAACATGTTGTATGTGCATCACCAGAAGATGCCTCTTTAAAAACTGTAAAACTCTTAAATATCTATACTTTATTAAACTACAGATACATATTGAACACAAATATATCAGACAATACAGATAAGAAAATGAAAATAAAACTGTGTTACCCGTACCCAGAGATAACTACCCTTCTTGAATATTTTTTAATAAACTTTTCTTTAACTAAATCCTTTTCTCTACTTTCCTACTTTTCAATTTATATTTTTCTCTCTCCTGGTATAAGGCTTATTGTTTTATCAAAAGGTTTTTAGTGTGTCTTAGCATTTTCTTTCATCTAAGAAGTTTAATTTTTACCTGTTCTTCAAGAATATCTTTCTCCCAAATTGTCTGAACTTATCCCCCTTCCATTTAAGCCAAATGAGCCTCTTTCCTTGGTTTTTCCTTTCTTAATTCCACACTCCACACTAAGCTAACATGCCTGCGGACTCAGCTTTCCTTCTAGTCTGGATGAAAGTTTTAATTTCATACATCGCAATGAGAGGCCATTGTATCAGAGATTACAGACCCTCTCCTGTGCTTGGGACAGAAATAAAGGACAACTGGGGATTATGATAAGGTGTCTGCTCTGCAAGTGGAGTGTCTGCCCCCAGAGCTGTGTGATTGATAAACCTAGCAGACACAAGAGCAAAAGAACACTGGAACTAAAAGTGTATTATCCTAAAGTGCACATTTTTATTTAATTCAGGGTAAAGCAGAATGAATCATAATAGGTCAGTAATAATGACTTATGGCTTCCTTCACATGGCACATTTACAATAAATGGTAATTTACCATTAAAGACTGGCATATTTCTTTTTGGTGTGTGCAAGAAAAATTAGCATTAGGTCATACTGAAAAAGAACAGGTTCTCTATTCTTACATTTAGGATTCACATTCAGCTATTCAAGCTAATATCATATGCCAGCCCCTTTCTCCCAGCCTTCCCCTGCCCCCATTCCCATTTAGAAAATACAGGAAGGATTTAAATGTAACCATTTATGACATCATTCCAACTGTATGCTGATGGACTACAGATCCATTCACTGGAGCCACTTGGAAAATATTTCATGTTCTGGTCATTAGACTTGCTAAATGGGTTCAGACTTGGAATTATATGAGTTGAGAAAGAGGAAGGTAGTATCTGTAGGCAACCGTATGTAAATATATGTAATGTGAGCACATCATCCAAGTTCCTAACTATTACGTTTTTGCTTTAATATATTTTGTACTTAGCCTCCTCCCTCACTCTTTATCTTTCTTCCTTCCCTCCTTCCTTCCTTCCTTTCTCACTTTCTTTCTATATGAAACACTCTGATGCTTTACCTGAGGTATAGGTCGATCAGTTTTGTTTATTGACAAACTTATAGGCCATTATTGTTTTCACCAATAGAAAAGATCTCAGATCTGGACTCTTAATTAGGAAAAGTGAAAAGTGATTGACACTAATTTGTTTAGTATCTAACACCACCTTTTTATCTCCAGGAGAAGAAGTATCCATGTAAAGCAAACTACAAAAATACAATTCTAAGAGTTCAATCTCTCCATCCACCTTTTACGTATTTGGCTAAAACCCTCCTCCCTCTCAGAGAGATGCCAGATTAAATTATAGGGAACATCCTAACACTTTGAAACCTGCATATTCTATTTCTGTGGTCTATAAACTGGCTCACAATAACTTGATTACAGAAAGTCTCAAGTAATTGGATGAAGTCAGGCTCAGAAGATTTGCCCAATAATCAATGAAATCTAGTGCTTCTAGCTCTGCTGATTTCACCACGCTTTTCTATCTATCCAAATAGCCTTTTAAAAACTGAAGCTGCAAAGAACGAATATCAAATCCTCAAAACTGAGCTAATTTCATAAGCTTTTTGAAAGTAGATTGGATTTAACAGGGCTGTGCTTTTGGAAATGAATGGTTGATATAAATCAGAGGTAGTGGAAAGGTAACGTTTATCTGATTTGATTTAGCAGCAATCTGGTCCAGATGGCAACGCAGAATTTAAAGATATTGAAATATACGGTTGCAGCTGGAGACTGTATAAACCTAAATATAAATAATTCAGATGTGCTTATGCATTTAACAATGTCAGGTTTAAATATAGATAAGAGCCAAGACTTCAGGCTAGCATTTGAAAACAGGAAGATGACTAAATGCAGGTGCTCTTACGTATGTAACCATATTTCAATGCCTAATTTAGCTTCAATCTGAAAATGCAGGTAGAGTTCATCAGATGTATCTGTCTGGCCTAAGGGAATGAAGCACAGATTAGTATAAGGTTAAATCTGATAGAGCAGGAGCAAGAGATCTGATGAAAAACAAAAGAATGTAGGAGGAACACCTGATTGACTGCAACTCAGAAATATACCACCTTTCTACCCATGCCAGGATCACAGACCTGTCTTTCTAAAAAGGGAAAAAAGAAAGATGGAACTATGTCAGCTTGAGTCAACAAAGGTCCAATGCCCTCCTGAAAGAAGATTGGGAAAAAAATCCTCAGAATGGGAGAAGAGTTTCTAGTATTTGTCATACTGCCTGTCTACCTGTCACAAAGAACCCTGAGTTTAAAGGCATGAATTCAAGTCTTGCCTGTCACTCTAGAGCTCTATGGCTCTGGGCCAAGTGCATGAAGAAGATTCTAATCCACATCTCTGCATTAGAAGGACTCCTGGCGGTGAACGTCACTGCGCAGCTGACTGCCCATGAGCAACTCTCAGCTGTCCTGTGTTGAATGGACTAGGCTGGCTTTTGGACTATTTTTTTTCTTGCAAACACTTAATGGGCCCACCCTTAAAGGCACCCAACACAACGTGGAGTGGCAGACCTCTCCTGTGACTGCTGACTCCTGGCTAGGACACCAGAATGCTTCTTTCAGGGCTGGGGCCCACCCCTCCTCATGGGGTGGCCCAGGGTTTGTGAAAACCAAAGGTAGCTGTCTGCATTGTATGTGTGGTATCTGGTTCCGGTGCCCATCTATGTACCTGACTCCAGGACATCACAGAGGAGGAGCACACTGAAACTGTAAGGGTCGTGCAGGGTATACTGTGGTAGAGTTATGGTCAGGACACAGGATGGCTGCTCTCTCACTCTCTGCAAATCCCCGGCTTAAGTGCCTGCTTCACCTCACCCTCCTCACAGGACAGAGCTTCCTGTGTACTTGCCCCAGGCCCGGCTAGTGATTGTTCTTATCAAAGGGGCAGCGAGGGGCTTGCCCCTCACTAGGGTGGAAGTGCGGGGCTTGCCACTCTGTTGGTTTTCCTGGTAACCAATGAGCTAACCAGATGTCAACTCCTCCTGTTACTGTCTCGCCTTCCTCCAGGAAGCAAAGACTGGCATTCTGTCTAGCCTGCTGTGCACACAACATGGTGGTGTGTCTCTCTAGGACCTTGCTTCAGAAGTGTAAACCCGTCCATCCACCCATTCAACTATTGATGTCTCTGTTTTTAAAAAAAAAAAAAAAAATCCATGTCTCCTAGGGAACTGTGAGGTCTTATTGGATCAAAGAGTATGAAGGCATGATGCCAGAATATTTGTGATTTTCTTTCCCTGCTTTGATCTTTCCTTTTCTCTGTTTCACTTTTTTCTTTCAATATATTACCCCTCAGGGCCAGGGCTGGACTAAGATTTGTCTGAATTTGGACTCTCCTGAGATTCAGAGAGATTGCAATTTTTGCCAGTTACATGGACTCCAGATATTCTTGGCTCTCAGATCAATCCTGCATACCTACACTTCTTCAAGGACAATCTTTTTATATGTTGTTTTGGACTCTGAATCTTCCTTTCTTTATCTTGACTGAGGGCCTACTGAGAGGACCCTCAAAATGATGGATTGGTACTTGTAAAATCTTAAATTTGGAGATAGAAAAAAGGCCATGACTACAGAAAATGTTGTAAATGAAAAATTAACAAGATTTTTATAGGGTATCTGTGAAGGGGGAATGGTAATGACTAGGAAATCAGACCTTAAAGATGGCTCTAGGCTTCACACTGGGATCTCATAACCACACCTAGAATCAAAAACCTTGCTTGTACATGAAAAAAATCTTCTTGGGATATTAAGTGACTTCTGGAAGGTCACAGAATGATTATAATTTGGCTTAGAGAATAGGTTCCCTGGCTCCCTGTTCATTCCATCTCCACAGAAAAATTGGGTAAAACTCAGTGGAGTTGTGGAGAAAGCAAGATTGATCAAGAAGATTTTCATAATTGAAAACAGGTCTTTGGGAGGATGTTGGAACCTTGGCATTCTTCCTAAAATAGATCAATGTCATCATTTTTCCTGGAGTCTATTTTAGGAGGAGGAGCAGGGACAGGAAAACTTTTAAGAGAGGAGGGGAAGGTTGGGAGAATTGGACGGGAGGCATTTTCATCTCGACACACCTAACATCGTCTCTGCTGCTTAAAATCATTTTATGATGTTTTCGCTATCACATGCTATAAGGCATCTGAGCAAATTCCGGGAGAGAGTGAAGGACGGGGAAACCTTTTGTGCTGCAGTCCATGAGGTTGCACAGAGTTGGACACAATTTAGTGACTGAACAACAACACGACAGTGCCAACAACTCATACCTTTACAGCACACGTCTCACAGTGCATTCCAAAGGCTCACAGCATCTGGTCTGTAATTCTCTTGTGGTCCATTGATCTGCACTCTGTGGTAACGATCCACTTACACATCAAACTTCCCTACTTTACTGTGGGTGGGAAGGGAAAGAAGGTTTTTGACTGTCCTTTGTATCCCCAGCCCCTAATTCAGAACCTGGAACAAGAGAGTCACACTCTAAAGGTTGGTTAACAATATTACGATAAACTATTTACATCTGTATATTCATTCATTCATTCAAATATGGATCCCCAGACTGTTCTAATTCTGGGATTACTACAGGAATGATGATATCATCCCACCCTTGAGGAGCTAAGATAATCTTGTCACGCAGAGAGTGAATTAAAAGGTAATTCCAATAGATTGTGGGATTGCCTGGTGGCTCAGAAGGTAAAGAGTCTGCCTGCAATGCGGGAGACCCAGGTTCGATTCCTGGGTCGGGAAGATCCCTTGGAGAAGGAAATGGCAACCCACTCCAGTACTCCTGCCTAGAAAATTCCACGGATGGAGGAGACTGGTGGGCTACAGTCCACAGGGTCACAAAGAGTCAGACACGACTAAATGACTTCACTCACTCACTCCAAAAATTGTAAAAAATATTAAGAAAATGAAAAGATAGGGGACTTTGTGTGGAAGGACCTGGAAACAATACCCAGCTCAGTCTTAGGGACAAAGAAGCGATAACTAAGCTGAGGGACTCCTCTAGTGGTCCAGTGGCTAAGACTCTGGGGTCACAGTGCAGGGGGTCCAGGTTCAATCTCTGGTCAGGGAACTAGATCCCACATGCTGCAACTAAAGAGTCCATGTGCTGAAACTAAGACCCAGCTCAGTCAAATAGATAAATAAATATATTTTTTTTAAAAAAAGCAAAAAAAACTAAGTTGAGATTCCAAAGACTGAGGAAAAGAGGGAAGGATGGGAAGAAAGGAGAAAGAAAGAACACAAATTTCTGGAGATTAACAGGTATGTTAACAGGTAGATTAACATGGTAGGAAAATATTACTGAGGTAAGGCTGGGGAGCAAGAGTACCTTGAGGGACTGCATGGCCTCCCATTTTCATGAGGACTTTCATTCTCCTTATCTCACTGGATCCCTGTAGCCACTCTCGGATAGACAGCACGTTGAGGGTGGGTTAACTGTATGACTACTTCACAGGGAAGGCAAGGGAGACCCAGACTCAGAGAGGTGAAATGACTGATTCACATCACATTTGCCAGGGGCTCCTGGTTCCAAATTCAATGCTCATTCTCCCACGTCACAGTGAAAATCATTCCGGCCTTACCTGATGGCTGAGGTTCTGTCTCAGTGAGCCAGGCAAGGCTGGCTCCTGGGCCAGAAGGGCATGCTGTCCCCATGCCTGGGATAACATTGACCTTGCTCAGCCCAGTGGCCTCTGGCCCCCGCCTAAGTGCACAGATGCCCAGAGGTTTTAACTTCAAAGACATGCCAACCCCAGAGACTTTAGCTCTCCATGGCTTCTCCTGGAATCCACACTCCCTGTGCCAGGAACTCCAACTGCCATCAGAAGAACGGCTTGCTCCTGAGTCTGTCCTAAGACATCTTTGGGAAAGCTCCTGGGAAACCAGGATGATGGAATCTAGGCTGAGTTGACCTCGTGATCCATCACCAAATGTCCACCAGATTACGCCAAAGTCATAACCCTTCTGGGATGGGGATGGTCACCAGGGTGAATTTTATTTCTCTCTCTTTCACCTTCGTCATCCTATCAGCTCCCACTTCCATCAGAACTGTTTATTAAATTCCAGTAGACTCTATACCCTGCTGTTTATAAGTCGCACATTTAAAGCATGCCAGATTCCAGAAGAACCTTTATGGTTCCCTCACTGTGTTGCAGGCCCTGTTTTAATTGCTCTACAAGGATTAACTTGTTCAACTTTTACAACAGCCTTGCAAAGTCAGTAGTCATATCCTCATTTTACAGATGAGGAAACTAAGCCAGAGAAAAAGGTAACCTTCCCAAGACGGAAGGTCTAATGGAAGACAACTCATCTGCCATCTGGGACCTAGTTGGTTCTAATCAGTTTACGTCATGCCCTTGGCCTGTGCCATACTTTCAAAGGTTTTTGCTCTGCCTTCTACCAGGCTCTGAACTGATATGCTACCTGCCATGTCACAGACTTAGGGTGGGAAGAAGGGGCCATGGAACTGCAAATGGGCTTCCCTTGTGAGCCTTCCATTTGCCCCTGCTGCCTTGCTCCGTGTGCCTTTTTTTCCATTTTCTCCCTGCTGTTCATCAAACTAAATTCAACTCATTTATTCAGTCACAAGAAAATGTTATCTCCCTTCAACTTCTGCTACCTCCCCAGTACCACCAAAATCAGGCTGAATTTATGACTCCTTAACCAGTGTCTTCAGAGATATGAAGTAAGAGTGTCACTATAAGCCTGACTTCTTATAAACTGCACCCTCCCACCCCCACCAATACCACCACCAAGGCAGTACTTTCTGCAAGTGTTCAGGCTTATTTATTTTGCAATCCTACCACACAGCACAGAACCTGACACATGCTGACAACCTCACACACGTTGAGCTGAGAAAACAGGGAAACATGAAAAGACTGCTACTAAACAAGGATTTACATTTGTTGCTCAGCCCAAGCAGTGAGAAAAACAGCAGATGGAAGTTGCCCCAAGTCATAGTTATCTCATTAGGAGTAGAAAATAAAGGTGGAGCAAACTAAGAGCAGGTATTGGATCCCTGGGTCGGGAAGATCCCCTGGAGAAGGAAATGACAGCCAACTCCAGTATTCTTGCCTGGAGAATTCCCATGGACAGAGGAGCCTTGTGGGCTATACTCCACAGGGCCGCAAAGAGTTGGACACGACTGAGCGACTTCACTTTCTTTCTTTATTTACTGGATCCCTTGTTACCCCCCAGTCTTCAATCAAGTCTGGGCAGTGACATTAAAGAAGAGGTTATGAAGGGGTCCCAGGTTCAACTGGGGACACAGATAAGATTCTGAATAGACTCTGATTTCCACTGCTAAAGCCCCCATGAGACTTGCCTGGGCTAGCACACCAGCCTCCTTGATGGTTAATTTTATATGTGCATTTGGCTGGGCAAAGTGATGCCCAGCTACCTGATAAAACTGGATGTGTCTGTGAGGGTGTTTCTGGGAGAGATGAGCATTTGAATCGGGAGACTGAATAAAGATTCCCTTCACCAATGTGGATGACACCATCTGATCCATTGAGGGTCAGAACAGAGCAAAAAGGAAAATTCTCTCTCTGCTTGCCTGGGACACCCATCTCCCGCTCTTGGACACTGGTGCTCCTACTTGTCAGGTTTTTGGACTTGGATTGAATTATACTGTCAACTTTCTTAGTTCTAGAGCTTGCACATGGTGCATCATGAGACTTCTTAATTTCCATGTGAGCCAAATCCTATAATAAATCTCAGTTATATATTATGTGGTATATATTATATATTAATACAGTATTACATTCTAACTGGTTTCACTCTCAAATCTCAAACTGCAAAATGCCAGTTACTTCTCTCTCTCTTACACACACACATGATAATTTCACTTTTCTACATGAAAACCTCCAAAGCTTCCCAATGTGCACAGTAGTTTGTTCTTAAATTTTCTCCTCAGTGGCTGTTGGGCTCTACAGCATAATTTGGTGGCTTCCTGTGAGGTAGGAGGATAGAGGTAGGGCAATTCAGTCAAAAGGGTGCTGCAAATCCTTTCCTGTTTGACCACAAAACAAGCCTGACTTCTTACCTTTGCCCCCAAACTCCCCTGGGGTCCATATCTCTCTGTTTTTGGACACGCTGGAGGTGGTGGGGATCCTGTCAATCACTCTCTCATCTTTTGTGAACCATTCTCTTTAAACGTTCAACACAGGCATCATCTCCTCAGTGAAGTCTCCTACTAGCCTTCCACCAACATCGGCACTTAGCGCAGCTTTAGCACCTACAACTTGGATATCTATCCCACTAAAGCATGAACTCTCACTCCTGCTGACACACAGTGTGTGCTGAGTAAATGCTTATTAAAATACAGTGACAATGATAGCCAGAGAAGTGAAAGTGAAGTGGCTCAGTTGTGTCTGACTCTTTGAGACCCCTCGGACTGCAGCCTGCCAGGCTCCTCCATCCATGGGATTCTCCAGGCAAGGATACTGGAGTGGGTTGCCATTTCCTTCTCCAGGGGACCTTCCTGGCCCAGGGATTGAACCTGGGTCTCCTGCATTGCAGGCAGACTCTTTACCATCTGAGCCACCAGGGAATCTACCCAGAGAAGATAGATGCTTACTAAATGTTGTAAAAAAATCTTGAATCAAGTCTTCTGAAGCAAAATAAAATAATAACACAAAATGAAGGGCATGCCCAGTGCCTACAGTCCAACTTAGTGTTTTGCTCTAAATGTTGATAGTCTTGAACTTTCTTGCCTGAGATTTGTGGGTGGCCCCAGAGGAGGGGAAAGAAACTGAGCAGGACTTTCAGTCCAGTTAGGAATGGGGCAGCTTCCCAGAGCCTATAGAGCTGCCCTATTCCTGCATGCTCTTAATTTCTCTATATCATATGTTTTCCCCAGCTCTGTATAGAATGAAAGGAAGCAAGAAGATAAATAGTTTGTTGAGTAAAGGGAGCTGGCCAGAGACATGATCACAGATTCCAACCTGAGCCTTTTTCAATTTAATGAGACCATTCCCGGTGTCCAAGTGTTGTCATACTGGGAGCAAAGAAGTTGGCACTAGGTCTCACCAAGTAGAAATGCCCGCAGGACACAAGAAGAAAATGATGTCGGTCCTGCCAACTTTCCCAGGAGAGAACTGGGCCCCTTGAGCTGTGCTTACTTTTGCAGAATATGCACTTGTTGTAAGTATACATGTATATTAGATTAGGAGAGCTGTGAGATTACCCAGCAAAA
Organism: Moschus berezovskii; assembly: GCF_049115385.1. NCBI lineage: Eukaryota > Metazoa > Chordata > Mammalia > Artiodactyla > Moschidae > Moschus > Moschus berezovskii. Next base: position 65,940,850 of record NC_142473.1, read on the forward strand.
GCTTATTCACTTGAGCTCAGGAAGAATGGTTTCCATGTGAAAATTTGACAGGCAGCAAGAGAACTGTGAGAGTGTGTGTGTTTCTAGAGGCCAAGGAGAAAGTTTCAGCTGCATCTTCTGCAAACCTCTCTTTCATATCTGAATTTTTAGCAACTAGTATTTTTCTGTTATAGCACCAAGGTTTCTAAGAGTCATTCATACCAGGAAATTTAATTTACAAAAGCCAAATCTGAAGCAACCTCAAAGTTCTCACCTTCTCCTACAGTGGTCCAAAGACAAGGAAAATGAAGGGAGCTGTGGTCACCAGACTCCAAGACAGCCCCACCTGGTCTTCTCCTCCTGGTGTTCATACCTTTGAGTAGTTTCCTATTTTACTAATTGTAAAGAGTATTCTTCTATCTAATGGTAAGGCACCCACCTACCAATGCAGGAGACACAAGAGATGGGTTCAATGCCTGGGTCAGGAAAGATCCCCTGGAGGAGGGCATGGCAATTCACTCCAGTATTCTTGCCTGGAAAATCCCATGGACAGAGGAGCCCAGCAGGCTGCAGTCCATACGGTTGCACAGAGTCAGACATGACTGAAGCATCTTAGCACACACACATACTACCTATTATATCAGTAAAATTTATAAGAAATTAATGTATGTATGCTGCTGCTGCTGTTTAGCCACTTCAGTTGTGTCTGACTCTTTGTGACCCCATGGACTGTAGCCCGCCAGGCTCCTCTGTCCATGGAATTCCCCAGGTAAGAATACTGGAGTGGGTTGCCATGCCCTCCTCCAGGGAATCTTCCCAAACCAGGGATCAAACCCAGGTCTCCTGCACTGCAGGCAGATTCTTTACCACTGAGCTATCAGGGAAACCCCAAAGATATGTATATGTATGTTTAAATCTCCTGCTCTCCCACCCCCAAAGCACTGGTCATTAAACATTTACCAGGATACTACAGAATAAAGAAATAAATATACAGTTTTATATCAGGCTAATAATTTGAGACTATTGTGCAGGCAATGGGAGCCATCAGGATGGGCATGACATGATCGGATTTGCATTTCAGAAAGTTCATTCCAGCAGTGATATGAAGGATAGATTGAGAGTAGGAGATGAGAGGAAGAGGTCACTGACAAAGTCTATTCAAATTCAAAAGCACTGAATAGCACCAGGAGCTCTTCTCAATACTCTGTAATGACCGATATGGGAAAAGAATCTAAAAAAGAGTGGATGTACATATGTGTATAATTGATTCACTTAGCTGCACAGCAGAAATTAGCACAACATTCATTTTTATTTTTTAAACATTTTGAAAAACATAAAACACTTTTATTTTTTATAAAAAGCTTTTTTATTTTGTGTTGGGGTATAGTCTATTAACAAACAATGTGATAGTTTCAGGTGAATAACGAAGGGACTCAGCCATACATATACATGTATCCATTCTCCCTCAACCCTCCTCCCATCCAGGCTGCCACACAACATTGAGCAGAGTTCCATGTGCTGTTCAGTAGCTCCTTGTTGGTTATCCATTTTAAATATAGCGGTGTGTACATGCCCCTTCCAAACTTCTGAGCCATTTCTTCTCCACATCTTTCCCGCTGGGCAACCATAAGCTCATTTTCAAAATCTGAGTCTGTTTCTAACCCAACATTTTAAATCAACTGTACTCCAATAAAACCTTTTATGTATATATACTTTTGAGAATTGTAAAGCACAATTCAATTTAAAGAATCTTTCATCAAAGAAAATATACTGTTTGTTCAAGCTGATATTAATAGTGGTCAGTTGCTCAGTTGGGTCCAACTCTGAGACCCCCATGGACTGAAGCTCTCCAGGCTCCTCTGTCCATGGGATTTTCCAGGCAAGAATACTGGAGTGGGTTATTATTTCCTTCGCCAGGGGATCTTTCCAACCCAGGGATCGAACCCAGGTCTCTTGCATCTCCTGCAATGGCAAGTGGATTCTTTACCACTGGCACTGCCTGGAAGCTGATATTTATAATTGTGGATTAAATCTTGGTCCTTAGAAAAATATAAATAAGATAATTATTGCATAAAAATATATAGTGGAAAAAAAACAAAAACAAAATCAAAAGCAATTAATAATATCCTTCAGCTAATGTGAGACATTACACTAAGAAATTTCTTATGCTATTTCCTATGCCCCTTATAGCTACCCTATTGAGGCAGAGCTTAACGCAATAGAGACAGGTGGACTGGACAGGAAGATAGAGACTTCAGAAGAAAGTGGGGTTACTGACGCTGGCACAGGTGTGGACGTTTAGGGCTGTCTGATAACCAGTCCTTCTGGGGAACAGCATCGCAGTATCCTATGAAGAATTACCTCTCCTGTCCATCTATGTTCCAGCCCTTGTTACCCAAAGTGAACCAATATCACCTGAGCTGGGTCGTCGGGTCTCTCTTTCCTTGCATAAAAATTCAAGGATGGGAAAATTGATAAAGGACATTCATTCTAGAAGCAGTGCTTAGTGTAACTGGCTGAATAGTTCTGTCTGTACCTAGGCCCCACTGGTTTCTGTCCTATTTCTAAATCTAATCTCTGGCCTCCAAAAACAAATTTTCTCTCAAATTTTCCAGAATTGGCCTCTATTGTTCACAACCAAAAAACTCTCAACAATACAGTGACTGATGAGAAGATAGGGTACAGGACTTGGTAATGTTTAGGAGAATTCCTCACATTTAAGAAAAGAGTAAATAGTTTTAATTTTGAAATGCCACTGACACAAGTGACTATAACTTGTTCCACGGGTCTCTTTTTCTCTGGAGAACTATCTCTATTTAAACACATGTGTACAATGGGTTTCCAGAGTTCACAGAAAAGGGAACCTCAGCTCCTTTATATCTCTCACTTTCCCCACCAGCTGCACTGAGGTGCATATTAATGATGGCTTGGCAGACCCCTGCCCACGAGGCTCCGGAGCATGAAAGACACACCTATGTGTGTGTGATCTGCATTATCAAAGGCCACAGGAACATCAATGAGAAGGAAAATTGACACAGAGACAGAATCCACCCCTTATCAAACAGAAGGTCTTGACAAATCCTCATTAGAGAGGGCTCTGCGCTTTGGCCTGATTGAAACGTTTCAGTCTGCAAGGATCCCGAAGCAAAGGTCAGAGTGGCCTTGCGATCAGGTCTTCTAGCTTCTCTTTCTGTGGAAGGGATGAAGGGAGGCCTTAAAATCAGCCAGGACCAGACCCTGGGCTAGCAGGAGTGCTTAATCAGCTGCCCTAGGTCTCAGACAGGAAAATTCTGACTGCTGCCAAAGAGGTATTAATGATAGAGACCATAAAAGGCAGTGACCTCATACCTCTCAACTTTGCTGTCAAACCCCTTGTTGGCAACAGATCAAGGAGGCAGGTGGCCAGGCTGGTCACATCTGGCTGTGTCTATGACAAAGATCAAACTGACAGGCCTGTAAGTATGACAGAGCCCCACTTGTCAGTTTCCATCTCAGCAGCCCATTGCTTGGCACGTGGGGATGCTCAGAAGAGTGCTTGAGGGTAAAAGTCTGAGCAGCAGAAGATGGGAGGGACCACCCAGAACCTGGAGGAAAAGTCTTCTCTTTCTCATCATGCCTTTGGCCCAGAGGGGAGAATTTTCTCCCATTCTACTCCTGCTTCCTCATTCCCTGTAGCCTCAATGAGGTACATATTCCAGTGAATAAAGTACAAGTTCTTATGGAGGCAGGTGGAGGTCTGGGACTCCCCTGGCAATACTTCTCATCATTTATCCTGGGGACCACTTGAAACATAAGTATAGGTAGACTAGCCTGGAACCTGAAGAAGGAAATGGCAGCCCACACCAGTATTCTTGCCTGGAGAATCCCAGGTACCGGGGAGCCTGGTGGGCTGCTGTCTATGGGGTTGCACAGAGTTGGACACGACTGAATTGACTTAGCAGTAGCAGCAGCAGCCTGGAACCACTGTCTTCGATTTCCCAATTTTGCCTGTAACAGTAACTCCTTCAGGAATTAGTCTCTCCATTTGTTAAAAGAAAGAATGAACCAAATAATTCTTTTTAAGTATATTTTGTGGACCATTTTTTAAAGGTTTTATTGAATTTGTTACAATATTGATTCTGTTTTATGTTTTGGGTTTTTGGTTACAAGGTGTGTGGGATCTTAGGTCTCCCAACAGGGACTGAACCTTCAGCCCATGCACTGGAAGCTGAAGTCTTAATCACGAGACCACCATGAAGTCCTGAACCAAACAACTCTAATAGTAACCTTCCTGTGTTGGGCTTATCAGATTTGTGTCTGTCACTGTCACCCTGTATGGCAAAACATGTCTCAACACCCAGATTCCCTAAACTAGTGGTCCCCAACCTGTTTAGTACCAGGGACCGGCCTCATGGGAGACAACTTTTCCATGGACTGGGGTGGGGGGATGGTTTGGGGATGATTCAAGTGCACTGTATTTAATGTCTACTTTGTTTCTATTATTATTACATCAGTTCCACCTCAGATCGTCAAGCATTAGATCTCGGAGGTTGGGGACCCCTACCCTAAACAGTGCAGAATACCTTCCCTTCTTGACAACCCTCTTTCATGCCATGACTATTATACCCTTTCTCTGACATTGTCAGCGTCCAGAAAGCAAAAGCTGGATGCTGGAGATAACAGAGCAAGGACACCCACCGCACAAAGCCCGAGTCATGGTCCAGTACTAACAGCCACCACAGCCACCATGGCTGGAGCACGCAATCTCTCAGTTAAGCCATTTCCTGGAGCGAAAACCCACAGTTCTACAGAGCCAACCATTCAAAGCTGCCCTCTCTGCCCTTTCAAATTTAATTTGTTTCAAATCTTGTAGGAGCCACGGAATTATTTCAGGATTGGAGTCAAGTGAAAACAGGTGTGCAGTTCTTTTATCACTCCTCCTCCTCTTCAAAGGGGCCTGATTAGGCGCCAGATTAATCCGACAGGCCAATGAGGATGGAGCAACCTCTTTGCTCTCCTGGGAAACAGGCACCAGGCACCAGGAGGCTGACCCAGATTCCTGGAGGCCCCGGGATAGGACCCCTGTCCCAGCTGACCGTCTCATGCCCCATTCAACAGTCCAGACAGGGGTAGGACCTGGCTATGGCATTGTCCATCCTGAGCCAATAGCCTTCTTTCTTTTGTGCAAATCGGTCTGGCCTTGAAAGCCAAGACCTTGTGGTCCTGCCTTCCAAGATAAACCAGAGTTCTGTTCTTGGCTATCTCAGCATTTGCCTTGGCAGTTCAATTTAGGCTGACCTTCCTGATGTGTCAACATTTAGGGGACTAAGCGTGGAAAACATTCACAAAGTTTAAAATGATATAGAAAAGTCTTATTCAAATAGGAAAACTGGAGTTCAGCAAAAAGTCAAACTAATGGTAAAAATGATTCTAGCTGTGCAGCTCTGGGAAGGAGAGCTGTTAGCACTCAGAGACACTATTGATGGGGATTTTTGCCCCAGTTCCTGCTGTGGGGGGCTGCAGGGCTCAGCCTGGAATGTGTTCTCTCATCTGTCTACACAAACAACTCGGTTTTCATTCACAGCTTTAAACACCATCTTACTGATCCTCCCAGCTTAAATTTCATCCCACACCTCTCTCTTCATAGTTGTACATTGAGACCTCCCCGGCAGTCCGGTAGTAAAGACTTCATCTTCCAGTGCAGGGCGTGCAGCTTCAATAGCTGATTGGGGAGCTAAGATTTCACACGGCTCAGGGCCAAAAATCCAAAACGTGAAACAGAAGCAGTGTTGCAACAAGTTCAATAAAGACTTTAAAAATAGTCTGCATCAAAAAATCTTTTCCAAAAAATCTTTTCAAAGCCTTCTATATCAATTAATGATTGGCTATCTCTTAATATCCAAAACATGCAAATCCAGTTCACCCTAAACCTTACTCTTCCCTCAGTCTTCCCTATAGAAACATCATCCCATCCTTTGCTTAGGCCACAAACCTTGGCACCATCCTTGTCTGTCAACATTTATCATTTATTCCACCTTCAGAATGTCCCTCAGTTCCACTACCACCCTGGCGTAAGCCACCACAATTTTCTGCCGAAAAATTGTAATAGGTTCCTAGCTGGTCAGTCTATTTCCACTTCACCCCTTTCACCCCTGCCCTGGTTGCACAGAGGAATAAAAAAGATTTTTTTAAGATATGAAGTAGGTTATATGACCATCGGCTCAACACGCTCCAGTTGCTTCCCATCTCAAAGTCAAAATTTTCACAATGGCTTTAGAGACTCCCACCCCTCCCAGAACAGTTCCCTGTCCCACTTCCCACCATGTCACATCGGACCTCACCACCTGCCACCCTCCCCTGTGCCGTCTGCTCCAGCCTTGTTGACCTCCGTGATGGTCCTCAGGCTCTCCAAGGGTGCTTCTGCCTCAGCACATCTGTCCTTGCTGATCCCTGTGTGGACTACTCTTCTTTCAGGTGTCCTGTGTCTAGTTTGCGCCCTCATTTTCAAATGGCACCTCAACAGAGGTGAGAATAAGCTCCAGGTGGAACTTGGTTTTGTTCACTACTGCATCCTCAGAGCCTAGACTGAGGTCTCTTCTGGTGGCGTCTGAGCACATCATTTCTTAGATAATTATTACCCAGGACCCTTCAAGTCTTCTGGCAGCCTCAGCTTTCTTTTGTGTGATTCTGACCGTTTTCAGGGCGGAACATGAGACTCAGACCTGACCAATGATATCATTTCGCATCACTCCCTCCACACCCCAGTCAGCCACACACACGATATGAATTGGATCAAGGATGATCATGTGACTCAATCAGAGCAGATGAAATGTGATGAAATTTCTCTGACTTGTGGGAAAAGAACACTATTGTTTTTTCCCATTGAACTTGAAGCTAACAAAACATGAAAGGGGCCAGGTCTACTACAATCATTTGGTCACTGTGAGGAGTCTGAGAAGCCCTTGAGAAGTCTTGGTGAGGGGCAGCCACCCATCTTGAGGGCAATGATTCTATAGATCATGACCAACTCATCTCACATAGATAGGCTGTCTCCTTTGACCCTGTTCTCTTGCTCTACCTTTCCATTTCCACCATCTAGAACTCTGGTGATGCTCTAATCTGGAACAGGGACAGCAAATTGGTTGCAAGTCATATCCAACTCCAACTGACATGTGGTGGTTAATGGGAGCTTGGTGTGGAGAAAGAAACAGGAGTTGTGAGCAGCTCGGTGGGAAAGTGTGCCTTGATGGATTAGTAATGTCTGTTATGGGCACCAGAGTGGGGAATGGGGGATGTTGGTAGAGACTTTCTCTGTAAATAAGACATGTAAATGACACAAAGCATGGATATGCACTGTGGTATAACAGGACATGGGTAACATTTAAAATTTGAGTATGGGTAGGCTGTATGGGTAAACAACCATGGGTAAAACATGAAAATTGAGCCAATTTCAGGAACAGAATCTTTATTAAATATGTACGGGATGAGGGAACACAGAAAATAAAAAGTGTGATGGGACTGAGGGGAAATTCCGGGATGACATCTGGCAGGTGAAACAGCAATGGAAGCCAGAAGTACAAACGACTCACAGACTGGTTTATCTGGAGCAGAGGGGACATGTCAAGGAGAACTGTGAGATAAGGCTGGCTGTGTTCCACCCAGGACAGCATAATTGACGAGGGTCTTGAATGCTAGGCTGGAAAGGGGGTGTTGGATGCAGGCAGCACGAGGGAGTCTCTGTAAGGTCTTGGGCAGGTGAGGTTGTAATAAGATCGATGTTGGAGGCAGATTATTCTGTCAGTTGAATCCAGGATGAATTGAAGCCATGGGAATTGGCGGTGGGGAGGCTGGTTAGCATCCTGCTGCAGCGAGGAAATGCATTCTGGAAAATGTCTTAAGCAGACCTGTCAGGAGTATGACCACAGACTCCTTAGCTGTGTCCAAACCTGTGTCGTGGATATGTTTAGAGAACTTTCAGAACCTCCTTCAAGCTATCAGAGGAAATGACCTGAGCAATTGTGGAGGGTCCTTCATTTTGGTTTACTTGATGGTGGCCGGGGCAAGGAGCAAGGCGATTCTGGAACAGCTGTTAAAGGTTCTGGTATAGAAGGAATTTAGTGTGTTTTGTTATTGTGGCAGCACAGAGTCAGCTCAATAGGATCTCTTGAAGTTTCCACTGCATCTTGTAAAGGAAAGATGTGCTAATTATGCAGTTAACTCACATTCAGTGTAGGATGGATACTTGGGTCAGCCATGGTAAGAGTGTGGAGCACAAATGCAGTGTTGGCAGGGTCCAAGCTGGTAAAGCAACAAAGCAAAGCGCGGTAGACACCGTGGATTCACTGTGGAGAACTGGAGGCCACATTCCAGAAAAGCAGCAATTACTTAGCTTTTCCTGGCAGTTTTCATCCCCAGTGTGGGCTCACTACTTCACATTTTTACAGAGAAGTCCTCTGTCTAGAGTTGTGTGTTGAATTTCCAATTGTTTAAATGATCATATCTAATGTATTTCTCAAAATTAGTTGAATGCCCATTCAGATTCCCCAGCTAAGAAACTGCACATGTGGGTTTAGTCCCTAATATTGGGTCTCGCCCATGATTCCAGGGAGGAAGAAGATGAGATGTGAAGCAGGAAGGCTGGGATAAAAATGGCCTTATCCCTCTGCATTCATGAGCAGCAGGCAGCTTCCATTTCATTATCTGTCAAACGGAGATAATCAGGATAATACATTGATTTAGCACTTATATAACACCAGGCACTGTTTTAATGGCTGTTCTTGTGTTACATAATTTCATTCTCACAGTAACCCTATGGGGTAGTTGTTGTTATTTTCCTAATTTCTCAGATGAGAAGACTGAGACACAGAAAGTTTAAGTAATATTTCCGTGGATCTTGACAATAATAGATGTGACAAGTTGTGCTGTTTGCAAAGCATGTTTGTAGGCACCAGTTACTTCCCCCTTTCCCAGTTTTATTGAGATATATTTGACATATAGCATTGTATTAGTTTTATCTGTGCAATCTGATGATTTGATACGTCTTTATTAGAAAATAGTCACCACGATGTTTACTTAACATCCATCACCTCACAGTTGTCCTTTTTATCTTGTGATGAGAACTTTTAAGATATGCTACACTCTTGAAAGTGAAAGTAAACATCGTTCAGTCATGTCCGACTCTTTGCTACCCCATGGGCTATACAGTCCATGGAATTCTCTTGGCCAGAATACTGGAGTGAGTAGCCGTTCCCTTCTCCAGGGGATCTTCCCAACTCAGGAGTCAAACCCAGGTCTCCCACATTGCAGGAGAACTCTTTACCAGCTGAGCCACCAGGGAAGTCCAAGTATACTGGAGTGGGTAGTCTATTCCTTCTCCAGAGGATCGTCCCGACCCAGGAGTCAAACCAGGGTCTCCGGCATTGCAGGTGGATTATTTACTTGCTGAGCTATTAGGGAAGACCTGCTACACTCTTAGCAACTTTCAAATATATAAAGAGTTGTTCTTAATTATAGTCACCATGCTGTACATAACATCCCCAGAACTTGTCTTATAACTGGAAGCTTGTACCTTTGGCCACTTGCACCCGTTAGTATTTTATTAGTAGTGCAATGAAGAGAAAACTTGGCTTTCAAAAATCACAACTACTAGCAGCTGCTTCTGCTCCTATGGGTGTGGCATGCTTCTTTTCTTGAAAGGGTTCTTTATTTAGGAAAATCTGGAAAGTCTTAGAGTCCAAATGCTGAAGCTTTCTGAGTAATGACTTGAAAGATGCATCCAGGCAAAGAGTGATGCTAAACCAGTCTGAAAAATAGTGGGAGTATTTGGAGGGTAGTGAGGAGCCTGAGTGGAGGGAGTGAAGGGCTCGGAAGAAGGAAGGAGGAGGCGGGGAGAGAGCAGGCACAGAAGAAGCTCCATTCAAGGCCCCTGGCTGGAGATGGGAAGACCAAGGAGACAGTCAGTGAGGTTGTTCTCAGCAGGTCAGGCCAGGGAACTGCAATCCCTGGAAAATTAGACCAGATTTTTATCTCTGGGACAGATGGGACTTGAATCAAACACTTAAAGTTGCAAAAGCTGCTTCAGGAAAGCAGATGAAAATGGGCTATGTCTGTTTGGGAGAGTAATAACATCACAGTAATCTAAGTCTGTTTCCACTGTTTCCCCATCTATTTCCCATGAAGTGATGGGACCAGATGCTATGATCTTTGTTTTCTGAATGTTGAGCTTCAAGCCAACCTTTTCACTCTCCTCTTTCACTTTCATCAAGAGGCTTTTGAGTTCCTCTTCACTTTCTGCCATAAGGATGGTGTCATCTGCATATCTGAGGTTATTGATATTTCTCCCGGCAATCTTGATTCCAGCTTGTGCTTCTTCCAGCCCAGTGTTCCTCATGATGTATTCTGCATATAAGTTAAATAAGCAGGGTGACAATATAAATCACTGTGGATGCTGATTGCAGCCATGAAATTAAAAGACATTTACTCCTTGGAAGGAAAGTTATGACCAACCTAGATAGTATATTAAAAAGCAGAGACATTACTTTGCCAACAAAGGTCTGTCTAGTCAAGGCTATGGTTTTTCCAGTGGTCATGTATGGATGTGAGAGTTGGACTGTGAAGAAAGCTGATCGTCGAAGAATTAATGCTTTTGAACTGTGGTGTTGGAGAAGACTCTTGAGAGTCCCTTGGACTGCAAGGAAAGCCAACCAGTCCATTCTAAAGGAGATCAGTTCTGGGTGTTCACTGGAAGGACTGATGCTAAAGCTGAAACTCCAATACTTTGGCCACTTCATGCGATGAATTGACTCACTGGAAAAGACTCTGATGCTGGGAAGGATTGGGGGCGGGAGGAGACAGGGACGACAGAGAATGAGATGGCTGGATGGCATCACTGACTCAATGGACATGAGTTTGAGTGAACTCCGGGAGTTGGTGATGGACAGGGAGGCCTGGCGTGCTGTGATTCATGGGGTCGCAAAGAATCGGACACGACTGAGTGACTGAACTGAACTGACTGAACTGAATCTAAGTCTATGCCCCAACCACTGATGCTGAAGAAGATAAAGTTGAATGGTTCTTTGAAGACCCATGAGAACTTCTAGAACTAACACCAAAAAGATGTCCTTTTCATCATAGGGGATTGGAACGCGAAAGTAGGAAGTCAAGAGATACGTGAAGTACCAGGCAAGTTTGGCCTTGGAGTGCAAAATGAAGCAGGGCAAAGTTTTGATAAGAACACATACTGGTCATAGCAAACACCATTTTCCAACAACCCAAGAGATGTCCCTACACATGGATATCACAAAATGGTCAATACTGAAATCAGATTGACTGTATTTTTTCAGCTGAAGAAGTTCTATACAGTTAGCAAAAAACAAGACCTGACTGTGGCTCAGACCATCAGCTTCTTACTGCAAAATTAAGACTTAAATTGAAGAAAGTAGGGAAAATCACTGGGCCATTCAGGTATGACCTAAATAAAATCCCTCATGATTATACACTGGAGGTGTTGAATAGATTCAAGGGATTAGATCTGGTAGACAGAATTTGGTAGACAGCCTGAATAAATATGAAGAGAGATATGTAACATTATACAGAGGCAGTGACCAAAACCATCCCAAAGAGAAAGAAATGCAAGGAGGCAAAGTAGTTTTCTGAAGGGGGTTTGCATGTAGTTGAGGAAAGAAGAGAAGTAAAAAGCAAGGGAGAATGAGAAAGATATACCCAACTGACTGCAGAGTTCCAGAGAAGAGCAAGGAGAGATGAGAGGGCTTTCTTCAATGGACAGTGCAAAGAAGTAGAGGAAAACAGTAGAAAAAGAAAGACTAGATATCTCTTCAAGAAAATCGGAGATATCAAGGGAACATTTGATGCAAGGATGGGCATGGTAAAGGACAGAAACAGTAAGGACCTAACAGAGGGAGAAGAGATGAAGAAGAGATGGCAGGAATACTCTGAAGAGCTACACAAAAAAGGTCTTCAAGACCTGAATAACCACAATGGTGTGGTCACTCACCCAGAGCCAGACATCCTGGAATATGAAGTCAACTGGGCCTTAAGAAGCATTCCTACAAACAAAGCTAGTGGAGGTGATGGAATTCCAGCTAAGCTATTTCAAATCCTAAAAGATGATACTGTTAAAGTGCTGCACTCAATATGTTGGCAAATTTGGAAAATTCAGCAGAGGCCATAGGACTAGAAAAGGCCAATTTTCATTCTAATCTCAAAGAAGGGCAATGCCAAAGAATGTTCAAACTACTGTACAACTGCACTCATCTCCCATGCTAGTAAGGTTATGCTAATGCTCAAAATTCTTCAAGCTACATTTCAGCAGTACGTGAACAGAGAACTTCCAGATGCAAAAACTGGGTTTTGAAAAGCAGAAGAATTAGAGATCAAATTGCCAACATTCCTTGGATCATAGAGAAAGCAAGGAAACTCCAGTATAATGTCTACTTCTGCTTCATTGACTACACTAAATCTTTGATTGTGGAGGATCAAAACAAACTGTGGAAAATTCTTTTTTTTTTAATTGGAGGCTAATTATTTTACAATATTATATTGGTTGGTTTTGCCATACATTGACATGAATCCGCCCTGGGTGTACATGAGTTCCCCTTCCTGAACCCCCCTCCCACTTCCCTCCTCCCTTTATCCTCCCAATTCTTAAAGAGATAGAAATACCAGATCGCCTTACTTGTCTCCTAAGAAACCTGTATGCAGGTCAAGAAGCAACAGTTAGAACATTGCATGGAAAAATGGACTGGTTCAAAATTGGGAAAGAGTAAGACAAGGTTGTATCTTGTCACCCTATCTATTTCACTTCTATGCAGAGTATGCCATGGGAAATGCTGGCCTGGATGATTCACAAGCTGGAATCAAGACTGCTAGGAGAAATATCAACAACCTCAGATATGCAGATGATACCACTCTAATGGTTGAAAGTGAAGAGGAACTTCACTTGATGAGGAATTTCACTTGATGAGGGTGAGACAGGAGAGTGAAAAACCTGGCTTCAAACTCAACATTTAAAAAACTAAGATCATGGCCTCCAGTCCCATCACCTCATGGCAAATAGAAGAGGAAAAAGTGGAAACAGTGGCAGATTTTATTTTGGGAGCTCCAAAATCGCTGCAGACAGTGACTGCAGCCACGGAGTTAGAAGACGCTTGCTCTTTGCAAGGAAAGCTATGGCCCACTTAGACTGCATGTGTGCTGTGCTGTGCTTTTTCGCTCAGTTGTGTCGGGCTCTTTGCGACCCCATGGACTGTAGCCCACCAGGCTCCTCTGTTCATGGGGATTCTCCAGGCAAGAATACTAGAGTGGTTGACATGCCCTGCTCCACGGGATCTTCCAAACCCAGGGATCAAACCCCGTCTCCCACGTAGAAAGCAGATTCTTTACCATCTGAGCCACCAGTGAAGCCCACCTAGACAGCATATTAAAAAGCAAAGCTGTCACTTTGCTACAAAGATCCATATAGTCAAAGCTATGTTTTTTTCCAGTAGTCATGTGCAGATGTGAGAATTGGACCATAAAGAAGGCTGAGAACCAAAGAATTGATACTTTCAAACTGTGGTGCTGGAGAAGCCTCTTGAGAGTCCCTTGGACTGCAAGATCAAACCAGTTAATTCTAAAAGAAATCAACCCTGAATACTCATTGGACTGATACTTAAGCTGAACTTTCAATACTTTGGCCACCTGATTCGAAGAGCTGACCCTCTGGAAAAGACCCTGATGCTAGGGCCAATTGAAGGCAAAAGGTGGAGAGGGAGCAGAGAATGAGATGATTAAATAGCATCACCAACTCAATGGACATGGATTTGAGCAAACTCCAGGAAATAGTGAAGGACAGGGAAGCCCTGCGTGCTGCATCCATGGGGTCGCAAAGAGTCAGACATGACTTAGCAACTGAACAACAACAAACGGGGCACCCACGTAGCGATAACTGCTTCCCCAAGTGTGGGGAGAAGGTATTAACACCACAGAAGCCTCCTGCACATCAGAGGAGAGTGAGTTTAAAGGATGTTTAGAATGGAGGAGAGGAAGATACCATTTTATTAAGCAGAAGCCTATCAGTTGCTCTCAAAGGCACGACTAATACCTAGATCTAAAAGGAGAAAATGGTGGCGCAATCCTTCAGGAAGCTTTGATTTTATCTGATCATGGTAGAAAAGAGAGACAAAACTATTACACTGTTTTGAACTTGGTGAATTTGTGTAATGCACAGTGCTTATGTTCTTAAGAAGACAAAAATCCGCATGATGGACACTTTTTGTCTGTATTGATTTGCTAAGCACCGGGCATTGCAATTACCTTTAAGAAGCTATTTAACTTACAACAATGGAAAAAAAAATCTTTGAATGAAAGTGCTATCCATCAAAGGTAAAAAAGTTAAGACTTTTCACAGAGAAAAAGGAGACAGGCACGATCAAAATGCAATGCTTTTAATCCTTAAGGAAATCAAGTGATCCCAGGATGTGTTGTCTCTAACATTCTGCTCTTTTTTTGCTACCAATCCACCAAGCAAGTGTCAAAAGCTTATATTTTACCGATGATCCATTATCAACTTTGCCAGCATAGAAACAGCCTCTTTTTTCCCCCTTTCCTGCTTCTGCTTTTGTGTCTCAGACATGACAGCGGAAACTGGAGGGGAAAGAGGCTCACACCCATGAATGATGACTTCCTTGCAATATTCCCATGCAGAGTGCGCTTACTTCCCAAATCTCTTTTTCTTTTATCAGAAATGCATTGCGTTTGCACTTAGCATACACTCTGCATCTCCATTTTCTTTCTTGGAAATTACAAGAAGAAACTACAAGTGGCTACTGACCTGAGGGACTGACATATGTAGAGAGTGTTTACAGAGAATCAAATCAAAAAAGACGAGGTTCTTTTAGGTGGAATTTTGTTAGACTGATTGTGAGACGCTAAACTCAAGGCAGAAGGGAGGGAAGAGACTCAAAGTGAGAAAAAGGCACTTATGGAAGCTTAGAATTAAACAAAGAAGTCTTTTTGAGTATTAAGAAACAAAAACAATGGATCCAGAGCCATGGAATGGTGCCCAATGGCCCCAAATGCTCATTTGCTTTTAAGGTTGTTTGGGCTTTAATTAGTGAAGCTTCGCCCAGAGGGATTAAAAATCTTGAACTTTGAGAAAAAAACAATTTTGCCAGGCCAAATGGGAGGAAGGCTGAGTGGATGCAGATGGCAGTGCAGAGCTCTCAGCTTGTTTAGTCAAGGATTAGAACTCTAAGCACTAAGGCAGGGCGGTAGTTTTATTTAAAAGAAAACTTCAGACAACTTTACTCTGCTTGAGGCATGAGATCAAACTTACCAAGAATAAACTTACAGAAATGATGTTTCTCTTTTTGTTGTTTTAATCCTTTTGCGTTTATCAAGAATCAGGAGCTCACATATCCCCCACACTCGGTGCCCTGAATCACATTGACTGTTAGATCGTTCTTCCTAAGTGCAAGCATTTCATATTGTCTGAAGCCTCTGCACATAACCCTTCTCCGCTTCTATGTCCCCTCCTATCCTTTTCTCTCTGATGCTTCACTGAATTTCTTGCCATTTACTTAAATCTACTTCTGTGGTTACACTTCTCACATTGTGTTGTAATTATCTGATAGTAAAAGGATGCAGGTAGCATATATGTACATTTTAAATAATAATAATTTTTAAAACATGTATACACCAACCCAACAACTTCAATAAAAGAACTTTGCCAATAACTTAAAACTTCTTTCATGACTTACTGATCCCTCTGTCTACTTACACGGCAGAGGTTATACTAAAGAAATTTTATATTTGTCAAACTTTTGCTTTTCTGTCTAATTTCATTCCATATGTATGTATCTTTAAACAACATATTGTTGGGTGTTGTCTGTTTTGAAGCGAATGTAAAGAGAACTACATGTGTTTCTAGGATTTATCAATCTTTATGAATACCTGTTGCATTTTTAATGGGGTGAAAATTGTTTCTTGGAGGACAGAAAACTTTTACTCTTTAATGTATAACACAAATATATACATAGAGTATATAAATAGAGTTTGCCTGCAGTATTAACATTTTATGGAGGTTATTAGAAAAAAATGTCTGAAAATACTTTTTAGGTACGTGATAATGAAAAAAACATTGAGAAACAGTCTGTGAGTCATACACTCTCATTGCTGTATAGTATTACATTAGATGATTAGACTACAATTTATTCTAATGTTGATGGACATATAGGTTGTTTCCATTTTTAAAAATTAATAGTGTTGTGCCCACAAATTTGATAACCTAGATGAAATAGAGTCCATGAAAGACACAATTTGCTAAAATTCACACAAGATGAAATACACAATCTGAATAGGCCTATACCTATTAAATAAATTGAATCAATTATTAATAACCTTTCAAAACTGAAAGCATCAGGCCCAGATGGATTTGCTGATGAATTCTATCAAACATTCAAGGAAACAATTATACCCATTATCTATAATCTCTTCCAGAAGATAGAAGCAGAAGGAATATTTCCTAACTTATTCTATGAGGTCAGCATTACCAGTATTTGGCTTAATAACAAAAGAAGACAACGACGATAGAAAAAAAGAAAACCAGATATTTCTCGTGAATATAGATATAAAAATTCTCAACAAAATATTAACAAGTCAAATCCAAAATGTATAAAAAACTTATATGCCACAGCCAAGTATGATTTATACCAGCTGTGTAAGACTGGTTAAATGTTAGAAAATCAATTAATGTAATACATGACATCAACAGACTAAAGAAGAAAAAAAATCACACGATCGTATCAATAGATAAAGAAAAAATATTTGACAAAACCCAACATCCATTCATGAAAAAAACTTTCAGCAAACTAGAAAGAGAAGGGAGTTGCCTCAACTTGCATAGATGTAAAGAACATGTACAAAAAACCTACAGCTATTTTTTTTTAAAAAGCAAGCCTACAGTTAAATTTTTCTTACTAATGAGAAACTTGAAGATTTCCCACTAAGATCAGAAACAAAGCAAGGATCTTTCTTCTCACCACTGCTTTTCAAATACGTACTGGAAATACTAGCTAATGCAATAAGATTAAGGATGATTATTCAAAATATACAAAGAACGCTTAAAACTCAGTAAGAGGAAAATTAACAACCTAAATAAAAATGGGCCAAAGACTTTAACAGACACCTAACCAAAGAAGGTACACAGACAGCAAATAAGCATGTGAGATGATGCAAATGAAAACAAGAATAAGATACTCTGTGTGTGTGTGTGTGTGTGTGTGTGCTTAGTTTCTCAGTCATGTCCAATTCTTTGCGACCCCATGGACTGTTGTTGACCAGGCTCCTGTGTCCATGAAATTTTCCAAGCAAGAATACTGAGTGTGTTGCCATTTCCTACTCCAAGAGATCTTTCTGACTCAGGGATCGAACCCATGTCTCTTGCGTCTCCTGAGCTGGAAGGCAGATTCTTTACCACTAGTGCCACCTGATAAGCCACAGAGATACTACTGTGTGCATATTTGAATGCCTTAAATCCAGAACACTGGTGATACCCAAAGCTAAGAAGGATGTGGCACAACAGGCCCTCTCATTCATTGCTTGTGGGAATACAAAATGGCATGGTCTTTTTGAAAGAGTTTGGCAGTTTATTACAAAAGTAAAGGTACTCTGGAGGAGGACATGGTAGCCCACTTCAGTATTCTTGCCTGGAGAATTCCATAGACGAAGTGCTGGCATCCTGGTGGGCTACCGTTCATAGGATCCCAAAGAGTCGGAAATGACTAAAGCAACTTGGCGTGCACGCAAAGGTCCTCTTACCATACCACCCAGCAATCACACACCTTGGTATTTATCCAAATAAGTTGAAAATACATGTGCACACAAATATTAATATCAACTTTATTCATAATTGCCAAAACTTGGAAGCAACCAAGTTGTGTAGGTGAATAGATAAATAAACTGTAGTATATCTGGACAGTGGAATATTATTTAACACTGAAAGGATATTTTGAGAATATTATGCCATAAAAGTCATGGAAAAACTTAAATGTGTATTACTAAGTGAAAGAGATCAATCTACAAAAATATTTTATATGATTCCTTTATCATATTGTTCATGGGATTCTCAAACCAGTCATTCCTTATTCACTGGAAGGACTGATGCTAAAGCTCCAATACTTTGGCCACCTGATGTGAAGAGCCAACTCATTGGAAAAGACCCTGATGCTGGGAAAGATTGAAGGCAAAAGGAGAAGAGGGCAGCAGAGGATGAGATGGTTAGATAGCATCATCAACTCAATGGACATGGATTTGAGCAAACTCTGGGGGATCGTGAAGGTCAGTAAAGGCTGGCATGCTGCAGTCCATGAGGTTGCAAAGAGTTAGACACGACTTAGCAGCTGAACAACAACATATGATTCCACCTATTATGGCATTCTTGAAAAGGCAAAACTGTGGTAACAGTGAAAAATCAATGGTTGCCAAGAGAGGAATGGATAAACAGGCAAAGCACAGGGGATTTTTAGGGCAGTGAAAACACTCCATGTTGATACTACAGTGGTGGATACAGGACATTATACATTTGTCCAAATCCAGAGAATGTACAGCAAAAGTGAGCCTTACTATAAACCATGGTCTTTTGGTGATAATGATGTGTTAATGTGGGTTCATAGATTGAAACATGTAGCCTTGTGTTGTGGGATGTTGATAGTGGGGGAGGTTGTGTGTTTTTGTATGTGGGCAGGAACCCCAGGTGACTCAGTGGTAAAGAATCCACCTGCCAATCAATGTAGGAGTCACAGGAGTTGAAGGTTCCATCCCTGGGTCTGAAAGATCCCCTGGGGAAGGGAATGGCAACCAACTCCAGTATTCTTGCCTCGAGAATCCTATGGACAGAGGAGTCTGGCGGGCTTTAGTCCATGGGGTTGCAAAGAGTTGGATGCGACTGAGCACGTAGGCACACACAAGAAGCATATAAGAACTCTTTGCTTTTGCTCAATTATTTGTGAGCTTCAAACTGCTCTAAAAAGTTGTCTATTAAAAAACAGCAACAGTGTTTGTCTGTTCAGTGGACAGTCTTGTACCAGTTCTATTGGTGGCTTTGTACGTCAGGTAATTTAGGAAATGCTTAGAAAATGTTTGATTGTTTACATGGTACTTGCGTGTCCACATTTATTAAGCAATGCCAAATTATTCACCAAAATAACTGTCTCGTTGTACACTGCTATCAGCTGTATATGAATTCCCGTTACTCCACAGTCTCACCAAAACATGGGATTGTCATATGTAAAGTTTGCCATCCTGGATGTCATATGGAAATTTACTGTGGATTTAATTTAGCATTAGTTGATTTTTAATAAAATGGAAAATCATTTTATATGTTTACTCAAATGCAAGTTTCCTTGTCTGTAAACTGTTTATTTCTGTTCCTATTTTTAGTTGTGCACTTTTAACGATTGGGAGGAATTCTCTGTGTTCTGAATACTGATCTAATTCTGCTAATAATTGCTACAAATGCTATTTCCAGCATGTGTTTGTTTTTTTTTTCACTGTATGGTATGTTTGATGAACAGAATTTGTTGATTTTAATGTAGTCAAATTTATTAAACTTTTATTTTTAATATCTGCTCTTATTTTTAACATTTTCTCCTCTACTTTCTTGGAGTTTTTCCTGTTCTAATTCAAAGGTCTTAGTTTTTAGCCTTCCTTGTGTTCTTATATAGACCTTTATAAGGTATTAAATTTCCCTCTAAATATTATTTTGCTCTTTCCATTATTTTCAGTTGTATTTTTAAACTTCCATTGTAATGTCTCTTACCCATGCCTACTCCCACAATGTATAAGGTTATTTTAATTATCTTTTTGTCATTGATTTGAAATGTATTGGCATGGTTAGGAATGTGGTCTGTAAGATATTCTGATATTTTCTAAGCCCTCCTTTATGGCCTAAAATGTGATCTGGTGCCTAGGTGTGCTTGGAAAAAAATGTACATTCTCTAGTTATTGGTATGGTGTTCCATAATGTCTGCTAGATCAAGTTTCTTAATTGTATTGTACAAATCTTTCATATTTTATTTCTTGAAAGCATGAGCTATCACTTATTGGGAGAACTGTGCTAAGTATCTCCTAGTCTGATGGTGATTTGTTGATTTCTCTTTTCAGTTTTGTTGGGATTTACTACATATATTTGGTTATTAAGCACATACAATTTAGTATTACGTTATATTCTCCATCTCTCTGTTGCTTTTTGCCTTAAAGTCTGTTCTGTATAATATTAATATAATGACAGTATCTTTCTTTTTGCCACTTTTTGCCTGGAGTATCAGTCACAGTCTGATTAGGAAAACAGAAACCTCCTTAAATAACTGAACAGAGGGACTTTAGTTCAGGAAAAGAGTTATACACATAATCAGTTCAGTTCAGTTCAGTCGCTCAGTTGTGTCCGACTCTCCGCGACCCCATGAATCACAGCACGCCAGGCCTCCCTGTCCATCACCAACTCCCGGAGTTCACTCAAACTCATGTCCACAGAGTCGGTGATGCCATCCAGCCATCTCATTCTTGGTTGTCCCCTTCTCCTCCCGCCCTCAACCTTTCCCAGCATAACAGAAAATCTGAAAAACCCAACAGAGATGATGAGACAGCTTGGAGATGAGCAACAGCAAGAAGCTGCTACCACACATAGGGTTGGGAAGCCACGGGGGGATAAAATGGTTTCAGAGCCCAGAAGTCATGGCCAATGAGCAAAAGGGGAACCGCAGGGACCAAGAAGGTGTAGCAACAGAGGAGATGCCCCCACTGCTGGAGACTGTCTCAAGGAGAGAGTAGGGAAGAAGCCTCTGGGGACTGACTTTCACAATCTGTCCAAACTCAGCTTCTCATTCACCAAACACGGACAAAACCCAGCAACCCTGGGGAAGACAGCTGTATCACTTTGATTTGACCAATGGGAGTCCCTTTACACTGGCTTCTGTGTCTTCTTGACATGCTCCCAGTGTTCTTTGAACGCTGCCTTGATTTATGACACAAAAGACTTTCCAGACTCATCTCCCTCTTTGCTGCTGCCCTCCAAGGAGCTCTTCCTCGGCCTGCTCTGGCTCTCACGTCCTGAGACGAGCTCTCCCTACCTCCTTGGACCTGATACCTCTTATTTCCCCAGAGCAGGAGAGTGAGGCCAGGAGTCTGAGGGAAACAGTTTGGGACATTTTCAAACCTTATCCCAAAAGTCTAGGTGTGGCTCCTGTGAACTGCATAGATGGAGTCTGTTTTCAAGTCCGGTCTGATCATTCATCTTTTCTAAACTACAGAGTTTAGTTCTTTTTAAAATTGACTTTGATCACTAACACATTTAGATTAAATTCTACCATTTTAGCAGCAGCAGCAGCAGCTACCACCTTATTTAGTACTTTCTATTTGCTGCCACCACATTTAAAATTTTTATTTGTTTTTTTCCTTTTTTTGCCTTTTCTTACATTGAGTTAGTGTTTTCCCCTTTCCTTCATTCCATTTTTTCCCCTTTCCACTAGTTTGGATGCTAAATATTCTATCTCTATCCTTTTAGGGATTACCCTGGAACATTTAACATGCATTTTTGGTTTAACAAGATTTAAAAATAAAGTTCTTCTTTTTCCACTTCTTTTTCTATTTTCCCTCCTCTTCTCTCTCCTTCCCTCCTCTTTACGTCCTGCTTCCTCTGTTTTTCCTGCCTTCCCTTTCCCTTCCCTCCTCAAGCCATTTGGTCCTAAATCTGTAAGGTGGCCATAACAAGATAGATGTTTCACTGGACTGGAAGTGGCAGAACTCAAGGGAATAAAGACAGTATCTCCATGGGTGTGCAGGGGTGGGCCCATGTGCCGTGATGGTCGAGGTTGGAAAGAGAGTGTCCCTGTAGGAGGGTTTGCTACAAGTCTTACAGTTGCTTTGGAATGAGTATGGCTTCCTTATGGAAGGGCAGTTTGTTAAGGGGTATTGGAACTTGAGTGGGTGGGTTGGGTGTACCCTCTGAAAGGAAACCTAAACAGGGAAAATAGATATCTATGTAGGAGACAGAGGTGGTGGGTAGGTAGCTGAAATCTACTACCTTCAAGGTGTTGAAATCCGAGAGGGTGAAGAGGGTATTCATTGATAAGGGAAAGCAGCCTGCAAGGGTGGTAAAATCCTAGTTGTTAAAGAGGTTTTGCCACCAGGATGGGGGCTATGCATAGGATGTCAGAGCCAGAGCCGGGGGAGGAAGGTCTTTATGTGCGGGCTACAAAAAAAGAGAACACAGTGAGCCTGGAACATCTTTTTGTGCCATAAAGTAAGGAAATGTTCAAGAATGCTGGGTACATTTTAAAACAGCACAGAAGTCAGTTTCAAGGGACTCTCCTTGATAAAATTGAGGACAATCTGAACATCAAAATAAATAGTGAACATCATGGATTTAATGAAATTTAATAAAATAAGCCTGGGTCCATAGGACATAAATAAATACACTGAAAATTTGATGAGGAATCTGCTATTTAATAGTTTCATTACACTTTCCATCAGGTACTTATTAATCACCAAAGGAAACAAAAGTAGATTTCCACAAGCTTGGCATGTGCAGTCGCGTCTGACTCTTTGCGACCCCATGGCTCCTCTGTCCACTGGATTCTCCAGGCAAGAATACTTGAGTGGGTTGCCATTTCCTCCTCCAGGGGATCTTCCTGACCCGGAAATCAAGCCCATGTCTCCTGCATCAGCAGGCAGATTCTTTGCCACTGAGCCACCTGGGAAGCCCACAAGCTTGGCAGATATCACTTTAATCAAACGATCAGGTTTAGCATCTCTAGAGAAGGACAGCCACAGGACAGAGTGCAGTGACAGCACAGCATCACTTCTCTGCTATTTTTGCCAAAGCTGCATTAACTTAGATGGGATGCAAAGGAAACATCAGACAAATCAAAATGAGGGACACTCTTTACAATCACTTGTCTATAATTTTTAAATATCAAGGTCATGAAAGTTGGGGAGGAAATGATTGAGACCTAACAAATAAATGCAACCCATAATTCTGGACAGAATCATTTCACTATAAACGATATTATTAGGACAACTGGCAAGATCTGAATAGGTTTGAGGATTAGAATTGTAGTGTACTGATGTTAATTTGGGCTTCCCTGGTGGTTAATTTACTGACTCTGATGCATAATTGAGGCTATGTAGGAGCATATTCCTTTTCGTACAAATCACACACTTAAATCAGGGTGAATGAGATATCAGGTCTGCTACTTACTCAGAGGAAAATATTATTTATAGCGCCCTTATAACTCTTCTATAAATTTGAAAATAAATTTTTTTTAAAGATAATTGATATTTTTACCCTTCTTTGAATCATTTTGTAAGAGTTTAAATTGCTAACTCCTTCTTTATTTAAATATTACTGTGCAGGGTTTTCCTTATTTTTTTTTAACCCAATGGATTAAACATTTTCATTACTTTATACATCAAGATTCCTTTAGATTTTCTGAAATGTTTATATTTTCTTTGCTACCCATTATGTCTGACACCACAGACCTTCCTTCTGAGATTTTTCATTCTCTCAGGAAAAAATCTTTCAGGATCTCTTTTAGTGAGAGACCATCTGTTGGTAGCGTACGTATTTTTTTGTTTACCTGAAAATATTTGTACACAGTCATAATTTTTGAAACGTAGTTTTGCAGGTTGTGGAATTCTAGAGTGGCAATGACTTTCAGCATATTGAAGATATTATTTCTCTGTCTTCTGATGTCTACTGCTGCTTTAAAGACGTTGTCATTTTAATGGTTGTGTCTTTGTACTTAACCTGTCTTTTCTTTCTGGGTAGTTTTAAGGTTTTCACTTTGTTCTTTGGTATTTTACAGTTTCACTTCAAAGTCCATTGGACTTTGTGAATCTGAAATTGACATCTTTCATGAATTTTAGAAAACTGTCTCTCCCCAGTTGTCTCTGTTAGCAGTTGTGGAACTCCAATAGGCATTTATGTTTCACTGTTTTCAAATTTTGCATTACTAAAATTATCAATACTCTTTTCTATTTGTAAGCATATTAAATAATATAATCTATCAGATATGTCAGATAACTCCAACATCTATAGTCTTTGTAGGTCAGATTCCATAGTTTGTTGCTTCCATTGACTTTCAGTCATGGTGGCTTGTTCACATATATGTTTAGTCATTTTTCATTATTGGCACATGTTCTTTAGAACAATTTATCCATGGTAATTCTTTTGAATTCTTTAAAGTCTAGTCTTTCAAATAGTATTTCCATTGTTTCTGCCAGATGTCTGAGGGTACTGTCATCTGAGACCTTTTAAACTACATTTCACCTTGTGGTTTTTTCAGGCTCCAATCTGGTAGAGTGTGGGTTTGTGGTAAAAGATCCTTAGGAGAAACATTTCTCCCACTTCTACCCAGAGCCAAGATCCAGAAATGTATATACTCCTACAATCTCTCTCTCTTTTTAAAATTTCCTTTTACTTTTCAAGTTCACATCTTACAGGGTTTCTGTTGGATTTGTGCAAGAGTCAGAAGTCCTTCAAATCCTCCTTTTCCCAACCTCTTCCCATTTTCCAGATGAGGAAGCCTCCCATGTAGGATGTTACTTTGAAAAGGAAAAAGAGCGTGGTAAATATCAAGACCAAATTTTTCACTACTCTAAGGCAGTAGGATCTAGAAATCATACTTGATTTGATTTAAAGCAAACAAAGGAATTTCCCTGTAGCTCATATGTTAAAGAATCTGCTGCAATGCAGGAGACCCGGGTTCAATCCCTGGGTCAAGAAGATCCTCTGGAGAAGGGAATGGCAACCCACTCCAGCAATCTTGCCTGGAGAATCCCATGGACAGAGGAGCCTGGTGGGCTACAGTTCATGGGCTTGCAAAGAATCGGACACAAGTGAGCAACTAAGCACACACAAAGCAAACAAAATACTGCCTGAGGCACTAATCAAGAAAAATATGAGTCTTCTCACTTTCAGCATGAGGTAGTTACTTTTGCTTTGATCTTCTATAGTAATATGAATCAAAGAATCTAAACCAAGAATAACAATAACAGGATAATAAACTGGGGAGACAAGACATCTAGTATAAGGGAGCAGGTGATGACAAAGTGCTTTCCCCCAAAACCATCAGTAGCTATTACAATTCCCTCTGTAATTTCTCCCAAAATCCAAATCTTTACACAAAGAAGACTTAAAAGTTGTTGCCAACTAGGTTGTAAGTTATTTGAGAGCAAGAATAATACCTCCTTGTTCTAGAAAGAAAAGTGAAAAAATATAGAATACGTGACTGATTGGTAGGGCATCTCATATAACCTTTACTTGAGAAGAGACTATAATACAGACAAAAAGCACACTGGCTATGAGTCAGGTCTTCTGGTTTCAAATCCACACTCCCATTTCTTGCAAAAAATATGATCTTAGGTGATTCTAAGCTCCATTTTTGAGCTACGAAGCAGCAATGGCTTGGTAATGAGGAGTTCCTAAGCTAATAGGGGTGAAGCGATTATTATAGAAAGGACATTTCAGAGAAATTTTCAAGGAGGCACGTTGTAGAGAAGTGAAGTGAAAGTCGTTCAGTCGTGTCTGACTCTTTGCGACCTCATGGGCTATACAGTCCATGGAATTCTCCAGGCCAGAATACTGGAGTGGGTAGCCTTTCCCTTCTCCAGGAGATCTTCCCAACACAGGGATTGAACCCAGGTCTCCTGCATTGCAGGCGATTCTTTACCAGCTGAGCCACAAGGGAAGCCTAAGAATACTGGAGTGGGTAGCCTATTCCTTCTCCAGCAGATCTCCTGACCCAGGAATCAAACTGGGGTCTCCTGCATTGCAGGCGGATTCTTTACCAACTGAGATATCAGGAAAGCTGTAGAGAAGAAAGCTCTAACTAGAGTCTTGAAAAATGATAATAATTTAGATTAGTCAGGAAGAAAACATAAGAAACTTCTCACAGAGATACATTCAGCTTCCTGATTCCAGACAGATTAGAAGAGTTCCTAATGCCACTCTGGATTTCAACTTCTATCCTGATTCATAGAGGATACACCAAGAATTACTTACATTCTCGAGACTCTGGATTCATTGCCTGGGGTCAAATCATAGAAACAGAGGTCTACCTGGCTTATTGCCTATGATTAAAAAAAGACGAAGCCTCAGATTTTTTATCTGAAAACTGGGAGAATACTCACTGTACAGTGTTTTGAGAGGATTAAATGAAACAACCTATGCGAGTGTATAATATATACCAACTACTCAATCAATATTAAATTTATACTCTTATTATTACTAATATGATCACTTCCCCCTAATGTTTCCTCCTCAAGTCCTCACTCTCTGGAGTATGGCTACACTTGCTAGCTCTGCCTTCTCATCCACCCTTTGCCCTGGGTGGAAGGACACATTCCCTGATTAAAGGGGGAGATCCTGCAAAGACGGACTATGGAGCAAGTCCACAATAGACAGAGAGACAATGCAGTCTTGTTCAGAGCAACCACCAACAGTGATGACAACAGCCATCAATAGGCTGGGGTCAAAGATCAGCAGTCCCTCTGTCACTCCATTCTTTTTCTGGCTCCTGATGGAGTTCACAGGAACTCAATCTCAAATCTCAAATCCAATCAAAGCCCATCCACACAGGTCCAAGCTAAGGACACAAAGTGAACAAATTTACAAGGCACAACAGAGCCTACACTCGATCTTCTGAAAACTAAGTTCACCATCCCTTTGGCAGTTGTGGAAAGATGGTGCAGCCACCAGGCAGGTGGGAGACATGGGGGAAAATTGAGATTCAGACCTTGGTGATGGGGGTTAGGGATTAGCAGGAGAGCTAGATGGAGACGCTGGACACCCTCAGGCAACACCAGAGTGAGAGCAGCCACAAACCTCCAGGTGAGCATCTGAGGAAGCTTAAAACACAACACCATTCATGAGCACAGAGGATGTTTCTGACAAAGCTCCTTTCTTGTCTCTGCCTCTTGGAAAACAGGAATATCAGCTCCCTTGGAAACCATTAGTGTAGCTGATGCCCTTCCTACCCTCCTCAGGGCACGAGCATGACATTTGTTCTGGATGCAGCTGAAATCCATCCTTTATGGTGCATTTTATCCCTTGATGCCATTGTCTGCTGGGAGATTGCCTGGGCACTGAATGTGTGCAAGCAATACTTTTCAATTACTGTACATACGTTCTGACAATCTGTGCGGCCTTCACCAATTTGCTGTACAATTTGTCTTGATAGTAGCCACAAAGCAGGCATCTTGATAGTATGGACAAAGTAATGTCTCTCTTTAGTTGCCTGGGAATCCTTTTTAGGCTTCACTCTCTAAAAGAGCTATGCAGATAATCACGTGGAAGAACCCTGAGTGGTCTCAACTGAAAGAGGATGGGAATGGCAATGGAGAACTGTGGACCAGGCCCCTGTAGTGAGTTTGGTCTAGCAGACTCTCTCCTCTGGAAAAGGATGCATCTAGATCAGGGAAACCCAGCAACTGCATCAGTACGAATGACTCTGCTAGGTAAACCTGGCACTCTGCTTCCCCTTAATGTGGTTGTTCAGTTTGTCTTGGGGAACAATCACATTGTGAAAGCAACTGTTTCCAACCTTTTTGCTCAATATTTTAAATATATGACCTCATTTAATTCTCACAGTAACTATATAAGGTTAATAGAGTTGTCTCTACTTTACAGATGAGAAAACTGACACCCAGGCTTCAGGAAATTTGTTAGAAGGTAGAACTCAAACACAAGCTTGAGAGAGTCCAAAGTATATGCTTTCAACCACATTGATATCAATCTAGGTTTCTCAAGATACAAAATCTGTCCTCCTCTCTATTGCAGCTCAGAGCAGTCCCTCAATGGCTGAGGCTGCTACAAAGGGTTTTAGAAGCACAGAGGCAGAAGATCTGGTCACTTCTCATAGTTGTTTGGATACAAAATGATGTATAATTTTCTTGTTATATTTCTGTACTTATGTTGTTTCAGATAAAGTTATTTCTCCCTATTCTGACCTTTCCCATGTACCATCACCAGAGGAGTCTGGTCTAGTCAGTTCTCTGCTTGGAGACTTCTTAATGCCTTCTGATCTTCCCCAGGGCCATGGTCACTCTTGAATGTCCAAAGCTGGCCACATCCTGCTTTCCCAGGCTGACTTCCTACTTCTGTTTCCTAGCCCTAGGGTTTCAACTCTGCTCTGTGACTCTCTAGAGCAGCCTGGGTATGAGACCAGAGAAGTTCTGCTTTCAATCTTTTGTGGGTCTGCAGAAAATCTGACTTCAAGAAGGGTTCAGAGGTTTTACAAAGTTTGAAAAGTACTTCTGTAATCCAACTACTCTGTGGATCGTTCACCTGGATGAATGAATCTCCCCACTGTACGTCTCTGCTCAATCTCATTCTTCTCTTGAACTGCACTTCCTTCCAACACTATCTTTCAATATCTTACAAGTCCTTCAGGGCATGGTTGGAATCTCACTGCCTCCCTGTCCTTGACGTACGTCCATAGCTCTGTGCCTACGCTGCTCCTGTAGAACTTGCCACTTCAAAACTTGCGGTGTGGTTATTGGTGCTCACCTCATCTTGTCTCTCCCATTTGATTCTGATGGTCTATCACAGGGTCAGGCAGGCAAAGACCATGTCCATACTTCCCTTACTTCTAGGTGTCATCTGAGCATCTGCTATTATTTTCTAATCATGCCAGGTAGCTAATAAATATGTGCTGATTTGAACTTAACTGATATTGGTAATTGGGGATCACTTGAAGTAGTGAGTTTTGTAAACTGATTGGTAAGGACCATCTTTAGTTCCTGAAAACTTTCATGGTTTAATTAAGTCCCATTCAAAAAAGATATGCTGCAGTCCTAACCCCTAGCACCTCAGAATGTGACCTGATTTAGAGACAGGGTCTTAACAGGGGTAATCAATTTAAAATGAGGTCATTAGGATTAACCTTAATCCAATATGGCTAATGTCATTGTAAAAAGGGGATATTTGAGAACAGAGATGACATATATAGAAGAAAGATGATGTGAAGACATTAAGGGGAAGATGGGCATCTCTCTATAAACAAGATAGAGAGACCTGGAACGGATCTTTCCTTCATGGCCCTCGGAAAGAACTTGATTTTGGACTTCTGGCAGCTAGATGTGTGTGACAAATTTCTGTTGTGTAAGCAGCCACTGTGTGATACTTTGTTATGGCAGCCCTAGCAAAACACTAGAGAAGCCAAACGTTATAGGGACCAACAAAAGTAGCCTGTGTTGGCCCTTCTAGATCTTTTGAGCACTCAGCAGTAAGGCAGTAAGTGCTATTTTCATTTGCTTCCTTCAAAGGATCTTCAGCCAGGCATGGAGGTGCCTGTGGTTCTGTGTGTTTACAGATCTCCTTCAGGATATGCTTTTCTTCAACTGGTGGTCTGCTGAGGGCCAGGCATGGTGCTAGCTGGGACATGGCCCAAGCTCATTCATGGCTTTAGTTTTGTCTCTCTCCAAGTTTCCAAACTCCTTATGCACACGAATGGTGACTTTCTGGCATCTATCTCTATGGACACAATGTGAATGTCAAAATAGCAGTGACTCTACACCTCCTCTGAATTCCTGTGTCATGTCCATCCCTTCTGTTCCTCGTCACTTTCTAAGTCTCCTTACAGCTATGAGTGTGTGCTTATTTCACCTTCCCTTCTAGACTATAAACTTTCTAGGCTGGAATCCATGAATGAACAATACCTAGTACTCAGTTATAAATGCATATTATACAATGAATAGGTAAGAGAGGGAAGAAAGCAGTGGCTAGATCCCTACTTTGGAAATAATAGAGAGAAGAACTTCATCCAAAAAGAAAAAAAGGAGGTGGATCATCATTCTTTGGCTCTTGGTTTAAACACATGAGGCTGAGGTATGCCTGGGGCTCATTTAAAATTATTTACAGCCACTATGTCAGAATCTAATGGATAGAACCTAAAGATATATGAGGGAACCGATCGAATATTCATTTTGGCTGTCACTGACTACACAGGACTTCTAAGAAAAACCACTCATATTAATAATAATAACAATAATAATGATGATGATAATAATAGCTAATGTTTATTGATCTCTTGCTCTGGGTCAGCCTCTATTCTAAATGGTGTTTATACACATCATTTAATTTAATCCTCCCCAAAACTGTATAAGATAGATGACATCTTTAAAATATAGCTTCATGAGATGTTAAGTAAAATACTGAAGGTCTCAAGACAGGAACTGGTGGAGGTTCCAACTGGAATTCCAGTCCAATTGGTACAGTGCCAGAGCCCAGACTCATGACCTCCGCAACAAAGACTATTTGTCAAAGCTTCTTGACAGAGGCAGCTGAAAGCTTTAGTCCTGTTGGCAAGGTTGTCTTTTTGTGACAAAAATTATGAAAAATTTTTGTTATACAATGTATACTGTTTTGTTTTGCAATATAATTTGTACATTATATCATTTCCTGTACATCTATCTGTATCTAATTAAAGAAAGAGAAGCAGAGATTTTGATGGGGACACCTTGGTGAGGGTAGAATATAAAATATTTCAGGTAAAGTTTGGTTTTTCATTATCTGCCAATGTCAATAAATGTTCATTTAATTGAATGCATTCAGTTTTCTTGAACAGTCATGATTTATTTCTGGATGGCAGCCTTTGGATGCTCTTTGCTCCTCATGATGATTTAAAGCAAAAGACCAGAACCATCATCATAATAGAGGCTGGATCTGTGCGAGAACAGGGAAAGGAGGAATAACTTTGAACTGTATCTCATAGAGTGGCCCTCGCAAACATTTCAGGGCTTTTAGTTTAGAAGTCAATGCATTCTTTTTTTCTTCCCTAGAAAATCATTTGTTAATTCAGCAAATATTTGGGAGTACCACACACCATTATGCACCCTCCAGGGATACAGTGGTGAGCAAGACAGTCATGTTCTCTGTGCTCACTGAGCTTACAGTCTAGAGGGGAGACAGTGTTAAACAACAGGTGGTGGTAGTCCTGTGTAACAGGGGCAGTGAGGGCAGAAACAGGGTGCAGCAAGAGCAGACGGGGGTAATCTCCCAGGCCTAGGAAGTCAAGGAGATCTTCATAAATTCTAGGATCTTTTGGTAAATTTTTTGAAGAACTAAAATTTTTTAGATGAAAATGAAATATTACTGCATAAAGCATATGACTCAAAGATCCTTTTGTTAAATTTGAAAGATGGCAGAAGGTCTTAAATGTGTCCTCTTGGCAAATGGCTAGTTAATCAAATAGGATAAAGCCCACCTCTTAGAGGGTCATATCAATAGAAGTCTTATTATATATCTAAATCTGTCCTAAATGATACCAGGCAGCCTGTTAAATGCTTATTTAGATGCCTTTGTGTCACATTTTCTGCTGGTGTATATATCTTTTAATCACATATCACAGCGACTGGAGTTACATACCAACTTTTCCATCCTTGGATGCAATTTTAGAACAGTACTCCATCAGAAAGAGCAGCAGGATTCTATTAGAACATCTCCTATCTAATACAGAAATGCAGGTCCTTCACCACAGAATTTTCCAGTTCACAAACGCTGAGCATTTCAATAATATTACAACCCAATAGTTCAGTGCAGTTTAAAACCT
The DNA here is from genome assembly GCF_049115385.1 of Moschus berezovskii. Lineage (NCBI taxonomy): Eukaryota > Metazoa > Chordata > Mammalia > Artiodactyla > Moschidae > Moschus > Moschus berezovskii. The sequence continues at coordinate 65,972,415 of NC_142473.1, forward strand.
ATTTTTAAAACAGTATAGTGGATTCATCGCCAATGCATAGATCCGGCTTTCTGTGTGTTGAGATGCCACCTAGTGGATTGAATTACATACAAAAAGTAAAACTAATCTTTTATGAGTTACAATATAGCAGTTTCTTCCTAACATTTGAGGTCCCAGAGACAAATCTGAGCTAGGGAAAGCTCTTAAATTTAAAATGTAACATCATATCTTCAGCATAGGTTCAGCTTGAAAGGGATCAGATTTGGAATTCCCTTTAAACATTCTACCAAGGGAGATATAAAAGGAGGGTATCAGAAAATATCAGCATCAAAAGGATTGGTTTTGAGTTATCACTGGTGGTAGTTGAAAGAGAAGCTGATGCAAAATAAAAAGTAGCCTGTTTTATCTAAGGTGATTAAGATTTGGAGCAAATAGAAAAACCAGACTTCAGAATTCAAACTAGACAACAAATTTAAAGATACACAACGATTCATAACTTCTTATAGGATTAGGCACCTCTGAAGCTCCTCTGTGTTTGGTGAGGGTTGATGTTCAAAGAATGTTTATTGACCATTCACTATGTGCTGAGCTCTAAGCTGGAACTAAGAATAATGAACCAAACTGGATGGAAAGCAGAGAGTTATTACTTCAGAACATTCTGGATTTTGCCACTTAATTCTACAGCATGATGTCACTGTTGCACCCATGTTTTCTTTGGGATAATACTAATGGAATTGATTGTTCTGCTCCTCAAGGCCAAAGGGCACTCTGCTAGATGATATGAGCTCACTGACTTTCTAGAATTCCAGGACTTGTTGGAGGATTGTAGCATCTGCAGCAGGAAGCTTGTTGAAGCAGTTTGATCTTTCCTTTGACTAAAGATCAATCTTACCATCTGCTACCAAGGGCTCTGGGAGTATTCTTCGAACTCACCTGGAGTTGGCTGTGAATTGCTCACCTTTCACAGCTGGTGTGCTCAAATCATTTCCATAAGGACCAGGCATTAAGCAGTGAAAAAGGCTTATGTTAGTCACTGTCATGTCTGAATCTTTGCGACCCTATGGACTGTAGCCCACAAGGCTCCTCTGTCCATGGAATTCTCCAGGCAAGAACACTGGAGTGGGTAGCCATTCCTTTCTCCAGGGGATCTTCCTGACCCAGAGATCAAACCCAGGTCTCCTGAATGCAGGCAGATTCTTTACCGTCTACAACACCAAGGGCACCCTAAAAGGCATAGTGACAATGGAAAAGACCAATGTCCACCAAAGTGAAAATCCAGTGAACACCTTCATTCAGATCATCCCCCAGGATTATTTGAGTGAGAGGGAGAAGTTAAAGGGCTGAGCTGAATGTCTTACTTTTCTGTCATCTTGGTGGAAGAAATAATTGCCTTTTTGCTCCCCAAACCACTCCATGGAAAACAACATCAAAACTCCCAAGAAATCTAAATCTAAAGAGCAACCTGATGCTTTAAAGAGTAAAAAAAGAGTTCATGAAAGTGTAGGCACAACACTTCCTACTCCCCCACAACCTTCCCCTACTTTTGATACACTGTTAGTCCTAGGATCCAGCAGTCCAACGATCGCTATCAAAGATGTATCACCCAAGTGAAACGAACCAATAATGAGAGCCCTAGCACTGCAGGTCAGCAGACAGGTTGTTAAAGGTTGGTGAACTCTTGGTGAGAACAGGTCAGGAAGAATAGCGAAAAAAAAAAGCAAATAGAGTGCCAGCGACATTAACGGAAGTACAGTGAAGTAGATATGTGTGAGCTCTAGTCTCAAGGACACCCAGGTTTGAATCTCATTGCTACCACTTACTAGTGGTGAGAATTTGGGGTGAGTGACTTAACTTCTCAGAACCTCTGTTCCCTCATCTGTAAAGGAGATAACAACAGAATCTTTGAAAGAGATGTACAGATGAAATTAAGTATCATAAATAAAATGCTTATCAGTTTTAAATTTAGCTCAGTTAGGTATCATTATATGATCATTAATACTGTCATGGGCTTTATTTGGATGATGCTTGGCTACTGCTAACACAGTTTAAGAGAGGGACAGTGTATCATGAAATTATGTCGCCCAAGGTCTAAGAGAGAAAGTTATGCTGGAAAAGCACACATTAGACTTCAACTATTGAAAGGCCTCTCAAGTGGAAGAAGGGTTAGGCTTGTTTCTTGTAGGCTCAGAGTGACTAAAAGTCAGAAGCATGTATATTTCAGGTAGATAAAGAAGTTTTCTCCTTCCTTCGATCTGTCTGGGAAGGTGGTAAATTTCCTGTCTGTGGAAGTGCTTAAATCTGGATGACTAGTTGTCATAGGTATTATGTTGTGGGGAGGGAAAGGGGGCTACATTTTAAGCACTGGACAAGTCTCTGGCTGAGGAGATTGTCCACATCCTATTCAATCCTGAGATTCTCTCATTCTAGGATAATGAAGAAGAAGAAAAAGATGAGAAAGACGTGATAGAGGCAAGAGAAGGAGGAAGGCAGCCGTCCTTGTTCCCTTCCTTTTGTCCTTTGCTTCTGGGTGATGTGGGATTCAGCAAAGGCCACCACTAGCCCCTAAAACACCTTGGTACAAGTTAGAAAAGGGGTGCAATGGTGAAGAATCTGACTGCCAGTGCAGGAGACATGGGAGACATGAGTTCAGTCGCTGGCTGGGCAAGATCCCCTGGAGGAGGACATGGCAACCCACTCCAGTATTCCTGCCTGGAGAATTCTATGGACAGTGAAGTCTGGTGGGCTACAGTCCATAGGGTTGCAAAGAATCAGATATGACTGAGGGACTGACCAAAAAGGAAGGAACTGCTCTGGGCTGATGTGATCTTTAATTGCAGGGTTCGGCGAGATATCAGGGTCTTTCGTGAAATTACAAGAAGGAGCCTCCTCCTCTGGGCAGGAGTGTGGTGAGAGGAGATGAATTCCAGCCCCCACTTGCCTTCTCAGCTGGGCACTCCTGTGTAGTGGATAACCTGTACCACTGTGTGTGGCCATCTGAGCTCTAATTGTCTGGTCCTTTCACTCAAGACAAACTGGCAGGTGCCTTCAAGTCTTCTGCAGCCCCGAGAACCTGGGAATATGACGCCAGCAACATGATCATTATGCTCAAGGACACGTGGCCTAAAGTGAAAATTCTATGGAATGTGTTACAGAAGGCTAGATCAGTAATGATGGACATTTATGGGCAGACATTTATGGCTTCCAGAGTACATGTTCCTTTATTATAATATCCTAATTTCTTCTCGTGTCCATGATTGAAGTAGCAGTATAATTTCAGGGCTGATCTTCTACAGATTGTCTTTTTTCCGTCCCCTTTCACAGTTAGGATTGGACATATAAACTGAGCTTAGTCAAATAGGTATCATCTCTTTGGGGACTTGGGATTTGGGCTTTGTGACCTGGGAATGACACAGAGCCACTCACCTGCCTGGTTGTCCTGGACACCAGAGGCTTCTGTGTCCCCTTGCTCTGCTTCCTGCCTTTTGCTTCTTGGGCTTCCTATTTTCAAGGCCGGTATCCCCCTATCCTGTAAGCCTCCTGCTAATCTTCCAGTGATCTCCTGGTTGCTTATTTGTCAATAGTAAATTTCCAGAGCTTGCAACCAAGAACTCTAACTAAAATACCAATATACAAGTTGATAATAGCAGGCATCTATTAAAAATATGAAGGGCTTCCCAGGTGGCGCTAGTGGTAAAGAACCCACCTGCCAATGCAGGAGATGTTAAGGGATGTGGGTTCGATCTCTGGGTCGAGAAGATCCCCTAGAGGAGGGCATAGCAGCCCACTCCAGTAATCTGTAGAATCCCATGGACAGAGGAACCTGTCAGGCTACAGTCTATAGGGTCGCAAAGAGTCAGAAACAACTGAAGCTGTTTAGCACACACATTAAAAATATGAAAGTCTTGCAAGTCAAAATCTGCACTGCTAAAGGTCAAACTCTTTCCATGCTGGGATTATGTATCACCTGCTAGTCCAAACTCCATTCCTAGAATAACAGTAGTTATCATGTTAACATTACATTTATAGAGCATTAATTGAGTGTTAGGCTAAGGGTTTTATATACATCACCTCATTTAATTCTCACCACAACTCTTTTAAAACAAATACTAATATTATACTCATTTTTTAAAGATAAGGAAACTGTGGTTTAGAAGAATTTACTCAATATCAATTTAAGAAGTGGCAGCATCAGTATTTAAACGCAAGTCTGGGCCACTTCAGGACCTGTGCTTACACTCACTCTAATATTCTGCCTCTTATTCCCCATTACTGACTTATACAAAGTGAATACTTGATCATTTTTTCTTCAAATAATGAAATAGTCACAATAAATCAAATAATGAAAGTGAAAGTGTTAGTCGGTCATTTCCGACTATTTATGACCCCATGGACTGTACTGTCCATGGGATTCTCCAGGCAAGAATACTGGAGCGAATTGCCATTTCCTTCTCCAGGATCTTTCTGACCCAGGAATCGAACCCAGGTCTCCCATATTGCAGGCAGATTCTTTATTCAGATAATAGGAAGCTGAAAAAAGCAGGTATTTACAAACTATGAACTAGCTCTGTTGCTGCTACTGCTAAGTCGCTTCAGTCGTGTCCGACTCTGTGCGACCCCATAGACGGCAGCCCACCAGGCTCCCCCGTCCCTGGGATTCTCCAGGCAAGAACACTGGAGTGGGTTGCAATTCAGCTCACATATGTAGCTGTGTCTCAGCATCTGCTCTTTACGTGTTCCAGTCAGGAGTCCATGCTCCCCCATTCCTGGTGCGTGGAAGCAGTTGGACTACCCCAGCTGGTCTTTCCTGCCTGTTAAATATCCCCTGGACTGAGCCCTCTCCAAGCTCCCAGCAAGTTCATTAGTTACCTGAAAATACCTACCTCATCTGTCATCAACACTCAAATGGCCTGCGGGATTTTTCATTTCCACTCCATTTTCCAAACCCTTTCTAGCGTTTACCTCCCACATCTGGAATCAATCCTGACCAGAAGCAAAATGCTGAACGGTTGGGCTCCTCCTGGGGCAGCCTTTCTCCAGAGGAGTGACAAGAATATGTCGCGGATGAATTAGCCATTCTCTTCTAGAGGAAGCCGCTGTGGCAGAGGCAGTTTTCATGCATTTTAATTCGCTCATTTACCCCCTTCGTCTTTACTTGTTTAAGCAAAATATTTAGTTTAACATTTTCAGTCATTACAGCCTAAAAAACGCACGTGCTTGAATACTAGATTTGAGTTGCAAATTGCAAGAATCCTTTAAAAATACCTCAGCTCATTATCCTTTTATCTGTCTCTGTAGAAAAGATGTTAGAGTCTCAGAACACATTGCTGACTTTCAAGCCTCCTGCCGCTGCCCACACCACTGTTTCTGTCTGATACCTACTCAGAGAGAAAAGACTGTATCAGTTTGCCAATTACAACAAAGTCAATTACAGGATTTTGATTTTACGCTCTTTTCTTTTTCTAAGCAGCCTGGAGGCCAACATCATAGACTTCTAGAATTGCTTTCAGGTGACAATTTTCAGATCCGTGTGAAGAAAAAATACGTAATTCGAATTTTTCTTCCTTCTTTCCTTTCCTCCCTCACTTCTTTCTTTCTTGGTGGGGACTAAATAAGAAAAGGCCACCTCGGGATATTAAATTCCAGCCATCTTTCTTTGGAAATACCTTCACGGATAAAAAAAATTAAACCCCCCCAAAACAAAGGGTGATGAAAGCTACTTTCTGACAGCCCCTAGGAAAATATGTGTATGCATATGGAAAAAGTCAATCTCTTGATTAGATAAACTGCATTATTTTAGTAATATGGCACATCCTGTCCTTAATTTTAAATAACCAAAAGTTTTTTTTTTTCATAGTTCTAGAGGAAACAACAATTAGAAACATCCAAGATGTCCAATATATACCAAGATTCAGCCCTCAACACCTGCAGGGAGATTATCTCTGCTGATGAGGTGAAATATGACTATGGATAATAGAAAGTTACAGAACACATGAGAAAAAAATAATGAGAGGCAATCAGGAAGCTAGAAGTTTTCTATGAAAGAATTCATGATTTAAGAGAGTGAATCTGAACACTTTTGTTCTGTTGTCTTTAAAGTCGGGAACTGAGCTGGGAAGAGGTTTTGAAGCAGAGTTAGCTATAAGAAATTGGAAAGGGCCTGGCCGGTGCCCGTCAAGGTGCTAAGGGCCTCTGGGCCATGACGGCCTCCATTGTGCAACCCCACACGTGTGCTAGGCACGGAAGGGAATGCAAACCAACGCCCCCACTCTCCTTTTCTTACACCACCGGCCAATGAAATGGGGAAACCGCTGAGAAAGCAAATCCGACCTCCGGATTGAAGGAACAAAAACAATGTGAACAGTGAGCTCTTTGAAAAGAAAACTGCTTCCCTTTGGTAGAAAATAGGGGGTGGGGGCCCAGGCAGGGAGCCCAGCAAGCAGGGAAGGTGGGCCCTGGGGAGTGTGATATTACGCAGGAACATAATGGGGTAGACTGCATACTTGTCTAATTACTGGCGCTATTAAAATCTCTATAATTTAGATTCAGGCAAAAAAAAAAAAGCTTATATAAATGCACACACGTGCTCCTGATTGGATTTTATGAATCCACTCCTCTAGATTCTGAAAGGACACCACCATGCTGCGTACATGTGGCAGCTAAACCTGCCTGACCTCCTTCTCCTGGCCCTGCCCCGGCCTCCAGACGAGTATACTCTGTTACTGTAATAAGCAGTTAGGTTAGATAAGGCGACAGGTGATGGGATCATCTGTGTTGAAGCCGAATTAGAATGCCTCGGTCAACAGATTTAATCTAAACCAAATGCTTTGGGATTCTGAAAGCTCCAGGAACAGAGAAAATGTAAGTTTTATATTTGCCCAAGTTCAAACAGAGAGCAGACAGAGATTCCAGAAGCTCAAAGAGTGGTAGCAAAAAAAAATTGTTTCTCCTGAGTTCAATCAAAGAAACAAGTAGAGTCACTCTTTTTTCTTCTTCCTCTGTACTTTCTTTTTTCTCAACCCAGAGGAGGGTTATCCTCTTAATGCCAAACTGAACTTGATCAAAGAAGTTCTTAGCACATAGTAAGTGCTCAAATTAATTAATTAATTTAAGAAATTAGTATTTCTCGAATGGACAAAGGGAGTGGTGGTCAGTGTGGGGGTTTAGGGCCAAGCTTTCAGCATCAGGCTTTATTTTGCCCTTTCTTCAGCGCCTCAGTTTCCAGATCTGCAAAATGGAGCTGATCATACTTGTGAGGCCTGACCAGGTTAATGAATGTAGAGAACTAGCATAGTGCCTCATACAAAGCGGGCAGTCTCGCCGCTGATACTCACTGCCTCCAGCATCCGCACTTCCACCTACGGGGTGACACGTCCCCTTCTGACAGCCTGGCGGTGATGGTGGAGGTGGCAACAGTGATGACAATGTTTTCTTGAGCCACCAAGAGAAAGAAACAGAAACTCAGCAACATTTCTGAAGACATCTCAACGTTGGTTAGACTTCACCTCTTTTGGAAGCATGTAGAGTCTTCTGCTGAATCAGGTACCATTTGCCAGTTTGTAGTCAAGATACAGATAGGATAGGTGAGTTTTCCAAGGTCACACAGCTTGATGAGAACAGCATACATAATTCCTTACTTACTAACTCCAGGTTCATTGTGCTCTTCCCAGAACTGTAAAAAAAGAGGCTTTCAAAGGAGCAAATTAGCTACTATTCTCTGAAAATGATATTTTCATAACGCTGCTCCTCAATCCACTGAACAAATTGTTTTTGACAGTCATGTGCATTTGAATATCAACTTGTCCAGTCACTTTCTATCCCTTTATCCAATGTTCATTTCTTCATAGCATTTATCACGGGTTGTTTCCTTACCTCTTAATTTGCTTCCTCTTTAAATCAGCTGTGTGCCTTCACTAGGCCAGTAAGGTCCGCAAGAACTAAGAGTCTCTCATTCGACACAGCCCCCAGAGCAGTGCTGGAATATCACAGAAATTCCATTATCGTTACATCAATAAGCGATGCAAATTTCCTCTGAGTATAGGGTATTCCTTGCTGCACAAATACTGATTAAACCAGAATCCTCTAAATATATGTTATCAATGCAACCCTTTAAAATTATTTTTGCTAACTTTCAACTACATAATTTGACCCCCTCTCCCCTACTGAGGATCAGAAGGTACCTTCTCCCAACTTACTTGAGTGTCATATAACCCTTCCCCTACTGGCCACAGGGCAAGTCTGAGATGTCTTAGGTTGCACACACGAATGAAAGCAAGCCCATAATTTTGATGCCTTAAGTCCTGGAGTGTGGTGGTCCTTCTAGTAACAGAGAAGTCCCCTCCTTCATTTCAGCATTAAAATTCTATAAAATAAAAATTATCTTGGGATTTCCCTGGTGGTCCAGTGGCTAAGACTCTATGCTCCCAATGCAGGGGCCCAGGTTCGATCCCTTCTCAGGGAACTAGATCCCACAAGCCCCAACTAAAGATCCCGTGTGGCACAGCAAAGACCAGTGCAGCCAAATAAATAAATGACAATATTATCTTATTTTGAATTATTAGGCTGTGAGCACTTTCTACTACAAGAATACAATGGTGCTTCCTTCTCTTATATCTGCATGAGATCGTATGCCTAGTTTTGAAGATTACTCCTTTCTTCAGGTCAAAAAGGAAAAAATGATTTTCTAGGCTTTATCTCATCTGATGCAAAAAACAGCTTTTGGAGGGTAGAAGGAAGTATTATTCTCATTTCACACATGAGAAAATAGATATGTCCCATGAGTGGTAAGAAGCACAGTCAGAGTTGAAACTCAGCTCCTCATTTGATACTTAACAAAGATTTAATGAGCACCTACTGTGTTGCAGACTCCATGTGGGGCTCTGGGAACACAGCAGAGAGCAGACAGGGCACTGTGCAGGGCATCTTTAGTTTCAGGTCCATTGTCCTTTTCTAATCAGAGACCTCCAGCCAAGGGCAGTGAAGTTAAACCATAATCCAACATATTTTTCATATAAATATTTAACTGTTTTAAGGAAGTTTCTAAACGAAACCTTAAATGGGGGTTAAACAGCATTTTAACATTGTTGCTGACTATACAGCACACACTGATTGAATTAAGTGAGGTGGAGTCCTAACATGACTTGGAATAAAATAATCCAAGCTTCTAAACATTTGACAATGTCACTATTTTATGGAAGAGGTAAAAGAACAAACGGGGGTTCTCAGGACACCGTGTTTCACTTCAGCTGAGCAGCAGTGACTTCGGGGCAGGTTCTGAACACCTGCAGCCACTTGTCTGCCTAGTTTCAGCTCCCAACGTCCAGGGCTGTCAGCATTCCCTGTTATTCTCCTGACAGACAAAAGGGAAACAGCATGTATTCCCTTCTGTCTAAAAGAGTAGCAAGTAAAAATGGCTTGGTGATTGTAAGAAACGTCGAGTTAATTAGCTTTTTCCTTCCAGGTAATAAGTGCTTTCTCCAAGGAATGCCCAAAATGAACAACATTGTTTGAAGAAGTTTATCTTTCTTTATCTTTTCCCACTTAAGATCCATAGATGCAAAAACCACAGTCAAAGATGTTACGAAATCATCATGGTTTATCATTTTTGAATACAGCAAGGTACCATTAGCACAGTGAAAGTTAGAATCTGCCTCTGCTGATGTTTTAAAATGTTCCACTGAGAGGTATGGATCCTATGTCCCCCTGCAAACCTTAAAGATTTTGGAAATCAGAAATATCTTCTATCAGTTTCTTGTTTGGAAGTTCACTAATGTTTTTCTGGTGGGTCTGTGAACGCCATGAAACGGTATGAGAAAATTATTTTTTGTATGTCATTTTATAAGTTTATGGCTTTTCCAAAGATGCTCAAAGGAGTACATGAACCAAAACAGTATGACTCCTTTACAACAGTCTTTTGAGGTTTTGAATGTTGTCAATACATCCATAAGTCATTTCACATAATTTCTGGATGCTTCTTCTAACTCGGCATTTGAGACCAAAATGTATAATCATCATAGACACATTTTAAGAATATGTGATGCTTAGTTTACACCATGAAATTTATTTCATTTGCCCAATTTTGAAGTGCTTCTTGCCTCTGAAAAGCAGGAAGAACTAACTATAACTCGATTTAATTTGACTCTGAGGACTGTAGTTCCTTAACAGCTGACTGAAATAAAATTCTATGAAGCAGATCCTCTATTCCCCTCGTACTGCTGTAATTCTGGTCTCTGGTTTAGCACAGGGTGGAAGTTGACTGAACCCTGTGTTCCCATCACGCTGCTAGACTGCTGGGCATTGTCATTGAGCCCTGTCGCGAGTAAGTAAAATAAGGTTCTCTGCCCTCTAGGCATTTATCATCTACTTGGAGAAAAAAAACATGTGCTCAGTATATAGGCATCTTTTTCCCCAACAGTCCATGCTATAGAATGGAAAATTTACAGAGTGTATACAGGTTTTCACTAGAACCCAAAATCCCTGTGGCTAACACTGCCCATTAATTATAATATGTCTTATTGTGACTTTATGGATAACTAATGGAGACTGGTGGGCTTCCGTCTATGGGGTCACACTGAGTCGGACACGACTGAAGTGACTTAGCAGCAGCAGCAGCAGCAATCAGTGTCTGCCCATGAAAAATACAGTTATTCTGAAGGATGAATTCTAGCACTAAGTTTTTAAGTCAGCTACTCAGATTTCCTTTGGATTTTCCTAAATTCGAAGTCTTCAGCAATCTAAATAATTGGACTTTCTATCACAGTTTTCTGTTTCCAAGTAGGTGGAGAAAGTTTTCTTTCCTGCAAGGGGGAGAGAGAGAAAGAAAAAGAGAGAGAGGTGGGGGAAAATAAATATATTATACACATACACACATATATACACTTATTTATATACAAACGCACTTATATATGAAGTTCAATAGAAGTTGCTACTTTAAAAATATTTATCAGAATAGGTGCATTAAAACTTGATAAGGTTTGTAAAATTTATAGAGGCATCGCCTTCAAGGCCTGATGTGAGTTATGAAATCTAATTTTGTTTTCATAGCTCTGTGATAAAATTTTATCATTGTTATAAAAGGGGTCTTTACTAAGACTGACCGGAAATCTGAACTATCTGGCCAGGCAATAAAAACACATTCCTTAGCTGCAAAGTGTCAGACAAGCAAGGTTTAACTGAAATTGATCGATAAGTCTTCCTTTCACAGTTGAGTGCATTCACTTTACCTCATAGGATAATAGTTTTTTTTTAATGGTTTTTCCATTAATATCAGACTTCAGTGTTAGTAAGAAACAAGAAAGACATAAAAGGGAGAGAGACGTGCCATCAAGAGAGAATGTTGCAATCTTTAATGGTAGAGCACTCCTGCTCAGATGAAGTGCTTGTGTGAGTGAGGGTTCAGACTTTCATTACTGATTGTTACGGGTGGAACTGTGCCTCCCCACCAAAAATCCACATGTCAAAGTCCTAAACCTCAGCATCTCAGGATGTGCTCTTATTTGGAAATAAGGTCGTTTCAGACGTAATTAAAGAAGATGAGGCCCCCTAATCCAATATGACTGGGGACTTTTGGACACAGGCACATGGGGACAATGTCATGTGAAGAGGCAGAGATTGGGATGATGATTCGACAAGCCAGGGAACACCAGACTGTCTGCAAATCACCAGAGCCCAGAGCAGAGGCAGGGGACAAATCCTTCCCTCACACCTTTCAGAGGAGCCAATCCTCCTGACACCTGGAAGTCAGAATTCTGACCCCACAACTGTGGGAAAAGAAATTTCTGCTGTTTAAGCCACCAGCCTATGGTGCTAGCCCTAGCATCTAATACACAGATGACTACAGCCATTGGGGCAGGGAAATGAGATACCCTAGTGGGCTTATCATGTCCTGATAAGCCACTGAGGCTCCTCTCCTATGAGCAAGGCAGTGCCCCCCACTCCCTCAGGTTGGGTGTCCAAATGTAGCTCGTTATGCCTAACTCAGCTGTCATCAGGGACATTTTCTAAGCAGGCAGTGGCTAAACCATAAAATTATTCTTGGAGAGTCGGACATGACTGAGCGACTGAACTGAACTGAACTGAAAGGCATCCAGTGAAGTTATCAAACCCAGTTTTTAGAATTGCCAATAACCATTCCTGAAATTTCTACAGGCTATGTGATTAGACAGATCTGAGTACAAATATCAGCTCTTCCCCTGACCAACTGAGGCCTTTGGCAAGTTATTTCACCTTCTCAGGAGCTCAGCTTCCCCATTCTTAAAATGTAGAAGCAGGAAAAAACCACCTATTTCCAAGGGTGGTCATGAAAGCGACAACAACAGTATGAAAGTCCAGCAGGGTGCCTGGCCATGTGCATACACTCTGACAGCGTTAGTTTCCTTCCACGTCCATGTTTATAACTGATCTTATTTGATGCTTATACCAATGGGCTTGCCCAACAGTGCAGGAGGCAAGATTCCACTCAGGTCTTGACACCAAGATCTTTTCCTGGAAGGAACCACCTCTGGTCCTTGGTCATCCCTAAGCTGTGTTGTGGCCTCCCTCTGTCACTCTGGTGAAATCTGGGTTGGAATTCTGTGGGTGAAGAGAATCTGGATGCAGGTCCTAGTAAACACCTGTAAATAGACTACCAAGCAGACAGATAGGCTCCCTTGGTCAGCTGGAATAATGGCTGTCACAACACTTGTTGCCCAATCTCATCTAGCGACTGAATCAGAATCAGACTTTTAAAGCTGAGTGGGACTTTAGAGATGGAAGAGTCGACTTTCCTTATTTTACGGAAGAGGAAGCAGCAGCTCCAATGGGCCCAGCTGGCATCAAGTTGAATGGACTTATGAACAGCAGTTTATGTTCCTTCCATTCTATGGTATCCCCTCCTCACAGAGTCAGCCCAGAAATAGAAGAACCAGGATAGATCCAAAGATATGTAAAATATTCTCAGAATAAACCTTTGCCTGAAGAGAAATGTGGCTTTCGTGGAATTGAGGCCCTTCCTAGCTCTATGATGCTTAGACCAAGCCAAAGTGAAAGTGAACTTCAAAACAGAGCTGGGGCTGCAGTTCATTCCCAAAAGGGACAGTCAGTCTGCTCTCTGGTGGGGGGTGAAGCTTGCTTATCTCAGCCCTGAGCATCTAACAGCTCCTGGAGGAGCTCACCTCAGCAGTGGCAGAGTAGGCCGAGGGGCCGGGGAGTACTGATTCTTGTTTGGAAAATCTCCTGAATTGGCTGACTCCCATTTACATGCTGTTTCTGGCAACAGAGATCAATCTGGGTCACCTCTCTGCCACTGAGTAAGTATGCTGAAAATTATGACTATTTCAGACAAATGTTTAACTATTCACAGATTATCTGTGACACCACAGGCCAAAGTCACAACAGCCTAACCTGGGAGTGGGTTTACTTTACCTTGTGATTTATGGAATGAGAATTCTGGGCGCTCTGTGGGACTAATTTAATACGAAACATTCAGATGCCTGTCTTATAATGCCATTCATCTTTCCTTAGCCTGCCTGCACCAGGGGGCATGTGGTTCAGAGAGCAGGCTCTCCCTTCTCAGCCACAAATCATCACACTTGTGCAAGGGGGTGACATGTCTTCTCTCCCAAGCTGGGCTGCCTGCAGCCGAGTCAGGCAGGCAGTTAAGGGTCCATCTGAGCGATAATGGGAGAAGAGTGTTTTCCATTCTAGTGGGCCTTAGGAGTGTTTTGAAAGTTACAGTGGGCAAACAAGGGAACATAATCAACGTTGCTTAGGTTTCCCTTGTTAAAAAAAGAAATATAATCAGCCTATACTGTCTCATCAGGTACAAGACTCATTTTATAAGAAAGCTATGTGATATATTCTGTAGGTGGATGTGATGTGTGTCTTTTCTCAGATTGCTATAACAAAGTGGTGGTGGTCGTGATTTAGTCGTCAAGTCATGCCCAACTCTTACAACCCTGTGGACTGAAGCCCACCGGGTTCCTTTGTCCATAGGCTTTCCCAGACAAGAATACTGGAGTGGGTTGCCATTTCCTTCTCCAGGGGATCTTCCCAACCCAGGGATTGAACCCAGGTTTCCTGCATTGCAGGCAGTATTTTTACTGGCTGAGGCACCAGGGAAGCCCTATAACAATGTTCCATAGGCTTATAAACAACAGAAATTTATTTCTCACAGGTCTGGACCCTGGAAGTCAGAGATCAGAGTGCCAGTGTGGCTGCATTATGGTGAGAGCTGGCTTCTGTGCTGACTTCTCATTGTATCCTCACAAGGCAGACAGCAGAGCAAAGAAGGAAGCTCTCTCATGACTCTCATAAAGGCACTAATTCTATGCCTAAGGGCTCCATCCTTATGATCTCACCTATTTTTAATTACCTCCCGAAGATCCCATCATATTGGAGCATAGGGTTTCAACATACAAATATGGAGTGAGGGACACAGATATTCAGTCCATAACAATGCATGTGAGGAGAAGAAAGTTCTACAAGCAAATCAAACTCTGATTCAATGCTTCTACTAAAAAGCAGGTACTTTTTTTAACCAACCAGTTATCTTAAACCTTACATTCATTCAACAAACATCCCTTAATGCCTACCATATTGCAGGAGGAAACAGACAGAACAGGCTCCATCTTAAAAACAGGACTCCACCTTGGGCCGGACTGTGGACTTTGAGCTATATGCCCAGTATCTATGGAAACAACACACCAACTGGAAAACCAGGCTCCCTGGATGGAAGAGCACCAGGGCTCATACCTAGACTCTCCGTCGCCTGAAAGAATACCCTAATTATCTGTGTAACCGAATAGAATCATAAATTCTATTTTGCTTATTGGGATATGAACTTCTCTGGTGGCTCAGACAGTAAAGTGTCTGCCTACAATGTGGAAGACCCGGTTTCAATCCCTGGGTGGGGAAGATCCCCTGGAGAAGGAAATGACAACCCATTCCAGTATTCTTGCCTGGAAAATCCCATGGACGGAGGAGCCTGGTGGGCTACAGTCCATGGGGTCTCAAAGAGTCGGACATAACTGAGTGACTTAACTTTCACACTTTTCTATTATAAACTCTGGGGCAGAGGCTATGTTCTTCTCTTGTAATTCCAGCACCCAGCATGGTGTCTGACACAGGCCTATTGATAACTGTCCACTGTTAATTAACTACCTAGGTTTAAGGTATATGAATCACAGGTTAACTTTGACTGTATCTTTTCCTTTGTTCAGACTAGTTTCAGGGAATTTGGGGAGGTGGGTTTGGGCACATACACTTAGGGTATATAAGGTTTTCACAAAAACTGGTCGGGGTCCTTGGCAAGAGGAGACTCTGCCTTGGGCCCGCCGGTATAATAAACTGCACTCCACTATCTGCATTGTCCTGAGTGAGTTTGTTTCCCCGAACTCGTGGCTACAACAGTATGATATGGAATATTCAGTCACTGGAAATACAGATGTGAACAAGCTGGCCTTTCATTCAAGGAGTTTACCGACCAGTGGAAGAAAGGCTATGTCAACAGTAATAAGTGCTACAGTTGAGGTGAGCAAAGAGGGAGCACACGGACGGCAGTTCCCAACAGAACTGGGTGTAAGGAGGGTCAGGGACTTTTCCCCAGAAAGCTGTAGGAGGAGAATATGTACAAATAACACACGATCTGAGGGAACCAAGGGCACTTTTAGGATGAGTGTAATACAATCCTCTGTGAACAAAGGAGTGACACAAGTCTTCCCAAGGGCATGGGAGGAGTGCAGTCTACATTTAGATGACAGTCCAGGGCCACTGGAAGTTTTTAAGCAAGACAGTAACATGATTTGATTTTCATTCCAGAAATATCATTTTGGCTACTACTTGGATAAAGAATTGGAGAGGAGTGAGGCTGGGGTTACACCATGACTAGTTAGAAAAACCACCAGAATTGTCCATGGAAGCAATGGCAGTGGTTTAAGTGTAAGTAAACAACTTTGAAGCACTTAAAAATCCCATAGACACATCCCATTTTTCTCATAAAAGCAGTTGCAAGTTGTTGAATGAAAACTGACTTTTGTTGTCATGTCCAGAATGAGACAGAGGACGGGGCTGCGGTGTGCTGCTCACGCTGGCTTGCGCACTGTGCCCCACTGCTACTGAGAAAGCCTCCCTAGGATGCCTCTTAAACACACAGCTTTAGTTCAATACATCATTGTGGCCCATATCAACTTTTTCATGGGAACTGGGCAATATCTAACAGGGAATACCACTCCTTGGGTGTCCTGGAATGTTACAAGGATTGGCAACTCAAACACAGTTGATGACAGTCAAGTTCAGTGAGTAGAACTCATATTTCAGCATTGAGAAAGTTGACAGCCAGGCTGACCTTGCAGAGTGGAGAGAGAAGGAGATATGATAACAAAAATCAAAATCCACAATGGAATCCAGCCTATCAAAATGACTGCATTAAACAAGAGGCAAGGAAAAGTCTGATTTAAAAAAAAAAAAGGTGTTTGACTTTCTGAATTGATTTGGGAAAATTCCCTAGGTGACACAGTGTCTTAAGTTTTGCCAGGATGTCTCTGCAAGATCCACTTCCTCAGACAGACTTGCTTATATTCAAAAGTATAACTTAAGAGTTCATCCTGATATTGTAAGCAAAGTCACAGATTCCATCTTCAAGGCCATGTTGCTTGTATAGCAAAGACCACCAATGTTACACCATCAAAGTCAAATTTGAGGATGCACCCAAGGATAAGCTTCTTATTGACTGAAGAGGAATAGAGTCAGCCCAGCTGATACCATGCTAATTTCATCCCTCAGTGGTGAAGGGAGAAAAGAATCATAACAAGAGCAGAATTATGGATTTTATACTGAAAATGCCATGGAGCCCCAAATGCCAGCCAGGACCACAGCTTCCTGAGGAAGGATCAGCCCACACCACCATTGCCTACACAGGCAAGCTGTGCTTTGTATCATGGGATCCCTGACATCCTAATCTAACGGCATGAGTAAAAGGCAGCTACTGGCTGGCCTCCAACCATTCAGTCTTCCATCAGGAGACACAAAGAAAGTAATTCAGAGGGTAGAGTGGCCCTAGAGCCAAAAGAAATACAAAAGGAAGGCAGGAAACAGAAGCTGTGAGGCAGCAGAAGCCCTGAGAGAGGATAAGTGAGCATCTTAGCCTAGAGCAGGAGAGCTCATGGAGAAGAAGGAAATCCATTGACCAAGAAGGACAGATGCCACTGAGCTTGTAGCAGTAGAAGTGTTCTCATTCTGAAGATGTAGTTAAAATTCTTTGAATCCATTATTGGAAAAAAATATATTGCTCTATAGAATACACTATTTAGGACAACTTTAGCTATTATAGCACATAAAATCCCAAGTAAATACATTTCATTGACTTAATAAAATTTCACTGACTTAAAAAAAAAGTACAGAGGAAAGCAGAAGTGAGGAAGAGGAATGGTAGACTACTAGGTGTCCATTTGGACGGAGTCAGGCTGTGTATCTGGGAGAGAGACCACCAGGAAGCCTATGTGCTGGGCTCTCCCATGCTCTCCCATTTCTTTGTTAATCTTCCTAACAAACCTCCACCTTCGGAGGTAAATTGAGTGTGTCTCTAACGTGTAACCTGAGCAAGCTTAATTTAACATACAATGTCTAGTGCAGCTTTCATGTTATTAATAGTTCCCTTTAACCACTGCACTTAAAATAGAAAAACCCAGACTCGTTAGCATGACCTACAAGGCCCTCCACAATCTGGGCTGGTGCCCACCCCTCCCACCTCAACTCAAGCTTGTCACCCCAACATCCCAGCCTATTCACTCTTCAAGTAGTCACCCACCTACTTCACTCACCTTTACATGCCCAGTAACCCAGACAGTATCTGGAGGTAGAAACATGAATTAGGTCTTCGAAAAGCTTATTTTCTTTACAGCTTCTGTCTTCTAAGGAAAGTATCTCCCAACCTATATGGATTTCATTTATGGGACAAGAGAACTACTCTGAAAATTAATTTTTCTGAGAGCCCTTGTTATTGAACTGAAATAATATCCCATGGAATTATACACTATTAGATGAGCCAGCCAGGGATGTGGGCGGCTCAGGCTTCTGTATTAATTAAACCTAGAGAAAACATAGAAGAGAGAGGTTCAGCCTTCCCCATAGTAAGCAGCTCCTTCACTGGAGAAAGGGTTGTATGTGCTTAGTTGCTTAGTCATGTCGGGACTCTTTGCCACCCTATGGACTGTAGTCCACCAAGCTCCTGTGTCTATGGGATTTTCTAGGAAAGAATACTGGAGTGGTTTGCCATTCCCTTCTCCAGGGGATCTTCCCCACCTGGGGATCGAACCCACATCTCCTGCATCTCCGGCATTGCAGGCAGATTCTTTATCTGCTGGGATAAAGCGTTACTTTGGTAAATAAGACCCCTGTCCCTGTTCCACGGCTCTCTCGGTTTGTACATACAAAAATGCATAAGAAAACCCCAGGAAGCTGGATATTTCCCCACCTTCAGAATTACTCTGCTCCTTGATTCATGTACCATAGCCCTGATATTATTTCTGTGGCCGTTAAAATAGCAGATGTTATCAGCACTGACGGCGGCTTACTTAACATGGGAAGCTTCAGCATCTCAAATTCCCTTGTGTTTCCTCCAGTGTCTGCGTCCTGGTTACCATTTTTGGGTGGTTAGTTTCCAACTCCATTCTTTCTCAAGGAAACAGTGAGGTGTAGACATGAGAGCATTAGACTCAAACCCCCACACAGGCAGTAATTGCTTCTTTGCCTTCATAGCCCCTGAACACCAAGGTAAAAGGGTCCACAGTGGTCTCAGAATTGGTGCTTAGTGCTCGAGCCATGCCCAGCTGACAAGCACAGAACCCTGGCCGAGTTTGCACACGTGTGGTCAGCAACCACCCTCTGTGACTGGGGCTTGCTACCTGCAGACTCTTTGCCCCACTTCAGGGGTACAGAAGAAAAATTTCCGCCATTGAGCCTGGGACTCTGTATTTTATCAAGCTCCCCAGGCAACGCAAGCACAGGAAACTCTGAGAATCACATTAAGGAAGCATCCCTTGCTGATCCACAAATTGCTCCAGGGAGAGTTATTGTTAAAATGAAAGACAGGATTTAAAGGCCCTTAGAAGAGAAAAGCGGAGAAGGCAATGGCAAGCCACTCCAGTACTCTTGCCTAAAAAATCCCATGGATGGGGGAGCCTGGTAGGCTGCAGTCTGTGGGGTCACTATGGGTTGGACACGACTGAGAGACTTCACTTTCACTTTTCACTTTCACACATTGGAGAAGGAAATGGCAACCCACTCCAGTGTTCTTGCCTGGAGAATCCCAGGGACGGGGGAGCCTGGTGGGCTTACATCTATGGGGTCACACAGAGTCGGACACGACTGAAGTGACTTAGCAGCAGCAGCAGCAGCAGCAGAAGATAAAAGAGGCTTCCCGTGGCTCAGATGGTAAAGAATCTGCCTGCAATGC
This sequence comes from Moschus berezovskii, assembly GCF_049115385.1. Classification (NCBI taxonomy): domain Eukaryota; kingdom Metazoa; phylum Chordata; class Mammalia; order Artiodactyla; family Moschidae; genus Moschus; species Moschus berezovskii. Next base: position 65,991,820 of record NC_142473.1, read on the forward strand.
AGGAGACCCAGTTCTATCCCTGGGTCAGGAAGATCCCCTGGAGTAGGAAATGACAACCCACTCCAGTATTCTTGCCCAGAGAATTCCATGGACAGAGGAGCCTGGCAGGCTACAATCCACGAATTGCAAAAAATTGAACATGATTGAACGACTAAGACACACACAGAAGAGAAAAAGTAAGGAAAATTGAGGAAAGAAGACCGAAAGGCAAGGGGAGAAGAACTGGAAGGAAGCAGGGAGAGTGGTAGAGATGAAAACAGAGAATCAAATCTTAAGCTTTGGGGGTACTAATCCTAGCAGTTCTGTAAGGCTCCCACCTCTCCTCCATTCCTTTCTGGCAGAGTCTGCAGGGTAATTTAAGGAGAACTGCTGGTGGTGGCATCTAGACATTGACCCCTCAACTGTTCTAGCTAGGGTCTGCCCAGAGCTGACATTCTTGAACAATCTCTGCTGGGGTGAAAACCCCAAGTTCAAAACTTCTAGGGCTGCTAGAGACAGTGTTCATTGCTCGGTCATGTCCAGCTCTTTGTGACCCCATGGACTATAGCCTGCCAGGCTCCTCTGTCCATGGAATTCTCCACGCAAGAATGCTGGAGTGGGTAGCCATTCCCTTCTCCAGGGGATCTTCCCAGCCCAGGGGTCTAACCCAGGCATCCTGCATTGCAGGCAGATTCTTTACTGTCTGAGCCACCAGGGAAGTCTCGGACTGCTAAGTCAGGACCTAATCGATCCAGTGGTTGACTGAACCATCTATCTACCCCTAAACCAGCACAAGAATGCAGCAGACAATGAATGATAGCACATCCAGTTCAGAATCACCACTGTGCTTGCCATATAAATATAATTTCCTGTCTCTTTCTTCCTCCCTCCCCCAACCCAGTTGCACCCTGGGCATATTCACTTCCTCTCTCCTCATGTATTTCTATTTGCACACACAGCACAGGGTGACAGTCTATTGATAGTGTTTCATGTTACAGACTCACAGAACTAGGAAATACTAGAGCTGGCAGCAGGCAACCACCGAATGTCCGCCATTACTCTACTCTCAGCAGCAGTCACCTGACTGGTCTTTGTTGATCCTGCTTTGCATTTGCTTTTGGCCAAGTAGCCCCAATCCATGCCTTTCACTTAAAATTCTCGCTTATTGCTTTTTGAGAGCAAAACTGCTGCTCTTTCTTCCTGCTAAACCTTGCTTGAGCAGGCGTTGAGATCTGCTCAGAGGCAGGAGGGAACTACAGCTGCTGATTTAATAAAAGCAACTGAGGATCACCACTGGATCCAGATTCCATTTAACTGAGGACATTTACATCTGATTTTGTGAAGATCTAGAACAACATGGACTTGCGTGGCTTGATCACTCCCTTCTAAACGATGTCAGAAAAAAACCTGCTGTTTGGGTGAATTGTAAGTCTCAATAACACTCAGCAGCCCATGTGGCTATTAATCAAGGTTAGCTCACAAATGATGCTGCCACTGGCCACAATTTCTAAGTGATTCTCTTGCAAAAGAGAACGGATGTATTTTTACCTTTTTGTTGTGGTTTGATTGTTTGTTGCTTTGTTTTCTTGATCCATACAAAAAAAAAATTCAGTTATTATGAACAATCAAGAACAAAATGGAAATTCAGGGTTATCACACCACAAAACTACATCTGGATTTTGAATCACTTCTAATGTGTCCTGTTTTATAAACCTGCCGTAAGTACACAGATAGAACACTTATTTATAAATGGTGCCATAATCTCAAAATGTTTGTCAAGCATTCAGACACGTTGTTTTCAGTTAGTTTGCTTAAAAATATGCAACTTCATCCCAACACTTAGCAGGTAACAAACGCTAGAAGTGGGATAGAAACATCCAGAAAATTCTTTCTCCCAAGGACAAACACAAATGTGGGTAGATGGTTGATTAACATCTGGATCAACTTAAGGGTGTTTGCAAACCAGCAGGAAATAAATTTCAGGAGAACACCACAGACTTGAGAATGGTTGCTTTAGTATTTAATAATAAATGATTTCCAGTTGATAGAAAAATATTGAAATGTGACTTATATATACGAGGCTGATTCAAATTTGATAAGAATGTCCCCAAAGGAAATTACTGGGTTTATTAAAATCCTAGGAGGGTTGAATAGAATTAAAATAGTCTTATCCTATAGTCCTTGCTGGAGTAACCGCCCTCCAGTCCACATGGATGGCGAACATAGAAGGGCAAAAGAGCAAATCGTTGTGTATGCAACTTGAAATTTTGCCTCAATGTGCTCTGCTTTTAGTAGTGTCAGTCCACATGATCCAGGTGATCATAGAAGAAGGTCAATGATAAAGAGCAGGGATGTTCTTAGTCTGAAGTTTAAAATGGCTACGAACTACCAAGATACCCTGTGCAAGCCATCGTGTCACTGCCTTGCTGGTAAAATGTGATGTGTTGATGACTGTTATATTACATCTTAAAATCACATTTACGAGTAATAGAAAAGTTCAGTTAAGAGTTTTGCCTTATGTCTCCTGGTACACTGATACAGTGTTGTGTGATATTACCAATTTTCGCTTCAGACATGTTCACACACAACAGTGAAGACTTCACAAGAATCTGCACATTTGATCCATGGTGAAATCACGCCATTTTCATAGCAAATCAACTTTTCCTTGGCAGCAAAATGATAGGTACTTTTTCACCTAGAGAAATGCCCTTCTTTTAAAGGAATCTGGAAAAAAATAAAACTAGTTCTATGTCTCTGGGGAATGTAATCCAGGTTTTATAAGAAGAGGTCCAGCAGGTAAGAATCCTACTGGCCCACTTTGTGACCGGGAGCATGTTCCCTAACCCTTCTCGTTCAACAAAAGGAAAAGCGAAGTAGGGGCACATGCAATCTTTCTTTCATGTGTATCACAAAGGTGTCCTGGAATGCCTTCACATCTCTAACACCACACAACACACAGAGAAGAGGTCTGCAGAAGGGCAAATTGTTGTGTATGCAACTTGAAATTTTGCCTCAATGTGCTCTGCTTTTAGTAGTGTCAGAGGCAGCAGGAATTTATTCATGCGACCTGACTGATTTGCAAACTGGGAGTAAATGCTAGGCCTTTTGCAGCGATTACCAAGAGCCCCCTTCAGTAGAAATGATCTACTGCCTTCCTGCACCACATTACAGTGGTGGACTGAGGAGTGAGCCCAGCTGAGCCATTTTGTACGCTTCTAGCCAGGCTGCGATTTATACTCAGATGGAGATGCCAAAGGCTTTCAGAGGAAGAAAGAAGAGCATTTCTCTGGAAAATTTTTTACCAGAACTAGAAACCAAACTCTAATGTGTCACTGATAGTTTTCTTAAAAAATAATTCATTCTTCATAGCAGAAAGAAATTAAAAGGTAAGTTATCTTCCTGTAGTATTGTTACATATGATTGCTAAGGCTCTCCCTTGACCCCTTAAGAAAAATCCTCACATGATTTTTTCCTTTAAGTGGTGCATATATCCTTTCCCTAAGTTTCAGTATTCAGGACACAGTCCACGGCTTTTGATTACTGAGCTTACGTCAGAAATGATCCAGCTTCACTCTGTGAGCAACATCTAGCTGTGCTCATGAGGAGTCCTATTACCACAGGCCAAACTGAGGGGAAGTGGGAGGAGGAAAAAGCAATTCATGTGGGGTTTGGTGGCCACCAGCCATTTCATTTTCATTTAGCAAATGTAGGATTTTAACATGGAACCTTGAAAAACAAAGTGGCTGAGCCAGAAAAATGTCGGTTTGACTCAAATTTAGCATTAGGTAGTCAAAGAGTCTTTGTTACTATCAAATTATAGATATATATAATTTATATACATAATATAAAATTATTTTTATACATAGTACATATACTACTTGACCCTACTAAATATAACTATATATACACACATATACACACTACAATTATCAGTCTATTTTATTATCAAATTATATATAAGAATAAAAAAATATTTTGTTGCTGTTGTTTAGTCACTACATCACATCTGATTCTTTGTGACCCCATCACTGTATCCCACCAGGCTCCTCTGTCCATGGGATTTCTCAGGGAGGAATATTAGAATGGGTTGCCATTTTCTTCTCCAGGGAATCTTCCAGACCCAGGAATCAAACCCACGTCTCCTGCACTGAGAGGCAGTTCCTCTACCCCTGAGCCACCAGGGAAGCCCAATGGAAAATGAATAATATAAAATTATTTATATATATATAGTACATATACTACTCTTGATCCTACTAAATTTAAATACATATGTAAATATATATACACACACTACAATTGTCAGTCTATTTTATTATCAAATCATATATAAGAATAAAAAAGTATATATATACAATACATATTATTATTAATAATTGAATATATGCTATTTGATCCCACAAAATTATTTTTCAATAATAGCAAATATTTTCCTTTTTCTTTCTCTGGGAGAAAATACACCTAAGATAGTTTGCTGTCATTGCTTTGTCGAGTTTTGTTGTCTTTCTAAGAACAGATTTGAGGCATCACATGCTACTGTGTGAAGTGGAGAGGGTATATGTTTAAAGGAGGTGGCATAAAATTAAGAACGATGACTAATCATCATATCACATCTGTAAAGTGGAGAGGGTATAACGTTTAAAGGAGATGGCATAAAATTAAGAAGGATGACTAATCATCATATCACATCTGTAAAGTGGAGAGGGTATATGTTTAAAGGAGATGGCATAAAATTAAGAAGGATGACTAATCATCGTATCACATCTGTAAAGTGGAGAGGGTATATGTTTAAAGGAGATGGCATAAAATTAAGAACGATGACTAATCATCATATCACATCTGTAAAGTGGAGAGGGTATAACGTTTAAAGGAGATGGCATAAAATTAAGAACGATGACTAATCATCATATCACATCCTAGCAAACACATAAGTATGTCCACACACCTACCCCAGTGAAACACAGCACAAACTAGGATGGCTCCGCTAGGAACTCAGTGTGTGAAGGTACCAGGGAATGCAGCTTTGCGGATGGCAATAGCACGATGTCTGTGGCTTGAGGGCCCTGCTGCCTGCAGATTCGGGCATAATTTGCTCTGATCTCCACCAGTTGCTTTAACTCTGTTAAAAAAATTATTTTGAGAGACAAGTCAATGTATTTATAGCAAATAATTAAAAGTTCAGGATGATGAAAAACTCGAAGATCCTTCAGAAATGCTTGACTCCCATGCCGAACTCTCTCATTACACACTTGACTTGCTTATCACATCAGATATGTGTTAACATTCTTTGGATTTCTACAGAATGGCAGTTGCTGGAGAGGGCTTCCTTCCAAGCTTTTTATAAAGCCTGAATTGGAAGCTAACCTAGGAGTGGTCTAAAAATTGAACCCACTGAAAAGATGGTAAACACAGCATTGAGAACTGTGTTCAGAGTTGAAGACAAATGGCATAAAGCACTCTTTTAATTTTGTTAGGGGTTTGTGTGAAAGACACCATTCTAACAGTGTCTGATTTGTTTTGCCAAAACAAATCCATTTTTCAAAGACCAAATGTGATTCTTTGGTGACTTTCACATGCTGAATGAATGTTTTTACATTATAGTACATAAAATAAGTTCTTATTAGGCGTTTAGTTTTGAAAAGTCCCAAGCTGCCTTATTTTCTACTACATACTAAAGTCAGTAGGTCACAGAAAAATTATGAACAGAATGATTCATCAAATGTCCCTTCACAAGAGTATATATATATATATATATATATGTATATATATGCTAGTAGCATTTCTCTCTCCTTTTTAAAGCATTCTGAGTGTTTAGATTTCTACCAAATGATTATTTCTCATTTAATTATTTCAGGAAAAGCAATAAAATGGCAGTTCATATAATAAAATAACTTTCTAATAGCAACTAAGTTAGACTCTCCGCTATCAGTCAAATTTTCTAGAACATATATCACCCACTGAAAAGATCTTAGACAATTGGGGGAAACCACTACCACTTTCACTGTTAAAGGAATATGAGGACCCATTTTAAGAGGAGAATAAACAGCTCTTTCACATCATAGTAATCGATGTGGTTAAAGAATTGAAAACGCAAAAATGAATGTCTATAACCTTGTCAAAGGTCTACAGAGCTAACAAGGAAGATAATGGTAGGAAGACTAATGTTTGCATTTTCAATTTTCTCTTTTCTTTTTGCAGTTTTTATGGGTAACAAGCTTGTTTCTGGGAAGGCAGCCTACATTTCTCTCTGTGTTTTGGATACCTCTCTGGCTAGGTGCCTGTTATTTATCTGAAAGGCCCAGTGAATACAGTGGGGCCAGGAGGGTGAGGTCCAGGCGACAGAAGGTCATCCCAAGAGTACGAAAGATTAAGCATAAATAACGAAAGGACTGGGAAGGTACCCTCTACCACACCACTTGTTTCCTTACTATTCAATTACTTCAAGTGTGTGTTTATATATTTAACTAGATCCAAAACTCTTTCAAGGAAGGAACCCTGGCTTACATTTCTTTTATTGGCTATGGAATACAGAAAGCTGTCAATTAGTACCTCCTGTTAAGAACGACATCACTGGTTCATTCTAAGTAATTCTTCTAAATAATTACATAGTGAGGGTCACCAAGAACTGGGGTGAGGGGTAATGGTGAATGATGCGGACAAACACAAAGAATATAAAGATTAATGCCCTTCTTTGATGCAGGATGGTGCTGGGGGAATCTGTGTGGTATCTTCAGAATAGTGTTAGGCATCCCGATAAACCCTTGTCTTCCTGCATTTTAGTTTTCATTCCCATATTTTTGCCCTTTCTAGGCTAAGTGTAAAGATAGGATTGCAACTGTTTAAAATTTTTTTGGTTTATATACCTTATATATGACATAGTGATAATAATTTTATGGTGACTTTTAAAAGAGATAACCTAACATTAGTTATTTTGAAAATCCCAGGTAATTCATTTCTAATTTTTTTCCCCCCACATCATGTGGCATGTGAGATCCTAGTTCCCTGGACCAAGGATTGAACCTATGCCCTCTGCAGTGGAAGCACAGAGTCTTACCCACTGAACTGCTATGGATGTCCCCTGAATCTTCTGATTTCTTTTCAAATGTTATCAATGTTTTTCAGGATATCCTGAAAATTCTGTCTTTGTTAATGTAGACCTACCCCAGAAAGGGGTTTTAAATTCCTCAGGATAAGTGGGATGAAAGACAAGAATTGGTTTAATACCAAATATTATGTTCTCTTCCATTTCTAACATTTATCAAAAAATTATTGAAAGATAGACAAGATAATAAACAAGCATATATTTACTTATTCGTAAACAAAATAAATATATAAAGCGTATATTTGTTTTTTAAAGAAACATTAAGTTTTAAATAACTTGCAAAGTAGGAAATCAAGGATGCCTCACTTTCCTCAGGGTTCACGCTAAAAAATGAATACCTTCAAAGGAGGCCTTTTAGAATTTCTACAACTAAAGCCCCTTGGGTAAAACTCAAGACTAACAGAACTTTCGTTGAATGCTTTAGATCAAACAGTGTCAACAGTGAGCTGCCAGCAAATAAATACATGGAGTTTAACTTTAGTAATATGGCATACAAAAGTGTGGAGTAGGGTAGTCATTAAAAATCATCATGATGGGATATAAAATTCAGTTTAAAAAAAAAAAAAGCTCTTTGAAGAAACAAGTGAATGCTTTAATTCTTCAAAAACATGATAGAAAAGAAATCATCACTCATACCTTGCTGAGTTCTAAAGCTATGTCCTGTAGACACACAGATGACCATGTCTCGCTCTATGTCATCCCACGAGTGAATTGGCTCTCCGTCAGGGGTGTACAGTGCTCTGGCCGGGTGGGTCAGCTTGAGACGACAGGAGCAGTCATTTAGCAGCTGAAACACAAAGAGACACATGCTGGGTGGGTGTGGGATGTCACAACATGTTTAATTATTAAAGAATCAACTCCTTGAAGAGAACTATTATCATGATATAAGTATTCATTTTATTTATAATTGCTAGAAAGAGGTATACTGTGTAGCAAAAGGAACTCTACTCAATATTCTATATTGACCTATATGGGAAAAGAATCGTAAAAAAGAAACAGTGGATATATGTATGCGTCCTGATTCACTTTGCTGTATACCTGAAACTAACACCACATTGTAAATCAACTATTCTGATAAAAATTTAAAAAGAAAATAAAGAGGTATAGAAGCAGATGAGAAGGGTTTACAAATGTTCACTAATGTGGTTAGACAGTGAGGAACTTCAGTGCTTGTCAGTGGGTTAGTCCTTGTTGTTCTCTTCAGTTCAGTTCAGTCGCTCAGTCGTGTACGACTCTTTGCGACCCCATGGACTGCAGCACGCCAGGCCTCCCTGTCCATCACCAACTCCCGGAGTTTACTCAAACTCATGTCCATTGAGTCGGTGATGCCATCCAACCATCTCATCCTCTGTTGTCCCCTTCCTCTCCTGCCTTCTATCTTTCCCAGCGTCAGGGTCTTTTCCAATGAGTCAGTTCTTTGCATCAGGTGACCAAAGTATTGGAGTTTCAGCTTCAGCATCAGTCCTTCCAATGAACACTCAGGACTGATCTCCTTTAGGATGGGCTGGTTGGATCTCCTTGCAGTCCAAGGGACTCTCAAAAGTCTTCTCCAATACCACAGTTCAAAAGCATCAATTCTTCAGCGATCAGCTTTCTTTATAGTCCAACTCTCACATCCACACATGACTACTGGAAAAACCAAAGCCTTGACTAGATGGACCTTTGCTGGCAAAGTAATGTCTCTGTTTTTTAATGTGCTGTCTAGTTTGGTCATAACTTTCCTTCCAAGGAGTAAGCGTCTTTTAATTTCATGGCTGTAATCACAATCTGCAGTGATGTTGAAGCCCAGAAAAATAAAGTCTGCCACTGTTTCCATTGTTTCCCCATCTATTTGCCATGAAGTGATGGGACCAGATGCCATGATCTTAGTTTTCTGAATGTTAAGCTTTAAGCCAACTTTTTCACTCTCCTCTTATACTTTCATCAAGAGGGTCTTTAGTTCTTCTTCACTTTCTGCCATAAGGGTGGTGTCATCTGCATATCTAAGACTATTGATATTTCTCCCAGCAATCTCAATTACAGCTTTTGCTTCATCCAGCCCAGTGTTTCTCATGATGCACTCTGTATATAAATTACATTATTCCTTATTTTCCCATATAGAAGAGACTCCTTGCTGTTTAAGAAATGGCTCAGTGTGAAAAACCTTGACTTGAGGAATCTAAATTGTCAGAATAGCTCAATTTTATTTTTTTCCCCCAATGGGCAAAGCACTAGAAGGACGAAAGCACTGACCTGGTTCTGGCCTCTGTCTGACCTCAGACAAGTCAAGCAATGTGCCTACAAAAGAGTCTCTTCAACTATAAAATCAAAGTTTTGGTCTAAAACCTCTTGGATTCTATGATTCTATTATCATCATTCTATTATCATTTTTTCTTTTTAATTGGTAAATTAAAAAGCTATCTGTTACAGCCTTTTTTTTACAGCCAATTTCTTTTTACAGCCAATTTCTTTCAGTTTTCCTTGAAACAGTAAAAAAAACACATGTACAGATTCAAAGTGTCAACAGTTTTAAAGAAGATCACCTGACCTGTTGTCAGACCCCTAAGGATGGTTCCATTAGTGTGAATAAGACTTTAAGACAGAACATATAAGCAAGCAGGAGGAAGGTAAGACATTTCCACACACCTGCCTGTATGACTTTTACCTATCATCCAGGCTGGACAGTAGCTCTCCCAAAATGAGAGAGCCAGGTACACATGAGCTCCAGTTTCCTAATACTTCTTTTTATTCATCAAATTAGGGGCTACAATTCACAGCAATTGAGTTGTAGAACTGGGCAACTTATGGCATGTTGCATCTGGAAAATGGTTCAGAAATATGAAGGAAGACAAGAGAGTGATGAGATAATGCAATTCAGAGACTGAATTTTTCACCCAGTATTTTGAGCAAGGGATGGATGCACTGAATTGAGCAGTAACAGAAATTATCCCAGAATACATTCCCATCTGTAGAGGGGGTAGTCAGACAGGAGCAGTGGGAGAACAGACTTAAATGCAGTCCTACACCCCTTGCTGAATAATAGCCAGTCAGCAGCAATTTGATTCTGATTCAGGATCTACAAGAGGATCCTACAGCTCCCAAGTCAAAATTTAGGGGAACAAAAGAGAACTACTGTCTCCTGTCAATAGAGATCTCCTTGTACAAGGAGATATAAATAGAAAAATGAAACTCAGCAATAAGAGGATTGTGAAAATATTCTACAACATAAACAGTATCTAGACACAAGGTGTGGAGAAGGAAATGGCAACCCACTCCAGTGTTCTTGCCTGGAGAATCCCAGGGACGGGGGAGCCTGGTGGGCTGCCGTCTATGGGGTCACACAGAGTCGGACACGACTGAAGTGACTTAGCAGCAGCAGCAGCAGACACAAGGTGAAGAGGTTTTTTAAAAAGATTTAGAGCACAAATACATTTTAGAGTACCTGTATTGTGCTCCCCCAAATTTTAATACAATACAACTAACACACACACACACACAGAACTGAGATGACAACAGCTTAAAGGAAAGGAGCATTGCTGAGATACAGGCAGAGATACGGTGGTGATGGAGATGATCATAATAATAATAGCAGTTTAAATTTACTGGCGCACTTCTATGGGCTAGAAACTTATTTAAAAGTTTCTACAGATAATCTAATTTTATTTTGTGGGAATAATTATTATCCTCTTTTTCTTGGTGAGAAAAATGGACAACAGAAAGGCTAAATATCATAACCAAGGTCACACAGCTGGTAAGAGAAAAAACAGAGTTTTAAATTGATATGAATGGAGAGCTGAATGGGAGGCAATGGAAGGAAAGATTCAGTAGTAGAATTAAACTCTGTCTTAAAAGCAGAAAAAAGCAGACTGAATATTATAGAAAATCAAGTTGTATTAGAGAGGACTAAGTTGAGAAAATCTCCTAGGACATAAAGGAAGAGTAAGACAAAATTTATGAGAGAAAAGTTAAACATTTGTCGCATCAGGACATCAGATATTAAACCTATACAATATAGGTATTAGTGGAGAAGTATTCAGAATATATTAAACTTAAGGAATTATAAAAAAAAGAAAAACAGAAGAAAATCCTCTTTTTTCAAACATGTCTTCATATCAAATAGGTTAACCCAAGATATAGCAAAGTTAATGAAAAAATGACTCACATTTAACTTTAATTGGGTTAAAAGTATGAATTTCAGACAAGGGGGGAAAATTCAGTTATCTTTAGACATGTTTTCTGCAACAATGACTACTAAAGAAAATAGAGAAGAATCTATGAACCTTTTAGGGGAAAAGGTTTCAGTGTAAGAATTCAGTTTCCAGCTAAATTATTACTTTGGTTACAGGAAACAAAAGATATTCTTATATGTAGAAAAACTCAGAAAACATATTGCTCAGATACATTTCAGATTATTAAAAAAAATGAATGAAATTCCTTCACCATGGAAAAGTCATAGTATAAAGTGACTAATATTAAGCAGTAAGATCACTAAAATATGATACAACTGTTATAAAAAATGGTCAGAAAATAAATCAATTTAAAATTTTAAAATAAGTCTTTATAGGGAAAGTAAAAATGTAAAACATGACTAAAAAGGGACATGGGAAAGGAAAAAACAAAAACCAAAGCATTCCAACTTTCTAGCTATTTATGGAGGGAAAAGATCCTGTTTCTTCTTTTTTCCATTGTTAAGAATATTTAAGACCTTCTAGAACTAACACCCAAAAAAGATGTCCTTTTCATTATAGGGGACTGGAATGCAAAATCAGGAAGTCAAGTGATACATGGAGTAACAGGCAAATTTGGCCTTGGAGTATAAAACGAAGCAGTTGAAAGGTTAATAGAATCATGCCAAGAGAACGCACTGGTCATAGCAAACACCCTCTTCCAACAACACAGGAGAACACTCTACACATGGACATCACCAGATGGTCAGTACCAAAAATGACTGATTATATTCTTTCCAGCCAAAGATGGAGAAACTCTACACCGTCAGCAAAAACAAGACCGGGGGCTGACTGTGGTTCAATCATGAACTCCTCATTGCCAAAATCAGACTGAAATTGAAGAAAGTAGGGAAAACCACCAGACCGTTCAGGTATGACCTAAATCAAATCACTTGTGATTATACAGTGGAAGTGACAAATAGATTCAAGGGATTAGATCTGATAGATGGAGTGCCTGAAGAACTATGGACAGAGGTTCATGACATTGTACAAGAGGCAGTGTTCAAGACCATCCCCAAGAAAAAGAAATGCAAAAAGGCAAAATGGTTTTCTGAGGAGGCCTTACGAATAGCTGAGAAAAGAGAAGCTAAAGGCAAAGGAGAAAAGGAAAGATACATCCATTTGAATGCAGAGTTCCAAAGAATAGCAAGGAGAGATAAAAAAGCCTTCCTCAGTGATCAGTGCAAAGAGATAGAGGAAAACAATAGAATGGGAAAGACTAGAGATCTCTTTAAGAAAATTAGAGATATCAAGGGACATTTTGTACAAAGATGGGCACAATTAAGGACAGAAATGGTATGGATCTAACAGAAGCAAAAGATATTAAGAAGAGGTGGCAAGAATACACACAGAAGAACTATACAAAAAAGATCTTCAAGACCCAGATAATCATGATGGTATGATCACTCACCTAGAGCCATCCTGGAATGTGAAGTCCAGTGGGCCTTAGGAAGCAACACTATGAACAAAGCTAGTGGAAGCAATGGAATTCCAGTTGAGCCATTTCAAATCCTAAAAGATGATGCTGTGAAAGTGCTGAACTCAATATGTCAGTAAACTTGGAAAACTCAGCAGTGGCCACAGGACTGGAAAAGGTCAGTTTTCATTCCAATCCCAAAGAAAGGCAATGTCAAAGAATGTTCAAACTACCACACAATTGCACTCATCTCACACACTAGCAAAGTAATGCTCAAAATTCTCCAAGTCAGGCTTTAGCAATATGTGAACCATGAACTTCCAGATGTTCAAGCTGGATTCAGAAAAGACAGAGGAACCAGAGATCAAATTGACAACATCCAATGGATCAATGAAAAAGCAAGAGAGTTCCAGAAAAACATCTACTTCTGCTTTACTGACTATGCCAAAGCCTTTGACTGTGTGGATCACAACACACTGTGGAAAATTCTATAAGAGATGGGGATACCAGACCACCTCACCTACCTCCTGAGAAATCTGTATGCAGGTCAAAAAGCAACAGTTAGAACTGGACATGGAACAACAGACTGGTTCCAAATCAGGAAAGGAGTATGCCAAGGCTGTATATTGTCACCCTGCTTATTTAACTTATATGCAGAGTACACAATGAGAAATGCTGGGCTGGATGAAGCACAAGCTGGAATCAAGATTCCGGGAGAAATATCAATAACCTCAGATATGCAGATGACACCACCCTTATGGCAGAAAGCAAAGAACTAAAGAGCCTCTTGATGAAAGTGAAAGAGGAGAGTGAAAAAGTTGGCTTAAAGTTCAACATTTAGAAAACTAAGATCATGGCATCCGGTCCCATCACTTCATCACAAATAGATGGGGAAATAATGGAAACAGTGAGAGACTATTTTCTTGGACTCCAGAATCACTGTAGATGGTGACTACAGCCATGAAATTAAAAGACGCTTGCTCCTTGGAGGAAAAGTGGACAGCACATTAAAAAGCAGAGACATTACTTTACCAACAAAGGTCCATCTAGTCAAAGCTATAGTTTTTCCAGTAGTCATGTATGGATGTGAGAGTTGGACTATAAAGAAAGTTCAGCGCCAAAACATTGATGCTTTTGAACTGTGGCGTTGAAGAAGACTCTTGAGAGTCCCTTGGACTGCAAGGAGATCCGACCAGTCCATCCTAAAGGAAATCAGTCCTGGGTGTTCATTGGAAGGACTGATGCTGAAGCTGAAACTCCAATACTTTGGCCACCTGATGCAAAGAACTGACTCGTTGGAAAAGACCCTGATGCTGGGAAAGATTGAAGGTGGGAGAAGAAGGGGGTGAGAGAAGATGAGATGGTTTCATGGCATCACCGGCTCAATGGACATAAGTTTGAATAAACTCCAGGAGTTGGTGATGGACAGGGAAGCCTGACTTACTGCAGTCCATTGGGCCTCAAAGAGTCAGACATGAGTGAGCGACTGAACTGAACTAAAGGATATTTATTTTTACTACTATTTTTGTTGTTGTTGAGTCATTCAGTCATGTCCAACTCTTTGCAACTACTTGGACTGAAGCATACCATGCTTCCTTGTCCTTCATTATCTCCCAGAGTCTGTTCAAACTGATGTCCATTGAGTCAATGATGCCATCCTACCGGCTCATCCTCTGTTGCCTGTTCCTCCTCCTGCCCTCAATCTTTCCCAGCATCAGGAACTCTCAATAGTCTTCACCAGCACCAGAGTTCTAAAGCAGTAATTCTTCGGGACTCAGCCTCCTTTATGGTCCAACTCTCACGTCCGTACATGACTACTTGAAAAACCACAGCTTTGACTCTATGGACCTTCATCAGCAAAATGATATCTCTGCTTTTTAAATACACTGTCAAGGTCTGTCATAGCTTTTCTTCCAAGAAGCAAGCATCTTTTAATTAATCAATACAATAAAACAAAATCAAAAGAAATAGTTCTTCTGAAAGAATAGGTAAAATCATTACCATATGAACTTAATATGATATCATTCTTAGAAAATTTACGTAAATGGATGAGAAATTAACAAAAAGAATGCTTAATAAAGTTGTCAAGCACAAAATAAATTATAAAGCATTGATTGTTTTTTGTTGCTGTTCACCAAAGATATGTATTAAGAAATACAGTGGGGGAAGTTCATTCCAACATCAAAGCTACTCAGAGTGACAATTAACTTAAAATGTTAGGCCCTTATAAAAATTTTAAAATTTTATTGAAGGACAAAAATATTTATATATATAAAACAATGTCACAGAAATCAATCTGGCTGCAAAGACTGAATACTCTAAAAGGTGTCAATTCCTATGAAAGTAATTAATAGCCTAACACAGCTATAGTCAAAACTTCTGCAGGATGATTTTAGGGTGCTGAAGTGCAATTACAAAATTCAACTATAAAAATCAACAGGGCTTCCCTGGTGGCTCAGTGGTAAAGAATCTGCCGCCAATGCAGGAGAAATGGATTCAGTCCCTACTCCGGGAAGGTTTCCCATTATATGGAGCAACTAAACCCATGTTTTGAGCCTGTGCTCTAGAGACCAGGAAACTGTTACAATTGAAGCCTACATGCACTAGAGCCCATGCTCTGCCACAAGCCACCTCAATGAGAAGGTCACGAACCTTAACTAGAGAGTAGCCCCTACTTGCCACAACTAGAGACAAGCCTGGGCAGCAATAGCCAAAGACTCAGAACAGCCAAAACAAATTAATAGATAAATGAAATTTTAAAAAATATCAACAGGTAAAGATAATTAAGTAAAAACTGAAAAGTACAACAATAGGAAACTCCTATCAAATATTAAAATATATTAAAGCTATAATAATTCCAAAAGTATCAGATAGCTTAAAAGAAGATGCTAATAAGAATTCAATATACATAACTATGAAGTTTGTATTCCAACTCGGTGGGAAGAATAAAAATGATTATTCGGTAAGTAGGGCTGAGATAGTAATTTTAAGCCCAAAATAAAGCAGAGAAAATAGCTTCACTCAAATTTTACACCAGAAAAGTTTTACACAGTTTAAAAAGTAAGAGGGAAACAGACAATTATAAAAATCTTAAAAAAAAAAAAATCAGATGAATCTTTATATGACATGAAAGCGTAAAAGTTGCTCAGTTGTGTCCGACTCTTTGCAACACCATGAACTCTAGCCTACCAGGCTCCTCCATTCATGGAATTCTCCAGGCAAGATACTGGAGTGGGTAGCCATTCCCTTCCACAGGGTTTTCCTGACCCAGGGATCAAACCCAGGTCTCCTACATTGCAGGAGAAGTCTTATATGATACAAGGATAGTAAAATACTATTGGAACTTGAAAAATTAAGAACAAACTTTAAAAATACATTAATTTCTGCATATTAAAAAATCTCTCAGACACCACGGCAAATTGGAAATTTGTCATAATAAATCTGACAAAGTTATGCATAGTAGGCTTATTGCTATAGAAAAAGAAAATTTATATTAGTGTGAAAAATATTCACAGACTACTAATAAATTATAAAAACAAAGCAAAACAAAAATCACTATTACAAGTAATTAAAGACATATAAATTGAAACACGGATTAACATTCTCTCCTGTTAACTTGCAAATACATATTTCTAAGTGACTGCAGTTAGCATTGTTGATTACTCATGTAAACAGCATGTTAGTAGGAACTCTCATTCAAACTTGTGGGAGCATCAGTTGCTGAAATATTCCTAGAAAACAATCTGGTGATAGCTGTTAAAATTCTCCAACACGTCTACATAATTTGACCTAGAAATTTTTCTAAGAATTTATTTGGCAGAGATAATCAGAAATTTTAAAAGGATTTATGTTTAGATATGTTATTTGGATTATGTTTTATGATAGCAAAATTAGAAACAATCTAAATGGCAAACAATAGAAAACTGGATGAGTAAGTAATAATCCAACCATTTGATAGAACATGATGATGCCACTGAAAATAATGTTTTGTTAAAGAATATTAAAGTATGCAGGCAAAAAGTTACAAGAGCTTGTTTGGTGAATAATTACATATTATCAATGTAATCTAACATGATGACAATGGCAAACAAATGTATAAATGTATAGAAACCATGCAAATAGATCTACTAAAATTATAATAATTGTGGTTATTTGTGGGAGCCAGAATTTGCATTTCCTTCTTGGTGCTTTTTCTTTTTCTAATTTTAATGCAAAAATGACTGTATGCTGTTTTACAATTAGAAAATAGAACAATAATCTATTTTCAAATAATCCAAAATTTCATATTAATTACAACAGATTCATATGGTTTCATACAGTTTTGCAGTTTTTCTAAATTTTCCATAGTAATAATAGTCGCTATTTTTGCTCAGGCTGCCAAAACGAATACCACCAGTTCTGGAGGCTGCTAAGTCCAGACCAAGTTGTGGTTTAATATGGTTTCTGGTGAGAGCTCTTCTTGGCTTATAAACAGCTACCTTCTTGTAGTGTTCTCATATGATGGGAGAAGAGAGAGAAATCTCCCTTTCTCTTCTTATAAACCCACACATTGTTTCAGGTTAGGGCTCCACCCTTAAGGTCACTTAACATTAATTATCTCTTCAAAGCCCTGTCTCCAAATACAATCACATTGGAGGTTAGGATTTTAGCATAAGAATTGGAAGTGGGGCAAAAGGGGACCACAATTCAGTCCTGCTGCTGCTGCATCACTTCAGTCGTGTCCGACTCTGTGTGACCCCATAGACAGAAGCCCACCAGGGTCCCCCGTCCCTGGGATTCTCCAGGCAAGAACACTGGAGTGGGTTGCCATTTCCTTCTCCAATGTGTGAAAGTGAAAAGTGAAAGTGAAGTAGCTCAGTCCTGTCCGACCCTTAGCGACCCCATGGACTGCAGCCTACCAGGCTCCTCCATCCATGGGATTTTCTAGGCAAGAGTACTGGAGTGGCTTGCCATTGCCTTCTCCGCAATTCAGTCCTAGCAGCTATTATTATGTATTTTTTTCCCCCGCTCCAAGGCAACCAAAGAGCCCTACAACTGAGTTTCTACCTTGACTGGGAGAAGTGGGGAGCTGTCCTAGAAATATGTAGATAGGTCTCTGGAAGAAATTCCTGCAGCTTGAAAAAACTGATGTTGCTGCTGAGTCGTTTCACTTGTATCCAACTCTGCAATAGATTGTAGCCCAGGAGGTTCCTCTGCCAATGGAATTCTCCAGGCAAGAATACTGGAGTGGGCCGCCATTTCCTTTTCCAGGGGATTTTCCCAACCCAGGGATCAAAACAGGGTCTCCTGTATTGCAGGCAGACTTTTTACTGCCTGTGCCACTCCAGAAGGCCCTGAAAAAAATCCTACATAAGGATAACTCTTATATTTTCCCCTACTTTACTACTAAAATGTCACTAGTCTACAGAAATTATGTTTCCTGTTTATAATTAGGTGGGTGCCTTCATGCTAAATTGCTAAATTCATGCTAAATTGCCTGTCATGTACTACTGTTTGCGACCCTATGGACTGTAGCCCATCAGGCTCCTCTGTTCATGGGATTCTCCAGGCAGGAATACTGGAGTGGGTTGCCATGCCCTCCTACAGAGAATCTTCCTGACCCAGGGATCGAACCTGCATCTCATGTCTCCTGCACTAGCAGGCAGGTTCTTTACCACTAGCGTCACCTAGGAAGCCCATTACAATCAAGTGAATGAATGTTATTTAATAGAAACGTATACTAAATACAAATAGGAGTTAAATCTATAGCTGTTTCACTTGGTTTTCACGAAGATCTATTTTACACCAGACTCAGTTAATGAGTTTACAAAAATCTTAAAAAAAAAAAAATGGGGGAGGAAAAAAGGACATTTCAGTACAATTAGGTTCTAAAATGTCCAGTTAACTTTTGACCTTTAATGATGTTCTTAATTCTCAACTTTTCAAATATATGTAAATTTACTCAAGTTCCTCCTTTAAAGTGGGTAATATAAATCACATGTTTAAATTCTGCAATAACAAAAGCTCATAATAAAAGAACAATGTTCTTTACATAATTCTTCACCTATTTTGTGAGTTTTCACAGACCCGGTACTGTCAGGGTGGTGAACATGGGCACCACAGAACTATTTCATGTTCCCTGAGGACATAAGGTACTTCCCGCTACCAAAAAAAAAAAAATCTGTTTCTCATTCATTCCGCTTCCACTCATGCATTCAGAACTATGCTTGGCTGTGAGAGAGCACACTGGTTTTGAAATTCTGTGGAATCAGAAAGATATTGCAGGGATGGGAGAAGACAGATGCTACAGGACCATAGAAGGAGGGGGTTGGACAGTCATAAATCAGAGAAATATGATGGCCCTGAAGAAAGAACCCCTAACTCTGTGGGGGCGGGGGGTGCATGGATGACAGATGACCCTACATCAGTTGGAGACGAGGGATGCTCCAGCCACGTTCAAAGATTGGGTAGGAAGAGTGTGGTTAAATCATCCAGAACAGCCACAGCAGTGAAAGAAGTTGAGGGGAAAACCTGCAATAATGGGATTCAAACACCATCTGGGGGTTTCATTGTAGAAAGTAGAGGGAAGCACTCTGAAAAGCATTCTGTTCCTCATTCTTCAGGTAAAAGTACCAGCCACTGAAACTCTGAGCGTCTCTGGAACTGGCATCATTAGCCAGACTCAGTCAGTAAAATCTGAACCCTACTCTTCCTGTAGTTTCATACCCCCAGTCCATTTTCCTGGAGTATTCTTTACAGGCTGATAGCCTGAAAAGACACATTTCTAATTGATCACGAAGAATCTCAAACAGATCCCTAAAAACAAAAGCAGAATGGAAAAGGAAAGGAAAGAAATTAGAACATTTTTTAATAAAACAAAAGAAGAAATAATATGCAGAAAGCTCTCTGCTGCTGCTGCTGCTAAGTCGCTTCAGTCGTGTCCGACTCTGTGCAACCCCATAGACGGCAGCCAACCAGGCTCCCCCATCCCTGGGATTCTCCAGGCAAGAACACTGGAGTGGGTTGCCATTTCCTTCTCCAAGAAAGCTTTCTAGGCATTGCCTAAGTATCAGTCTATATACCGAGGCCACATTAATCTCCTCCAAACATTGGCTTTTCTATGCCATTACCTTATTCAGAGATAACCAGTGGCTCATGTGCTTTAGTCTAGGGTAGTGTAATGGGCTTCCCTGGTGGCTCGGAGGTTAAAGCGTCTGCCTCCAATGCGGGAGACCCGGGTTCGATCCCTGGGTCGGGAAGATCCCCTGGAGAAGGAAATGGTAACCCACTCCAGTATTCTTTCCTGGAGAATCCCATGGACGGAGAAGCCTGGTAGGCTACAGTCCACGGGGTCGCAAAGAGTCAGACACGACTGAGCGACTGAATGGAACGGAATGGAGTGTAATGGACTGAGTTGTGTCCTCCCCAAAACTCACAGGTTAAGAGACATTACAGCACTCTCTCTCTCCACAGAAGCACAGAGCAAGGTTGTGTGAGCACACAGTGGTGAGAAGGCAGCCATTTGCCACCCAGAAAGAGAGTCCATATAGAAACCAACCCTGCTGGCACCTTGATCTTGGAGTTTCCACCTTCCAAAAGTGTGAGAAATGTATTTCTGTTGCCTAGGCCACCCAGTCGGTGTTTTATTGTATGGCAGCCCACATAGACTATACAGAGAATATATGGTGTCCACCATACATCCTTTTAAACAATTTCTCCAGTTGTCTGCATCTCTCCCCATTTCTTGGTTCAAGTACCATCTATTAATACTTATTTGGTTTATGAACCCATACCTCTGTATGTGCTGCTCCTCATCCTTACTCTGCCTAAATGTTGACTCTTCCCCATTGATCAAATTCCATCAGAAGTCCTGATCGAGTCCACTGTGGAGCTTTCTCCTTCACCCCGGGTGGGCACGGTGTTCCCGCCTCTGAACTACTATTGAACTTCCTGCATGGACTACTGATCTGACCTTCATCACATGCTGTTAGTACTTCTCTAAAAGGAGTGTCAGCTCCCTTAGCAAATGCATTCTTCTTAAAAGCTGGGTTCAGCATAACGAAATATGGAACACACAGAAAAACACATAATAAAGAAATACCGTCTCTATTAGATCACCAGTAGTAATAAGACCATCCAATAAACACTTCCAAAAATAAAATCCATCCAGTATTTTTCTTTAATGTGTGTGCATACATGTATAAGAATTCAACTCTATATGCTTTATATTATGCTTCTTTCATTTAGTATATCTTGAACATCTGTATTGTCGTTATTCTTTCTAAAGTTGACTTTATTTATACTATCCCATTCTACCAACTCCCTATTTGTGTTTATTTCTAATCTTTCTATGCTATAAATAACCTATGATAAATACTATTATCAAATAACCTTAGCATAAATTCATGAAAATATCATTTGGATAAGATTCTATAATAGAAGTGCATTTTCTTACAATGTGTATAGCCACATGGTCCTGCAAAAAGTTGTACTCCTTACATGAGAGTGCCCATTTCTTTATAAACCTAAATAAAGCTTGATGTGTTTTCAAATGTTTTGCCAATTGTAAATATGAATGTAATGAGAACAAAGATCACGTGCTAGTTTATGTCTCCTGTTGCTACCACTACTATTGAGGTTAACCTGTCAATTAGACTACACTATAAACTTTTCAAACTCTTTTCACACACATAAATTAGAGTAATACTTTACAGCATCTAGCACAGTGCCCTTTCTGTACAAAATCCATAAAAAAATTGTATGATCATGGAATAATATGTATGGAGTGCCTGTTATATGCTACATGAGAGTCACATAAATCCAAAAGTCATTCCTTCATTAGGTATATGTAATTTTTATAAAAGTTACTGTAAGTTTTTGCTCTCCTAAGTTTTAAAGTCCATCTTTAATCCTATTGTCCCTGCTCTACTCTTTATTTATTAATCATTTCATATTCCCTCACTAACATATGAGTTCTTGTTGCAATGGTTAGGTACAATTTAATAAACTGTGATTTTCGAAGAAATGTTTCAGCTTTTTTTTATAGAAATTGTTCTAGGATATTCTCTCCTGAAAAAGCTCTCATTCATTTTAAAAAAATCACTTTCTTTTTCTTCATGTATATAAAGTCCCTTTGCTTATATTCCTAGTTTTGAATGTATTGTTTGCATTTTTCTGTTTCTCAAGCACAGCAAATCTGTTGTCAACTTCTGAGCTGTAATTGCTTTCACAGTTCTTATTCAAAGTCCTTGTCAAAGATGGGTGGTCTCCATCACACTTTGAAATCACCAACCGAGAGGGGCACAGCCCTTCTGCAGTGCCCCTGACACTCTAGGTGCCCCATCAGCCTCCACGAACTCCTCCATGCCCATCTGTTGCACTGTCTTGCCTTTTCCTCCATCCTCCACCAACATCTCATCCTTATGAGACTTCCTCTTGTCCCAGAAAAAGTTATAAAAACATTTCACAAAATAATAAGAAGAACATTTTTACAATGTATTATATCACTGCAATGAATAAGAATTTTTGAAATTCTACCAAAATCCATTTCCTTGCTACCTAAAGTTTTTATTTAAAGATGAAGATGAAATATCAAATTTCAGAATTGTATCCTGATATTGCAAACAATAAATGAACTGCTACTCATCTTGTCCTTAGTCAGTCTTTTAATTTTGGAAAGTGGAAAGTCTGCCATAATTCTCGGACTCTGGGCATCAAGAATATAACAGGTTTCCTCTAATGAATACTGTGGTTTTCCCCACAGAGAACATATCTAGAGGATAATCATGCTTTTGTGAACTAGGCTTAAAATGGAACAGGAAAACTATTTTAAATTATTTTCAAGTTTAGATTTTACTCTTTGAGTGCAGTGGGTTTAACTGTTATTGTTCTCTGCCAGCCAAGTGTCATATTCTGGGGCACACATTATGTCACGCACAGTTGTACTCCAGATTTTCACACACATAAATTCATTTAATCATCACCTCAACCCTGGAGGAAGGTATTACTCTCCCATTTTACAGATGAGAAAATGAGGTTTAGAGAGGTAAAATAATTTGCCTGATCTAACAATCTAGAAATGTCAGAGTTGGCATTTGAACCTAGCCTTATGAAACATTCTCTTTTCACACTAAATTTACCTCTGAAATAGTTTTGCCCCAGGCATAAGTGCCATCTTCAAGTCTGCCTCCATTTAGGTAAATCCATACTCGTTTTGCATTGGGCTGTTTATACAGGTTGCTCTGCTGGAATGCTGTACATTTAGGTGCAATGAGAGAATTTCTCTTGGATTGCAGTTCTTGGACTTCAGAAAGGTGTGCCTGTTAAGAAAAGTCCAGAGAGTGCCATGGTTAGAGAACTGTCTGTTTAGTGTGTGTGTGTGTGTGTGTGTGTGTGTGTGTGAAGGATATGATGAAAGACAGGTATATCTTATCATTGTACGTTATGTTAAAAAAAACTTAGGAAATACATTACCATCTCCTATCACTGACTCTTCTGTAATTCCCCTTGCTTCAATGAATCACTATAGGCAATAATAGCCATCAGAGTAGTGACAATAAGGCGCTTATTTTGGCAAAGTACTTAACTTTCATTTATAATTTGGAGAAATGAATAGAGATGTGTTTTTGGATTTGTGCATGGTGTTTCTCCTACTGAGTGATTTCTCTGCATCTAACAAATGAGTCTTTTATTAGAATCACAACATCATTTCCTTTAACCAAGAAATGCTTAAGGGAATGTACATGACTGTTGTTTAAATCTTTACTCTCTGTCTTTTAAAATACAGCAGCCACCCTTATACTCTGCCAGATCCCTGCCAGGCAGCTTTTCATCCTACTTCAAGCATGTCCTAGTTCAATGCTTTGCATTCATTCCCTGGTCAGTGATTTATCCTTCTTAGCTTGGCAAGAAGTCATATTTCTAGCAATGTCAATTTCTTTTTTTTCTAGTAACCTTGACTTGGGCACACGCCTAAGATTTAGATTGAACACATTTCATGATTTGAGAAACCCTATTAAATAAGAACACATCATTTTGATGAAAAACTTCACAAAGCAAAAAGTTTTCCCCAGTCTCTATCCCCAACCCTCTCTCAACAGCTGACCTTTCTTGTCTTGACTTTTTTATTTCTGGCAATCCTGACTGATTAATCAATTGGACTGAAACTGCTTTTTTGAATTCCTCACTTCTGAATGTCTCCATTGCAATTAGTATTTTGCGCCTTCTTCTTTTTACAGATTGAGACATACCCTTAGGAGTGATGAGCAATGAAGCCATAAGGCTCAACTTGACTACACTTATTATAATTACCTTTGTACATATCCACTGGGCCTTTTTCTCTTCTTTGCTAAGGTCATAATTTCTGGTCTCTATTCAAACAAAACAGACCTTCCTAGGAGCTGGCTGTCTCTTAGATGGCTACTCTCCAAATGCCAACTCAATGCTTGGCATATGCTTATGTGGTCATAACTGACCAGATGCTGAGAATAAATTAATAGCATAATGTAAAAATTTAATACTGTAGTTTTAAAAGCTTATAAAAGAGGCTGAGCCTTTAATGTCTGGAGTCCTAAAGAGCGTACCTCTGTGTGTCTTATGAGGTCCATGAGTTTAATTTCCTCTTGAGTCTGCTCAGTCCAGCCTCCTTCAACTACCAGCTGCATAGGGCTTTTGTTGGGAACCATGGTGGCTGGCTGACGTGCTGCTACCCGCCGCCCTGGGGAAAGAAGTCACTAGAAATGTTGTTTCTGATGATAGGCGTTCAGATTTCAAATAAATTGGTTTGGCTTTCTATGCATAAATCATTCCACTTGGGAGCAGAGGCTAAAATACTAAATATATCATAAAAGCGAAGATGCCTAAGGTAATAAGATCTAACAATGGCTCTTCAAATGGGAGCTGGAGGCTTTAAATAGCCAGGATATGCATACTCATTGTACAGATAGAAAAGAAAGATAACATGCTGACTTCCACACTGGCCCCAGCCTCTCATCCACGATATGGTTCAGTGGTAATTTAGTCAAATAGAATCCATGACCTACATAGCCCATCATCTCTTCCAGTCATGGAACATATGTTTTGTTCTCTTCACTAATAATAAGCCTTTCCCCCACAATTAGCTTAGCAGCCTGGGGATTAAGTATTTCTAAAATAATATTAACCCAAGAGACAGGAGGCCTTTTTTTTTCCTATCTAATAATACCCCGCAAGCACGATTAGTTTCTGACACCTCTGCTGTGTCCTTTGCGCTCTCAAGAAGCTGTAATAAGAGAAAATATTTATTGGAATACTGTATTCTAAAGAATCACAGGCATAAGTTAATAAGTGTGGTGATTTGTATTTATGTATTCTTTAAGCTAGACGACTTTAAATCATTATAAAAGAGGTTTAAAGGTCACACTTATTAAATTGTTTTCTTTTTCTGGGTTGAAGATATACTCAGCACTGAGTCTCATACTCAGAGAAGTTGATCTCCCAACTTCTTAAGGTACAAATAATGTTTTCTCTTGTATATCCCTTCTAGTAATTGATGTTGAACACCAGCTATGACTCAGGCATTGGGCTAGATGGTGCCAATAGAAACACGTAGGAGACCAAGCCCTTACCTCAAAGGCTTACACTTTGGAAAGGAAGCCAAATGTCAAGGAAATGATCACACCAATAATTGATTGTAAGTGGGTTGCACCCCTGAAGTACAGGGTGTGTGAAAAATCATGTAACAGGCCTTTCTGACCTAGTCTGCTGTGTCAGAGAAGGCTTCTTTGAGAAAGTAACAGTTAGATGGATAAAATAATAGAAATACTGAAATGAAGTCAAGTCCTAATTTTGTTGCCAGGGGACTCTTAACGTGCAGGTTTTCATACCTTGACTATGAACACAGCCTTCTGAAAATAACTCAGTATTTGTAGAGGATAAAGTGTTGGTGCCTTTATAGCTCAAGTTTGTGAAAACAGATCCAGCAATAAAAATAGGTGGCAGCAATGACTTTTCAGGGAAATCAGAACTCTATGTACCTTATTATCATTTATATGCAATTTATGGATGTGAAGAAAACATAATTGAATCAACAGCCAATGAATTACAGTGACAATGCCATTAGCCAGCATGCTTTGGAGAGGAACATAGTGGCACCAGAAAAATACATAACACAAATTTATGTTAAATATAGTTTTTAGCTGACTATTCATAATGTGCTTGTAGCATTAATTTAGGATGCATAAATTCTTATGGATAATATCTCAATAAATATTTTATTTGTAACGCATTTTGAACACTAAAATTTTGCTTAACTAAAGGCAGTTCTCTGATAGCTTATCATTTACACTGTGGAGAGCCAGGATTTGAATATAAGAAACAGCAAAAAAACATTATACATTATTTGGTATTTGTCAACTTGTTTCTAATGATCTTAAGAAAATGAAAGCACTTGCCAGTGCCATTAGCCAGCACGTTTTAGAGATTTATAATGTTTTAAAAGGACATAATGTCATCAGAAAAGGTATGGGTTTGGGGAAAGTTTTTCATATCAAACTATTATTTATGTAGGTAGGAATAATAAATAGAAACCAAAAAAAATGCACTGAATAAATTGTTTTTTGTTTTCTTGTTATATTTTCTTTATTTTCTATTTTATTTACATGAGATTGGGGAGGGGGGAATCATGTGTGTGTGCTGTGTGCTAAGTCACTTCAGTCATGTCTGACTCTTTGTGACCCCATGGACCGTAGTCCACCAGAGTCCTCTGTCCATGGGATTCTCCAGGCAAGAATACTGGAGTGGGGGAAATAATAATATCTAACTATTAGAGCACATGAGTACTTTGCTGTTCTTTCTGACTATAAATCTCACCTGAATAGCTCTCCTTAGGCCTCTTCTTTATCGGGAGGGCCCATTCTGTTTCAGCACCATACCTGCCTAAAAGGATTAGCCCACCTCATTTGGGATTTCAGTAAGCAGTTCCATTTAGCTCTCACACTAAACAAAATGTCCCAGCATTGCCTTTATATGTAACAAAGGTGATACTTTGGCCTCATCTGCCATCCCTCAGTTTTGTTTTAGTTTCTAAGATCCAAAGTGGGAAAATGGGCAGCCTTCTCAGGAACCCCTGTTTCAATATTCAGTGAATATTTATTCTACGCTAAGCATGTATAAATATTTGACATCTATAACTTAACAATAAAAATCATACAAAGTTATTAATAGTATTTGATTAATATTAGCAAAGATCATGCTTACAAATGAAATGTAAAATCAGCTTAGTACAGTATATGCTCAATGAACATTTGCTGCATTTACCAATGGCTACAATAGTAAGATATAATCCATTTCATCCCTATTCATATCTTCCAAACCTCCTCTTTCATCCAATACTCAAGAAGCTCACAATCCAACAGGGACTGCAGTTAACTGAATTTAAACTTGTTCTTATTTATTCTCATAATCCCAACAATTATTAATAGAAAAGACCATCCTCTGAATAGGTATTTTAATAAGACCTATTCTGAATCTACATTCAATAGCAGAAAATGTAACAGACAAGATTTATCTAAGGGAAACTACATTAATGGATTCCCCCATAATGGACACCATCTGACCAAATAGACTGTTTTCTACAGTGATACTGTAGATGATGCCAACTGAATTTTAAAATGTCTTTTTAATACTGAATTATAATAAAAGTTAAAGACATAATATAAAATCAGAATTCAATAAAAGCAGCTCTGCCAGGTACTATTTTTAATGTTACTTTCTATTGATTTAATTTGATAAAAATTAAAATAGAGCTTAGAAAACTCCTTGGGGTAAGTGGTTGAAATTCTGGCTATTCTTTAATTAAATAATTCCACAACTACTCAGAGGACAAATAAGAAGGGTATAGAAAAATTTATAACGTAACATAAGAGAAACAGTCATATGATCCAGTATGTAATAAAATGATAAGGGCTATCAGATGGGAGGTTCAGGGTATAATAAACCATATTATTCCTGACCCAGAATGTTAGGAAAGTAAGCTGAAAAGTAAATAATGAGAAGCAATCCAAAAGAGCAGGAGAGAGAATTAAATTGTGTCAAAAGGAAACTGCTGCTGCTGTTAAGTCACTTCAGTCGTGTCCGACTCTGTGCGACCCCATAGACTGCAGCCCACCAGGCTTCTCTGTCCCTGGGATTCTCCAGGCAAGAATACTGGAGCAGGTTGCCATTTCCTTCTCCAATGCTTGAAAGTGAAAAGTGAAAGTGAAGTCACTCAGTAGTGTCCGACTCTTCGTGACCCCATGGACCGTAGCCCACCAGGCTCCTCCGTCCGTGGGATTCTCCAGGCAAGAGTACTGCAGTGGGTTGCCATTGCCTTCTCCACCTATAAGTCTGGGGGACTGAAAAAAAACTCCACATGGGTGGAGTGGAATGAATAAGGGGAGGAGGAAGTTTCCAGAGAGCCCGATCATGAAGGACAATATTAAGGACTTTCATTTTTGCCATAAAGATAGTGAGGAACTTTGAAAGGTTTTATGCCTGGAGTATTGTAACTCCTTTGCCTTTCTGCATTATTACTCCAGGTCCAGAATGTCACCTTTATGCATAGGATGGATACTACTATCAAGATGGGAGGCAGGGAGACCAGTTAGAAAGCTGGTCCAGTAACCCAAGGAACAGGCAACGATAGCTTGAACTTGGATAATGATAGTAGGAATTAAGGCCAGTAGAACTCATTTGAAAATAACATATTCAAAACAATAAGACTTAAGGATATTTGCTTAAAGATAGTAAGAGAGGGAAATGCCAAGAACGACTCCCAGGTCCTTGAGCTGGAATACTTGAGTGGATTGTGGCAATAAAAGAAATAAAGAAGAAATAAAGGAGGCATTGGTGTGATATATAATATGATATGAAATAAAATAGTGATATGATAACTTCCCAGGTGACTCAGTGGTAAATAATCCACCTGCCAATGCAGAGGATGCAGGTTCAATCCCTGGGTCAGGAAAATCCACGGGAGAAGGAAATGGCAAGTCACTCAAGTAGTCTTGCCTGGAAAATCCCATGGACAGAGGAGGCTGGCAGGCTACAGTCATGGGGTCACAGAAGAGTTGGACACAACTTAGTGGCTAAACAACAACAATAACATGGTCATCACATGGGGATATGATAACTTTAGTTATCATAGACATGACCATGGTACATTCAAATTGGTAAAAACTGAAAAACAGCCATTTCAACCCAGAGTGATGTCTAGTGCACTTAGAACTAATTGTCTTATGTACTGAAGTGCGGTTCATATGTACGAATACTCAGGAGCTGAAATCCTGCTATGGCAATTACAGAGTCTGAAAGGGGTTCCTTCTCAGACTAAGTCCATAATGCACTTTCACCCTCAAAGAATCATTTAGTGTCTCAAGTACTGGGAACAATATAAGATCAGAAACAAGATTCTGTGACAAAAAGAATGGAAGAAGAAGACTAATAGGGTCAATTTATCACCTTGTCTCTGAATAACATATCTTACACTGCATAACAAGAGAGAGCCCTTCTGAGATAAAGACACTAATCTTTGAAGAACTTAGATTCAGTCCTTATTCAGATTAATTTAACAAAACTTCTTCCCAAGTAATACTCAAGAAATAACAGAAAGCTTTGTTAATGACTAATTCCAAAGTCCACAAAATGTCAGTTCAGGAATTGTTTCAAAATCGATAAGCTGGTTATACGATCCATACATCCTCCAAATTTTAAAAATGCATCTATATAAATCATGTGATATTCATAGCAATATAAAATTTACAATTATAAAAGTCAGTACTGAAAAGATATATTATTAAGTTTTAGACTCACTCAAGTGATTTTTGTAATATAAAATATTCAGTTAAACATCTGGTATCTAACAGTAGAAAAAAAACTACCAGAAAATTGAGACTACACTTAAACATGGTGATACTTGATTTAGTTCTTACTGACCTTTTAACTGTCTCATTTTGTGTTTCATGACATCTAGATCAGCCAAAATTTTGTCCTTTTTAAGCCAGTTCTGTTTTTCTATTTTTTCTGCTTTCTTCAAAGCTAGAATAATAAAAATACATGATGTTTTATTTTGCATTCTTTTTATCAACAGTAATTTATCATGCAAGCCAATAATTTATAAAAAGAAGTTTCTACTTCAAGAAATAGATTCAATTAGAAATAAGTAATTAAAAGGTAAGGGTCATTAAAAGAAACCTCATTTGAAAGATGACAGGGCTTAAGGCATTTTTTTTTTATGGAACGCAGGGGGAAAAAGAAGAACAGTGCTGTTTTATTACATAGATTTACCATATGCAATAGCTATAATTCATTTTCTACTTCCACAAACTATTTGGAGGTGATGAAAGCCTGGCTTGGAACCATTCATATTTTAAACATCTACCTACTGCCTAAAGGGTGCAATTCTTAAAAATGAAAATGTGCAGACAGGTCGTCTTCAGTGTGAATTAAACTCATTTGTTATTTTCTAATGTATACCATTATTCTCAGTCTTATAGACCAAGAATCTCTTTATCAACTAAATTAGACATTTTCTATGCAGAATACTCCATTTCAGTAAGAAAAAAATAGGCAATAGTGCAAATATAAGAGTACAGCTATCCTTGTGCACATGTTAATTGATGAACCGCCTGTTCTTTGCATAGATGTGACGTTATTAGGTTGACATTGTACACATTTAATTCGTTTTCTTATGGTGACAAAAAATTTCTCCCTCCATGCACTTGCTTGAAAGAAAGCAAAAACAAAACACTGACCATTTGGAGACAGAAATGGTTCACCACAAGATACCCAGATGGCAATAGGATTTCTGAGGATAAGGGTGAGCAAAGACGTATCTATATCATCGAAACTATCAGATGTCACAGACTTTGGAAATGATTTGGTTTTCACTTTCATTCTTGAGTTTCCTGGGAAATAAATGACACATTTACCATTGTTCAATGAATAATGAATAAATTTGCTTGCTGCATCATTTGTTTTTTCAAAATATTTCATTCTTCATTAATGACTTGATTTAAGCAGGTTAACACCAAAACCAGATGCAAATACATAAATTTTGATCAGAAACGTCAATGCAACTAAATAATTTAAACTAATTTTACTGTAAATACACATTTTAATTCCTTTCTTACACTATATCTAGTTATGAAAAAAAATAAGAGATAGCTTACCCAAATATCTACTGTGAAATAGGGTAAAGAGATAAAAAAGCAAGGAAAGGGAGAAAGGAGTATAGGGATTGACTGAAGCCAGAGATAAGGGGCTTCAGAGAATTCATCAATTAAATGATTAATAGTACCCATCTCATTCTGCTGTTGGGAAGATTTAAAAAAGGAAAGTGCTTAGAAAATATTATTTAGTCTATTTAATTGTGCAAGCATCCAAAAATTCTATATAATATTTTTATTATCATCATGATACTAGACATGAATACCACATTGTTTTTCTTTGCTTGAGATAAAGCACAACTTGGGCTCCGAGCATCCTTGTGGCTAAAGCAAAGAGGAGAACACCATTTCAAGATATGAATGGCTGACAGAGAGAGATGAATTCCTCAGGATACACTTTTCCAGGTCCTGAGATCTGAGAGAAACACTTCAGGATCTTCATAAAGGGGTTATTTGTCATTCAGCTAATAGTATCCTACTATACAAATTAATACAAGCTGAGAATTTACTATGTACTGGGCATTTCACTAAGACCTATACTTTCACACAATGGAGAAGGAAATGGCAACCCACTCCAGTGTTCTTGCCTGGAGAATCCCAGGGATGGGGGAGCCTGGTGGGCTTCCGTCTATGGGGTCACACAGAGTCGGATACGACTGAAGTGACTTCGCAGCAGCAGCATACCTACATTATCTCATGCAATTCTCAAAATGGTACTCTGAGGTAGGTTCATTTCTCTTCTGCACAATAATTGAGACTTCATTACATAGCCAGGTGGGGGCAGAATCAGAATTAGAATCCAGGCCATCTACCTCCAGAGCCAGTGTCCTTAACCATCACCTTTATATTAATAGTAAGCCTGATACTGAGTTTTTGATTGATGTCTGTTTAACTTCCTCAATGCAAACTGATGGCATAGCGCCAAGTTATGATTCAGTAAAGGGGACGGCATCTAATCTAGTGCACCTGCATGATTCAAGGATAACCTTTAGAATATGAGGGGAAGGGATGGTCATACCCTTTCCATAGAGCTGCTCAAAATCACATTACTGCCAACCAGGTTTTAAATAAGAATTTGAAAGAAGAAGAATGTTCGAAATTGTAAATCTTCCAGAACCTGGAGATCAGAAGTTCCATGTGCCAAATAAAGGCAGAACTATATGCTTTAGTGATCAGCTAGGCATTAAATGTTCACATAATTATTTCTTTAAAACGCATTAGAAAACAAAACAAATAATACTATTATAAAATCACTAGAAAAAAAATATTGGTCTCTGTCCCCAGTTCCTGGCACTGAACTCCCCAAATTCTTGCAATTTCCTAAGTGGTAAAGAGCACCAGTGTCAGCTTTTGTTCTAATTACTGACACAGAACTCCAAACTTCTTTGGCATTTCCTGGGTGCTAGCAGTGTCTTTGGAGAAGGAAATGGCAACGCACTCCAGTGTTCTTGCCTGGAGAATCCCAGGGACGGGGGAGCCTGGTGGGCTGCCGTCTCTGGGGTCGCACAGAGTCGGACACAACTGAAGCGACTTAGCAGCAGCAGCAGTGTCTTTGGTTCTAATGAGATGATTCCTGGTGGACTCCAGATGGGGGCTGGTCACCAGAAAGTCTAAGCCATGCTTACAAACTTGAAATTTTCAACTCTACTCCCTGTTCTTCAGAGAGAGACAGGAAATGGAGTTAATGATGAATCATGCCTACATGACTCATCACTAGTTCCACTTTAGTTCCTCTCTGAAGTCTCCATGAAAATTCTCAAAGTATAGTGTTCAGAGAGCTTCTGGTTTGGTGAGCATATGGAGGTGCTTGGCGAGCAGAGTGTCAGAGAGAACATGGAATCTTCCTTACCCTATGCCTCTGTTTCATCTGCATTTTTTATCTGTATCCTTTATCATATCCTTTGATAATAAATGGGTAAACAGTAAGTAAATGGTTTTCTTGAATTCTGTGAGCTGCTCTAGCAAATTAAGTGAACCCAAGGAGGGGGTCACAGGAACTTCCAATTTATTGTCATTCAGTCAGAAGCACAGGTCTGGACATCTGAAACCGGTGAGCAGGGAGCAGTGTTGTGAGGCTGCACCCTTAACCTGAGGGATCTGACCTTATCTCCAGGTAGGTAGTGTCAGAATTGAGTTAAACTGTAGGACACGCTGCTAGTGCTTCACAGTTGGTTGGTGTGGGACAAAATTCCACATTTCTGGTGTCAGAAGCACTATGAATGTGATAGTAGTATGAGAATAAAGAAGAGACACATAGGCAGGAGAGTGGGTTTTCCCTACTTAATCCCACACACAATAATGATAACTAACATCATTAAATTGGTAGAGCATCAGCCAAGCATTGATCTAAGTGATATATATTCATATGTATATGTGTTCATATTCATATATACTCTTAGGAATATACATTCATATTTATGAGCACTGAATGAGTATATATATATATATATATATCCACGTGGCTATTCAATTCAGTTCAGTTCAGTCGCTCAGTTGTGTCCGACTCTTTGCGACACCATAAACCACAGCACGCCAGGCCTCCCTGTCCATCACCAACTCCCAGAGTTCACGCAAACTCATGTCCATCGAGTCGGTGATGCCATCCAGCCATCTCATTCTCTGTCGTCCCCGTCTCCTCCCGCCCCCAATCCTTCCCAGCATCAGAGTCTTTTCCAGTGAGTCAACTCGTCGCATGAGGTGGCCAAAGTATTGCAGTTTCAGCTTTAGCATCAGTCCTTCCAATGAACACCCAGGATTGATCTCCTTTAGAATGGACTGGTTGGATCTCCTTGCAGTCCAAGGGACTCTCAAGAGTCCAACACCACAGTTCAAAAGCATCAATTCTTCGGCGATCAGCTTTCTTCACAGTCCGACTCTCACATCCATACATGACCACGGGAAAAACCATAGCCTTGACTAGGTGGACCTTTGTTGGCAAAGTAATGTCTCTGCTGTTTAATATGCTATCTAGGTTGGTCATAACTTTCCTTCCAAGGAGTAAGCGTCTTCTAATTTCATGGCTGCAATCAGCATCCACAGTGAGTTTGGAGCCCAAAAAAATAAAGTCTGACACTGCTTCCACTGTGTACCCATCTATTTCCCATGAAGTGATTGAACCAGATGCCATGATCTTTGTTTTCTGAATGTTGAGCCTCAAGCCAACCTTTTCACTCTCCTCTTTCACTTTCATCAAGAGGCTTTTGAGTTCCTCTTCACTTTTTGCCATAAGGGTGGTGTCATCTGCATATCTGAGGTTATTGATATTTCTCCCAGCAATCTTGATTCCAGCTTATGCTTCTTCCAGCCCAGCGTTCCTCATGATGTACTCTGCATATAAGTTAAATAAGCAAGGTGACAATATACAGCCTTGACGTACTCCTTTTCCTATTTGGAACCAGTCTGTTGTTCCATGGCCAGTTCTAA
The DNA here is from genome assembly GCF_049115385.1 of Moschus berezovskii. Lineage (NCBI taxonomy): Eukaryota > Metazoa > Chordata > Mammalia > Artiodactyla > Moschidae > Moschus > Moschus berezovskii. The sequence goes on from NC_142473.1 coordinate 66,026,104, forward strand.
CTGTTGCTTCCTGACCTGCATACAGGTTTCTCAAGAGGCAGGTCAGGTGGTCTGGCATTCCCATCTCTTTCAGAATTTTCCACAGTTTATTGTGATCCACACAGTCAAAGGCTTTGGCATAGTCAATTAAGCAGAAACAGATGTTTTTCTGGAACTCTACAAGGCTATTAGTGTTCTCATTTTACAAATGAGAGGACTGAGGGACAGAGAGTACCCACGATCATTCAGCTAGCAAGTGATAGGTAGGAGCTGAACCTTGACAGTTCAGGTCCAAAACCCACATTCTTAACCTTGAAGCCATGCCTCTCAATACTACAATGGATGATAACTGCTGAATCACTGCTGCTGCTGCTGTGTCACTTCAGTCGTGTCCGACTCTGTGTGACCCCATAGACAGAGGCCCACCAGGGTCCCCCGTCCCTGGTATTCTCCAGGCAAGAACACTGGAGTGGGTTGCCATTTCCTTCTCCAGAATCACTGCTAGCAAGACTCTTTTTACTTAGCACTTGTTGCTGGGGACCCAGGCTCTCCTTCAAGTTGTACACAGTCTAACGAGATGCACAAAGACGTAAACAGTTGAGTATAACACAATGTTCTAGGAGCTGCAGTAGGGGTACACTTGCTGGTGCTTCTGGGAGTTTATAGGAGCAGTGGAGATGGGCAGGGGCAGGCGAGAGGAGTCAGAGGACAGCAGGTACAGAGAGAACACTATCTTCTAATCATGGGAAGAGATCTGCTCTAATCTAATCTGACTTTCTTAAGTGGTGTTCAGTTGGTTTTGATTCTGAATTTAAGAACTGAACCACTTATGGCAGATTCACGTTGTTGTATGGCAGAAACCAATATGACACTGTAAAGCAATTATCCTCCGAATAAAAATAAATTTAAAAATATATATAAAATTAAAAAAAGAAAAACAGAACCTGCTCATGTTGCACAAAGTAGCCAAACTGTCAAACATTTTATAAACACCAGACAATTTGTTTATTGTCTTGGTTCTGAAACCAAATTTGCATTAAAAATTTTTTTCTTAGTATTCTGCAAGGTAAAAATGATATGAGAATTTCATAGAAAAGTAGCTTCATGTGATTTTTTTTTTAATTCTCAAAGGAGTGACTTAATGAAAGAAGTATGTATAACTTTCATATGACCAAACATAAGTAGAATCAGCTAAATCCTATAGCATGTAACCAACCTTTCATACTTTTAACAGGTGTCTCTTCGGTTCCAACAGGGTCTGCCTCTTCCTTTGGTTCCTCAGAATCTCTCTGAATAAAAGATTCATCCAGAGCCCATAAAACCAAATTGTGCAAGGAACTTATTGTGGTTCCATCTTTGGTGTATATTTTGGAGGCTGCTCTGGCCAGACCAAGTTGTTCTGTACATTCTGTAAGCAGCTAAAAACACAGACTATAAGGAACTGAGAGGAAATAGTGGTAGAACTGGGGATAATCAGGCAGAGTGTGTTATTTTAGAATTCTGAGAAAATTCTTTAATTTGAGAAAATAGAAAGCAATAACTACCAACTTGATCTTTGATTAGAGATGATTTTTTATATTAGATTGTCCTATGTAATCTCACAAATTAGTCCAGTCCAGCTGTGAAAATTCTTAGCTCCAAAAACTGAATCCAGCAGCTGATGTGTGTTAATACATTTTATCATCAGAAGTATTTATTTCCTAAGAAATGTTAACCTAGAAATCGGCTTTCAACCATGTTGCTTTATAGTCAATAAAATTATTCCAACACTTCAAATGAGCTGCTTTAAAATAAATGAGTCCTTGACTTTCAAACCAAGAAACTGACACATTATTACTTCCATTTGGCAGATGGGAAATTGAGCTGAAAGGTTAACATTTTTGCCCAAGACCACAAAAGCCAGGGTCCCACGATGGATTTTGGAGCTGGTAACTTTTGCCCTTTGCCTAGACCACTGACCAATAATTTAATTTTAAAAATCTCTTTAGACTCAATCAAAGGGGTGAGTGTGTGTGTGTGTGTGTGTGTGAATACTTGCAAAGAAGTCTCCAGGGTAACTCCCCATCATATTTAACATTGCATATAAAATACATTGGTAAAGGTATTGGCCAGAACCTTCAGACATAAGACCATTACCAAGCAACTGAAGGACAAAGCTGGGTTTGGACCTCAGGAATGCTCCTTCCTTCCCAGGACCGTGGGGAACAGCCTCTAAGACAGAAGCCACATATTCCCTCCTAGCACACCTCCTGCTTCTTCAATATGAAAACAACCTTGTCACCAAGCAAGTGCTCAGCTTCTCCAGACGATAAATGAGGTGGGATCGCAGAATATTCAGATGACGTACAACTTGAAGTGGGAAAGGGAAGGAAGGAAGAAAAGGCTTTCTGTCTGTCACAAGAGTGAAGGAAATCTGGTAGCTTTGCCTTCCCCTTGTTTTTTTCACCCTTCTTTGCTCTGGAGCCAATCTGAAAACTGTATTCTGTTTTCTCATGTTTCTAAGTCTACATCCAAAGAAATACAATCAAAAAGAACATCTTTAAGCAAACAAAGATCTTGATCTCATCAGCTTAAATGGGTAAAACTGGCCTGGGATATTTGTCACTCAATCCCGCTGCTTTTTTTTTCTTGTCAGAAGAATCACCATTATCATTGCCTCTAAGGATGCAAGAAACATTTAAGTGATAGCCACTTACCATGGGGAATGTTCTAGCCACAATTAACTTCCCATTTCGATATCCGTCTCCATTTTTGTATGCAATTATTTTCACTGCCTTCTGGTTCGTAACGGCCATGCCACAGTCAGACACAACTTGCGTGCAGGTCTTCATCCGTAAAGATAATAGACGCTCTTCATAATAACTCAGAGTGTTGGCTGAAGCCTCGTGAGAAGATAAATCAGTCTGATTTTTTTAAAAGAAAAACAACATAGATTGACTCCCAACATTTTTCCTTTTTAGTTTTATTTTGTTACACTTCAGCCTTTTAATTTGTGTTTGTACATGTGTGTGGCATCTAAATTTTGAAATGCTCACTTCATATGCTACAGGTATTTGATGCTGTAGTGGGAAGGACATTAGGTCCAAGCTTCTTGGTTCTCCTCCCAGCCCTGTCACTGAGTCTCTAGGTGACTTTGGGACTCTAGTTTGTGTTTCTGGCCTTCTCCTGTTTTCTACTTTGCCTTCCCTGGACATGAGGTGAGGAAGAAGGATGCCAGGTCCAGAGAGAGCCTGGGGTTGAAGCAATGGACAGTAGGACTAAAGGTATTCTCTGAATCTTTAACTTTAGGATGATGTCATCCTAGGGTGGCAGATATTGATGTATGGGGAGGGGAATGAACGTAGCCTTAACCACGTGGCAATAAGGGTGGTGAACACCACACTTCACCTTTCCCTATTCATCCTTAGTCAAGAAGCTGGCCTGAGGGAAAAGCTGTGTCTGAGATGGTGGAACACTGGGGATTCTTTTCAATCAGCTCACCCCCCCACCCCGCCACCTCCTTTCCATCACCCCATTATCACCCCAGCAAAGCCAAACGCCTGCAAGATTTCCCAGAGGACTGACTCCCCTTCTCCTTCAGAGTTACTGAGGTTTCAGTTGGTGTCTAATATAACTGTGTGTCAGGTTTAGGGCAGAGAGGACAGCGATCTGGGAACAAGTTGGGTCAGCCTGAAGAGCAGACCAGGTGGAAGGTTCCTACCCGTTAAGAATTGCTCCTTTTTATATAGGTATGTAAGTTTCTCTTTAGTTCTTCTTGCTTCTAAACTTGAAAGAAAGGATTTCTTAAAAGGTGTCATTTAAAACTTTTTTGATGTATCATTTTATTTTAATTAGCTAAAAAGAATAAAAAAAAAAAACAACCAAGATTGAAGGCATTGAAAGAGAAGAAAGCATACCTGGAAAACTGGTATGGAGACCAGAATGAAATACACATAAAAAAGCTACTACAGGAATTATTTTGATTAAGGACTGTATAATGTTGTTGTAAACTAGTGAGGTTTTGAAAATACTGTGAAAATATAGATTTTAAACAAGGTTCCAGAATGAAGAAGAAAGGAAAGAACTAGAAAAGAACTCACATTCATAAGTACTTCAGAGGGATAGGTCTTGACAAGGGAGGCATTTTTTTTTTTAACTCTTTTAAAAAAATGTTTATTAATGCCAAATTGTCACTTTTAGTATCATGTTCTGAGGCTTTGCCTTCGAGTTTTTTGTAAAAAATTTTACTTGTTAGTTTACAGTGCGGTGTTACTTTCTGCCATACAACAAAGTGAATCAGCCATACATATACATATATTCCCTCTTTTTTGTATTTCCTTCTTATTTTGGACACCATAGAGCACTGAGTAGAGTTCCCTGTGCTATACAGTAGGTTTTCACTATTTATCTATTTTATACATAGTGGTGTATATATATCAACCCCAATCTCCCAATTGAATGGTGCCACTTTAAATTAAGAAAACGGAAAAGCAGTAGAGACTTTTTTCTCCATGATACAATTAGTATTTGACATGAATGCATGAATTCAGGCATCCAACCTGAAGAACCATTAATAACAACACATCAGATGAGCCCTGAAGTGTTCTATAATAGTATAAAAGGAGTTTACCCCATGGATGGAGGCAAAAAGCTGCTCCACTAAGTAAAGATTTGCAGTTACTTTCTTATCTAAAAGCAACACAGAAAGTAGTGCAAGGTGTCAGGAGATGATTAAAGCCTCAGAAGTGCCCAATTAACTTCAAAGTGTGTATCGAACTATTAACAGACAATGTATTTTAAGTTACAACAGGGAAAAGGAAATCAATGCAGGTAGAATGGTAAAGGTGCATCAGTAAAAGACGAATTGGATGAGTGGAGATGAACTTGAGTGCAAGGCAAATAATGAATGCATCAAAGTTTCCAGACTCGTGCCACACATGTATTAGCAGAGCTCGGATCATTACACACCTTGGTCACATCAATGACCTTGAAAGGCCCACGTGAGAAGGGCTTCTGGGTTTTGGAGGCCGAGGCACAGAGGAATGGGAGCCCTGGAAGCAACTGTTTCAGTCCCTTCTCTGCTCTCACGGATTGTCCACATGCCAAACAGAGCATCGTTTTCTGCTTTCCACTGGGTGAGAGGTAATAGTATCCCTGGAAAAGGATAAAGATGCTTTGATTTGGATGGATCTAAATTATGATAACATTCAGAAAACAAAGATCATGGCATCTGGTCCCATCACTTCATGGGAAATAGATGGGGAAACAGTGGAAACAGTGTCAGACTTTATTTTTTTGGGCTCCAAAATCACTGCAATGCTGATTGCAGCCATGAAATTAAAAGACACTTACTCCTTGGAAGGAAAGTTATGACCAACCTAGATAGCATATTAAACAGCAGAGACATTACTTTGCCAACAAAGGTCCACCTAGTCAAGGCTATGGTTTTTCCCGTGGTCATGTATGGATGTGAGAGTCGGACTGTGAAGAAAGCTGATCGCCGAAGAATTGATGCTTTTGAACTGTGGTGTTGGACTCTTGAGAGTCCCTTGGACTGCAAGGAGATCCAACCAGTCCATTCTAAAGGAGATCAATCCTGGGTGTTCATTGGAAGGACTGATGCTAAAGCTGAAACTGCAATACTTTGGCCACCTCATGCGACGAGTTGACTCACTGGAAAAGACTCTGATGCTGGGAGGGATTGGGGGCAGGAGGAGACGGGGATGACAGAGAATGAGATGGCTGGATGGCATCACCGACTCGATGGACATGAGTTTGAGTGAACTCTGGGAGTTGGTGATAGACAGGGAGGCCTGGCATGCGGTGGTTCATGGTGTCGCAAAGAGTCAGACACGACTGAGCAACTGAACTGAACTGAACTGAACTGAAATTATGATAGCATTTTGTAGAATACTTTTGCCATACAAATAGAGCACTGTTATAATCCCCAAATGCTAAATCTGAAATCACAACACGAGCTCATTATTTCACTCCCTAATTATTATATTTTTAAAAACTACATTATTTCCAAACACTGTTGATTGAAAAAGCCTGGAGGCGATGACAATTCAAGATCGATGAGTATAACCTGTATTCAGAATCAGAGTTTCTTGGAGGAATGGCCCATTCCACATTTGGGACAGGATATATAGCAAGTCCTCTACACATGAACCTTCAAGCTGCAAACTTTGAAAGGTATGAACATGTCCCTGTGTGCCAGCTGTTGTACTGTACTACTGTACTTTTCAAGCTACTGAACTTAAGATTAAAAATGTTTCCTTTATTTTTTGTGTTTGTTTTTCATGTATTATTTGTGTAAAAAGTATTATAAATCTGTTACAGTATAATAATATATAGCTGATTGTGTTAGCTGGGTACCTAGCCTTTGTTCGACTTATAAACAAATTGGGCTTATGAATGTACTCTTGAAACAGAACTCACTCGTATGTAGGGGACTTACTGTATCCTAGACAAGCAAGGATTTCTTGTAGTACCCAGAAAAAAAGAAGCCATCTCAAAAAAGGTATTATGTCAAAAAAGACACAGGAGCCACCATGACATTCCACTGGCTCAAAGTGGGGCAATTTGGGGGCACAATAAAATGATAACTGAAAAACTTCAAATATGTTTGAATATGTAAAATCTCATGAGTTCATAATGATGTTAAAAATATAAATAATTTTTTAAAAAGGCAACAAACAAATAAAAACAAAACCACTACTTATTGGAGTCCACTGGAAGAAAATGCGCCTATTTACAACTCTGAAATCAGCCTTAGAAAGTACAGGAGATTATTTGCAAAGATGTCCATAATATAACTATCCTATTCTTGTTTGTATGTCCTTTTGAAATGTCATTTTGCTGCTCCTCCAATCAAGAAATAGCTTCTTTCTTCTTTCCTCTTTTCTTTGAATCTGGGCAAGGTCACATGACTTGCTTTGAGTAATGTAGCATTAGCAAATGTGATGCAGGCAGATGCATAAGAAGTGCTTGCACACTGGAGCTTGTTTTCTTTCGGCTCCATTTGGAAGCCTGAGACCATAATGTGAGCTCACTTGAGTGAGCCTACTTAAGAAGTCTTGAGGAGGGAATTCCCTGGCAGTCCAGTGGTTAGGACACTGCACTCTCACTGTCGAGGGCCCAGGTTTAATTCCTGATTGGGGAACAAAAGAAGCATTGAGGAGAACCAAGGCCCCCCAGCTGACAGCCTGTCAAACACCAGTCGTGTAATTTGACCATTCAGATACCCTAGAACCGCCAAACTACTGGTATGCGACCAAAGAGCTACAGTCAAATCACTGACAGTGCACAAGGGCCAGCAGAACTCCTCAGGTAAACCCGGCCCAAACTGTCAACTCAGAGTATAAAATGGCTAAGCCACTAACATTTTAGGTGATTTGCTATACTATTCTAATAGGTAAGTCATACAGAACAAATATTTGTCCTATCATCCTTTCAGTTCAGTTCAGTTCAGTCGCTCAGTCGTGTCCGACTCTTTGCGATCCCATGAACCGCAGCACGCCAGGCCTCCCTGTCTATCACCAACTCCTGGAGTTCACTCAAACTCACGTCCATCGCGTCGGTGATGCCATCCAGCCATCTCATCCTCTGTCGTCCCCTTCTCCTCCCGCCCCCAATCCCTTCCAGCATCAGAGTCTTTTCCAATGAGTTAACTTTACAAACCATAACTCTAGGCAGTCAAATACCTAGTTGAAGAGGTAAAGTTCTTCCTTACATGAAAAATTCAGCTGATATATGTTGGGAAAAGTAATAGAATTAAACAAAATTGACCCTTTTGAAACTTTTAATGAAATTATTGATTTAGGCAATGATCACAGAAAGGCAACACTAAATGAAAAGTCATTGGGAATTGTTTTTTAATGTGAGATTAGGTTGTAATCACTTGAACCCATGGATAACCATTACCATTAAAAATGGAAAATCCACACCATGTGCCTGCATAAGTGATAAACATGAAACACACAGTAAAACCTATGAAGATTCATGGCCAAAAAAGAGCTGAATATAAATATAATTAAACTGCAGTGTTAAATCTCTTTTATAGGAGTTATGGGAGCCAGAGAAACAGGTTAAAGGATGCCACAGGAAGTGAATAGACAAATCTAAACAAGAAGAGGTCTTCTATAGGATGGATTCTGCAACCAGTAGCACATAGGGATTTTCTTTGAATCCTGACTCCAGCTAACCATAAGAAGAATGTTTAGGAGAAACTGGGAAATTTCATTATTAACAGGGCATTAAGAGGTCAAAAAACTTTTAGAAAGTGAAAGTGAAAGTTGTTCAGTCATGTCTGACTCTTTGCAACCCCATGGACTTAGCCTGCCAGGCTCCTCTGTCCATGGAATTCTCCAGGCCAGAATACTGGAGTGGGTAGCCTTTCCCTTCTCCAGGGGATCTTCCCAACCCAGGGATCTAACCCAAGTCTCCCACATTGAAGATGGATTCTTTACCATCTGAGCCATCAGGGAAGCCCTGGAGGCCAAAAAAGTTATCGTTAATTTTGTTAGATGTGACAATGGCATAATGATTATAATTGTAAGAAAATATTCAAATTTTTATAGGTGCAGGATCAAGTATTAGGTGAAATGATATCATGTCTAGGATTTGTAAACATTGCAAAACATTGATAATAGTTGAATTTGGATGATAGGTACATGAGAAGTCATTGAATTAGTCTCTCTACTTTGAAATATGTATGAATATTTTAAAGTGCACTCTCTAATTTGCTTTGTTCCTCACAAGGCTAGGACTTTCCTGGTGGCTCAAATTGTAAAGAATCTGCCTAGAATGCAGGAGACCTGTGTTCAATCCCTGGTTTGGGAAGATCCCCTGGAGGAGGGCATGGCAACCCACTCCAGTGTTCTTGCATGGAGAATCCCCATGGACAGAGGAACTGGGCTACAGTCCATGGGGTTGCAAAGAGCTGGACATGACTAAGTGACTAAGCATGTCACAAGGTTAAAAGTTAAGTACAGCCAGAGTTGGGCTTCCCTGGTGGCTCAGAGGTTAAAGCGTCTGCCTCCAATGCGGGAGACCCGGGTTCGATCCCTGGGTCGGGAAGATCCCCTGGAGAAGGAAGTGGTAACCCACTCCAGTATTCTTGCCTGGAAAATCCCATGGACGGAGAAGCCTGGTAGGCTACAGTCCATGGGGTCGCAAAGAGTCGGACACGACTGAGCGACTGAACGGAACGGAACGGACAGCCAGAGTTAATAGTATCATTCTCAATTTACAGATGAGAAAACAAAAACTCAGAGAGGGATTTTTAATTCAAGGATACCCAAGTAGTATGTGGCAGAGCTGAAACATAAAACTGTGACTTCTGATTTCAGGTTTTGGGCTTTTTTGCCTTTGTCATATTTGTCTACTCTATTTAAATACTGAACATTACCTTAATTCAAAGCCAACATTTAGGTGATACTTTTGAAGATACAGTTCTTAAGTTCCACTATGAATCTCTCTATATGCACATCTGATTTCCATTTTCCTACAAATTACTTGGGGGCAGAAAATTAACATATTTCCTCTCAGATGGAATTCAATGAATACTCATACAGAATAATTTGTAAAGAAAAACATGAACTTCATGATAAATCGTGTGCCAATGATATTCCTTATTACACTAAAGAAGCCCATTGAAAGCATCCAGCAAATGTATTTTCAATCATTAAGACATTAATTCCCATGACTGTGGGGCTGCTAACTATTTTTATGTTCCCCAAGTTATTTTACTTCGGAAATGGTGCATATACACAATGTAAACTGAATTTTTGGTTAATTCATTCAAGCTTAATACAGCCTTTAACGTGCTGCTGGAAAGGAAAAATGAAATACGTGGGGGTAGCTCCCAAGGTTAGGCTGTGTCTACAGGATGCAAATGGAATTTAAAAGTTGAGCAAGTCAACAGTTGGCTCTATACACAGAATACCAAGCAACTGGTTTGGCTGATATTTTTCCTCTATAAAATCTCCTTGATTTACTGAAATGACTAATTTGACCTGTTCATTTGACCTTATACAAACATGGTCTATGACATGGGGCTTGTTTGGTCAATAATGACCCTGACTATATATATAATAGCTACTGTAAATGAATGATTCAGTTTCTTTATCAATCTTAATTTAGCTAATTTATTGATATTAGTGCCAACATCTACTGGATCATTGAAAAAACAAGAAAGTTCCAGAAAAACATCTACTTCTGTTTTATTGACTATGCCAAAGCCTTTGACTGTGTGGATCACAATAAACTGTGGAAAATTCTGAAAGAGAAGGAAATACCAGACCACCTGACCTGCCTCTTGAGAAACCTGTATGCAGGTCAGGAAGCAACAGTTAGAATTGGACATGGAACAACAGACTGGTTCCAAAAAGGAAAAGGAGTACGTCAAGGCTGTATATTGTCACCTGGCTTATTTAACTTATATGCAGAATATATCATGAGAAACGCTGGGCTGGAGGAACCACAAGCTGGAATCAAGATTGCCAGGAGAAATATCAATAACCTCAGATAAGCAGATGACACCACCCTTATGGCAGAAAGTGAAGAACTAAAGAGCCTCTTGATGAAAGTGAAAGAAGACAGTGAAAAAGTTGGCTTAAAGCTCAACATTCAGAAAACTAAGATCATGGCATCCGATCCCATCACTTCATGGCAAATAGATGGGGAAACAGTGGACACAGTGGCTAACTTTATTTTTTTGAGCTCCAAGATCACTGCAGATGGTGACTGCAGCCATGAAATTAAAAGACACTTACTCCTTGGAAGGAAAGTGATGACCAACCTAGACAGCATGTTAAAAAGCAGAGACATTACTTTGTCAACAAAGGTCCGTCTAGTCAAAGCTATGGTTTTTCCAGTGGTCATGTATGGATGTGAGAGTTGGACTATAAAGAAAGCTGAGCACCGAAGAATTGATGCTTTTGAACTGTGGTGTTGGAGAAGACTCTTGAGAGTCCCTTGGACTGCAAGGAGATCCAACCAGTCCATCCTAAAGGAGATCAGTCCTAGGTGTTCATTGGAAAGACTGATGCTGAAGCTGAAACTCCAATACTTTGACCACCTGATGCAAACAGCTGACTCATTTGAAAAGACCCTGATGCTGGGAAGGATTGAGGGCAAGAGGAGAAGGGGACGACAGAGGATGAGATGGTTGGCTGGCATCACCGACTCAATGGACATGGGTTTGGGTAGACTCCAGCAGTTGGTGATGGACAGAGAGGCCTGGTGTGCTGCGGTTCATGGGGTCGCAAAGAGTTGGATACAGACCTCATTGAAAGTCTTGTGTAATTATGGCTGTTCTTTTCCCCAAAATGCACATGTGTAAACAAATGCTTTTTGTATGAGAATTCAGGGAGTTCATAGACTCCCCCTTGATTCCAGTTTAGATTTAGAGTAGGAGCTTCCTCTCTAGACCATGTTTGCTTGGCCAGTTTAGAAAAAGAAAATTAAAGTGAAGTAACTATTACCTGCTAGACAGCTACTGTGTATAACCTTTTCAGAGATGAACATGAGTTTGGGTAAACTCTGGGAGTTGGTAATGGACAGGGAGGCCTGGCGTGCTGTGACTCATGGGGTTGCAGAGTCGGACACGACTGAGCGACTGAACTGAACTGAACTTATATTTAAATAATAAATAATATAAGTAATAAATATAAATAATATCAATCAGTATCAGTTCAGTCGCTCAGTCGTGTCCGACTCTTTGCGACCCCATGAACCGCAGTATGCCAGGCCTCCCTGTCCATCACCAACTGCCGGAGTCTACACAAACCCATGTCCATCGAGTCGGTGATGTCATCCAACCATCTCATCCTCTGTCGTCCCCTTCTTCTCCTGCTCCCAATCCTTCCCAGCATCAGGGTCTTTTCCAATGAGTCAGCTCTTTGCATGAGGTGGACAAAGTATTGGAGTTTCAGCCTCAGCATCAGTTCTTCCAATGAACACCGAGGACCGATCTCCTTTAGGATGCATGTCATCTATGTAAAAATAAAGTTGCATCAGTATATAATACACAGTAGCTGTCTAGCAGGTAATAGTTACTTCACTTTAATTTTCTTTTTCTAAACTGGCCAAGCAAACATGGTCTAGAGAGGAAGCTCTTACTCTAAATCTAAACTGGAATCAAGGGGGAGTCTATGAACTCCCTGAATTCTCATACAAAAGTGTTTGTTTCAGTTCAGTTCAGTCGCTCAGTCGTGTCCGACTCTCCGTGACCCCATGAATCACAGCACTCCAGGCCTCCCTGTCTATCACCAACTCCTGGAGTTCACTCAAACTCATGTCCACAGAGTCGGTGATGCCATCCAGCCATTTCATTCTTACACATGTGCATTTTGGGGAAAAGAACAGCCATAATTTCACAAGACTTTCAATGAGGTCTGTATCTCTGAAAAGGTTAAGAAATAACTACTGATTTGGAGCCTTTGGGCAGTGGGTAGGTTTCCCCAGACCTAAGAGAAATAAACATTTTTTCTTTGAGAAGTCCAGGATATATAACTGTACTTTTCAAATTAACCACGTTAATTCTATCAGATAGGTTATTACTTAACTAGTAGGAAAGGAGAGTTATCATCTTTTAGAGAAATGTTGAAAATTGGACGGTTTTATCCTTATCTAATAAATAAGAACTCTATCATAACTATAATATACCTAAAATTAATAATAAAACCATAATACAATCAGATATTCAGGTAGTATTCAAATTTCTACGAATTTCTCACTTTCTTATAATTTATTTGAAACAATCAAAATAAGGTCAATACATTATGATTAAATACCTAAGTCTCTTTGAACCCTTATGACCCTCATTTCTCTTTTTTCTTTTATAGTAATTATTCATTGTATATTTTCTCCAATTAGATTTCGGGGGGCAAGAACACTTCATAAGTGGTACGATGCATTTCTATCAAGGGGCAACTGTTATGACTATTTTTGGAGTGTTAGTAGGTAATGGTGGTCACTGCCTAGATCCATTAATGTATTAAAGTTCACAACATAATGATATTCAGATTCCCTCATACTTTATTCATTTATTAGCTGGGATATTTCTATGACGTGAAGATTCTCCTTGTCAACTATATTGTTATCCTGAAGTATGGTTCATAAAGAAAGAAAAAAAAAAAGCTTGATTCTTCATTTACTTGTTTTCAAAGTAATGGATTCATTTCTTAGCATCATCTAATTGTGACCAGTTGAGCTGTTGCTGTTGCTGTTGTTTAATATCAGCATGAACATATCTAATGTATGTCAGTCCAATGCATTCAGTAGTCATATTGATGCTTACACTGTCCAATCTTTGGAGCCTTTTCAAGTTGACTCAATTTTTTTTTAACATGACTTCAGCACTCTTTGGCTGCATACTAGCTAACAGCTATAAGATCACAGACAAAGGAGAAAAGATCAGAGGTTGTTATAGCTTAGTGGAAACCAGAGACATGCAAAATGGTACGATACATTTAGCATCTCTTATTCAGGAGAGGCAGAGAATGATGAGTGAAGAAGCGGTAGACAAGTTTAGAGACTTTTGAGGAGCAGAGTAAAGAGGGTCTTGGAAGGTCTTGTAATATATATTATGAGATTTCAATATTCTGTAGGCCAATGGTTATTAACCAAAGCAAGGTGCTTTGACCGACATATCTCAGATATCTATAAAACATGGTACAAGTAATTCCTTAATAATAAAAATTAAAGTACCAAACTTTAGAAATTATTTAAAGCTTAGAGTACATCATGCTTAGTGCTATGCTTGGTATAATGTAATATAAAGTCACTTACAATCATTGGCATTTTTAAAACTTTTTATTTTGTATTGGAGTATAGCCAATTAGCAATGTTGTGATAGTTTCAGGAGGACAGCAAAGGGACTCAGCCATACATATGAATGTACCCTTTCTCTCCCAGACTCTCCTCCCATCCAGGCTGCCACATAACATTGAGCAGAGCTCCCTGTGCTACACAGTAGGCCCTTGTTGGTTATCCATTTTAAATATAGCACTGTGGACCTGTCATCCCAAACTCCCTAACTATCCCTTTTCCCCATTCTTGGCATTTTAATATGCTTTCTGGAGTGGAGTGGTATTGAGTGTGGCAAGCACACCTGTGGAGTGAAGTGGGAGTGATTACCCTCCTTCATGCATGTTCTAGTGAGGGATGATGACCCAAAGACAACGATGGCGACGGGAGTCAGTGAAACAATATAAGTCGAGGGTAACATCAATATTCCTTCCTTCTTTCTTGACCAGAATCACAGAGTCTGATTTCATTCACAAGTTAGTGTTTAATTTGTGTGAACTGAAGGTTTTCAGGGGAAATAAGTTTCTTGCTTTATTAAACTAATCCATCCCCCCCTCCCTGTTTTTGTAGGAAGGAATCACTTACTGGTTGATCAATATTTTCTTCTCTAATCACAGAAGATGTACAAACACCAGCATAGTTTGCAGCTGTGATCTCTTTATCCAGTGCAGTGCTATGAAAGGCCATAAAAGCTTTCATACTTTTCATGTAATTCCACTTTTGATTAGAAGCCCCATTGTTATGTGGTTTGTATTTCTGAAAAAAAAGGAGAGAGAAAACTATGGAGTCAAATAGGAGAATTTCTGATTTGTGTATAGCAGTCCTACTTCATTGCATAAATTCAGAAAATACAGATAATTACTTAAAACTCTACTATATAGTGATAGCTACTCTTGATATTTGATGATTATATTTCATATATACTTACAGTCTGATTTATAAAAAAATGGAATCAGAAAATACACACAATTTGATAACTGCAGTAGTTTTTTTTTTTTTAAGTATATATACTATTTGATTTTAGGGTATTTTACTTTACCAGTATTCAGCAGTTAAACATGTAGATTGTTTCTCAAATTTTCTTTACTATAAGTAAAAGAGCAACCAACAACTGTAAAATAAATCTTTGTATAAATCCATAACATTTTGAGAACAAACTTTTAAAGTAGAATTGCTAATAAAGGAACAGGATCATTAAAAAATTACGATGTATAATATAAAGCTTTATCGTATCAAAATATTTTCTGGAAAAGGTTATTCTAGTTTACACTTCAATCAGTATTATACGAAATGGTCTCTTCACACTCTTGCCAAAGCATTGAAAATTTAATAAATGAAAAATAGTACCTCCTGATATTTTGATTTACATTTCACTGGCTACCAAGAAGGTTTTTAAAAAAATATATGAGTACACTATATTTTCAGGTGGCTCAGTGGGTAAAGAACCCATCTGAAATGTGGGAGAGGCATGAGACAAGGGTTCAATCCTTGTGTCAGGAAGATCCCCTGGAGAAGGGACTAGAAGCCCACTGCAGTATTCTTGCCTGGAGAATCCCACTGACAGAGGAGCCTGGTGGGCTACAGTCCACAGGGTCGCAATGAGTAGGACACGACTGATGCAACTGAGCATGCACACACACTCTATTTTATGTATTAGAAACAGCATATTTATCCTAATTATAAAACTTGGTTTGAGCACAAGTTAAAAAATGAGTAGTTTCAATTTGGGGAATTCAAACCAGTAGATTAGTTCTAACCAAACATATCATGACAGTTCAAGGAACTTTATAATGAATAATACTTACTTTACCAAAGAGAGATTGATAGTGAAGAGGAAAATAAATGAGTCTTAAGAACTGATTTATTAGGTCAGACAATAGAGCATCCCTCAGAGGAATGCAAAACAAAGACTATATTTCAAGGAACAGGGAGAGGGCTTAGTAACATTAACCTAACAGGCCTCATTTTTATTATTTTACATGAACATTGATATATTCTTACAAACTACTTCAAGAAAGAAAAATGAAACAGCAAGTAAAGAAAAAACTCTTGAAAGGTAATACAAACTACCTGAGATCAAACTCATTTCTTATAAAATTGGGAACCTTAGGGGAAAACTTCCATATCTATAATTTTATGAAACTGATTAGGGTACTAAATTGCATCTGCATGAGGTTTTACCTGACTGTCATTCATGCCAAAGAGGCACCTACCAGGGGAATAAAATTTTAGACCCCCAGAGACTGTAACCCGCCAGGCTCCTCTGCCTATGGAATTTTCCAGGCAAGAATACTGGAGTGGGTTGCCATTTCCTCCTCTAGGGGATCTTCCTGACCCAGGGATCGAACCCATGTCTCTTGCATCTCCTGCATTAGCAGACAGATTGTTTACCATTTTCAGGCAGATTCCTGAAGCCTTATCATCACGATAGAAGATTTAATTAACCTTTCGTATCTGTTCAGATTCTTTACCACTTGAGTTACAGGAAAGTCCTTATTATTAACAATGTGAAAGTGAAAGCCGCTCAGTCGTGTCCAGCTCTTTGCGACACCATAGACTATACAGTCCATGGAATTCTCCAGGCCAGAATACTGGAGTGGGTAGAAGATCCCCTTCTCTAGGGGATCTTCCCAACCCAGAGACCGAATCTGCCTGTGATGCAGGAGACCAGGGTTCAATCCCTGGATTGGGAAGATCCTCTGGAGAAGGGAATGGTAATCCATTTCAGTATTCTTGCCTGGAGAATTCCCTGGACAGAGAAGCCTGGCAGGCCATAGTTTGTGGGGTCACAAAGAGTCAGACATGACTGAATGACTAACACACACACATTTGTTCAGATTGCTGTATCTCAATTTTGGATTCAGGACCTGCAAAATAAGTTGCCTCATTGTTATTAAAAAATGGCATAAAACAAATTCTATTTGGAGACAATATATTCTGTTCAACAAAAACATGGCAAATACTGTGGAGGACACAGAAAGTAAATGCAGAGAAGGGACACTCCTAAACTTTTTCTCCTCCTATGTATCAGTTGTGTGTGATTCTTTGCAACCCCATGGACTGTAGCCCACCAGGCACCTCTACCCATGGAACTATCCAGGCAAGAATACTGGAGTGGGTTGCCATTTCCTCCTCCAGGGGATCTTCCCAACCCAGGGATTGAACTTGCCTCTCCTGTGTCTCCTACATTGGCAGGCAGATTCTTTATCATTACCACCACCTGGGAAGCCTGCCTACCAAAGAAAAATTACATACCCATTTAGAAGTGTCTTTGGTAAGTAAGGATGACAGGCAAACATGGGAGAAAAATATCAACTCCATAGGTCTTTACCCAAAATTCAAATGAAGCCAGCCTTCTCTGGACTCCAAAAATTGCTTGGCTGCTCTAAATATTTGCAAAATGTTGAAAGTGCGTTTCAAATGGGTCTCTTAGTTAATTCTCTTAATAGAATTAACATTGATGAGTTCACATCCTCCAGGAAGACTTCTCTGACCATGGGCTTTACTGCCAGTAGCCAGGTGAGAGGGAACTGGCTTATGTTTCCAAATCATTGAACTTAAAATATATGCATCTAACAGGCTTCCCAGGTTGCACAGTGGTAAAGAATCCACTTGCCAATGCAGGGGTCACAAGAAACGCAGGTTCGATTCCTAGGTGGGGAAGATTCCATGGAGTAGGAAATGGTAACCCACTCCACTATTCTTTCCTAGAAAATTCCATGGACAGAGGAGCCTGGCGGGCTACAATCACAAAAAGTTGGACAGGACTGAACACACACACACACAACAACCATTTGCCTGACTGGACCCACTTCTGAGACACTATGAATGCTTTTGGGATAATTTCTCATGCTTGCCATTGGATTCGATTTAAGTAACTCTCATAGCTCCTGACATGCTGCAAGCCCACAGTCACCATCTGTTGGATTAAACTAAATTAAGGGCTACATGAACATGTTCAATTTGAAATCTAGGCAGATTATTGTAAATATTTTAACAATGGCATTCAAGATAGGTTTCTATGACCTATCTTTCTCCCAACAAGGAAGCATGGAGCTTTCCTTAAATTTAACTAAATAAAGGGCTGTAATTACTTCCTTAGCCCCTGTATATCTTACCTGAGCAATAACCGGGTAGCCGCAGACTTCATCTCTAGCCTTGGTCATAAACACTGCCAGCACGAGATCTGGGTTACTCACCAGGTGAAAAGTCCTTGGGAAACAGGATTAGGCACATTACAAAGTAGCATTATCAATTTAGAGCGCCCCCTGTGCTACTTTAGCTCCATAGATTCTCTGTGACAATGGATATGAAATCTTCTAGGCGTTTCTCCCCACCATGAGCACGAAATTAAGCTTTCTTGGTGGAGAGTGCTGGAAGAATATGGAAGGAGAAAGGGGCCCTCGTGCTCTTTCTGGCTGCTGCCTGGGGTCAGTGTTTGGGAGTGGGGATATCCAGGGATGCTCTGCCAAACCAGGTGCCCAGATGACATGGTCCCTTAAACCCTCACAGCCCTGTCTGGTGATCATCCGCTTGTGGCCCTCTCGACATGGACACCACGTGCTCCAGGCCTTCTGCTGTACCAGCAACCCCATATCCTCTGCATTTCCATGTGTCCAGCAACAGCTGCACCCCCACGTATGTTTCAGAGGGTTGCTTCCTGCTTACCCAGAAACCACAGACCAGATCTGATCAGGCAAACTGTCCCATTTACTGCCATCCAGTGCACAGCACCCATGCTTTTCCAAGTGAGTTCTGAACTCCAGGCTTGGGAGGGACCCAATTCCAAGTTTGTCCTCAACTCTCTCACCCCCAGAGTCCCATATAGAGGGATTTTTTAAAAATCTGATAGTCATTTATCACAGTTTAATAATTCTTTATGTTAAAGAATCCTGTCTAAATTTTCTCTCTCTAGACTGTACCCAGACACTCTCCTCACCTGTTTTGCTGTTGAAGAAGTAATGGGGCAGACAGATAAAGAACATGGATTCTGGAGCCACAATGCCTGAATTTAAATCTTGAATATACCTCAAGATTTGCTCAACAACACTGTGTCTCAGTTTCCTCATCTGTAAAATCGGATAATGGAGCATACCTCACAGGGCTCTCATCTCAGGAATATAATGGGTTAATGCATAGAAAATGCATTGAATATTGTCTGGCTCATGGAACTTAATATGAGCTACTATTATTGATGGCTGTGATTTTTTTTATAGCTTTCCCTCAAATTCTTCTTTTCTACATGAGTATTTCCTAAAAGTCCAAGATTTATGTTGAATATTTTTAAGTTATATTGGCATTAAAAATAAAGCCTCCTTGACTGAAAAAACAGACAAAATTATAGAGCTATCACTCCCCAATTCTTTCCTTTATGTCACTTAAAAGCAAAAATAAACCAAACATTCAAGGATATTGTCTGCATAGCAAAAGTCTGTTCTTTATGTCTGTCAACATAGTTGCATTACAGACCAGCAGTGGCATTCCTGCTGTGGAAAGTATAGCTAGTCCTGAGTATAAAATTTAATGATGCAGAAGTGGAAGAAAGGGGGAGAAAGTGGGGGTGGAGGAGATCTGCTGTAAAAATACAGTATTTTTACTTTCAAGACTTAAAAGGTGCTAGATATCTAAATCTCTGAACAGAAAACAAAACATTCTCATTGTAAAGCATATGACCGACTCACATTGTTGTACAGCAAAAAACCAGCAAACCTTGCAAAGCAATTATATTCCAATGAAAACATTTTTTTAATAAATAAACCAGATGAGATAGGAAATACCCCAAACTTAAAAAAAAAAGAATCTGAAACATTGTTTATATTCCTACAAGACTATCACTATTAATCATACAATGTGTTTCTTCCTTCTATTGTTAGTCTTTTTAAATCCAAAGTGGGTATTCGATTTTATCAAATATCTTTTCAGCATTTATCAAGTCTGTGCACAGTGCGAGTGCTGCTGTTCAATGTTGTTCATCTCCGTAGCCTCAGCATGTGGCATAGCTTGCATCTTGCATTTGTATTGGCACTCAGCAGTAGTCAAATGAATGAATGATTCTGTATTTCCTGCAACGACTTATTGAGGTGGTGCCTAGATGAGCTACCTAGCTTTCTCGGTTTCTGCTGCCTAGAACAGACGGAGCCACTCCTTGTGTACTTCAGTTCCATGCTCAGTTGATTTTTCTTTCTTTCTTTCTATTTTGGACAATAGACTGTCACTTGCCCATAGCAGGGGTGCTTACATTCTGCAGGAACTCCGAGCTTATGGATGTCTACATAAAACCCACTATGTGCCAAACAGCAGTGTGAGAACTTTGTGTTCCAGCAACATCCAGCATAAGGTACAGCCTCTTCTACTAATCCACGGCACAAGTATGTACAAGCCAACTCAGCCCCTTGAGCTTCAGGTTCCCTAGCTGTAGAACACGTGAGGAGGATTTTCATCCCTGAGTGTTTTTTCATATTTCCTTTTAGAGATCAAATGATTCACTCAGATTGTGCCAGGGTTGAAAATGGAAGAGAGACACCAGATTATCTCTAAAGTTGACCTGGCATTTTTTCTGTGTGGCTGGAAACTGAGTAAATGTGTCTGTGGCAATCTCCTCCCTCTTGTCAGTGCCCCATTGCTCATTTCTTGCTGACTCTCCTAGACCATGTGCTCTTCCAGCTAGGCCTTGTTCTCACAGTCATAATTTCCCTTAAGAGGTTTTGCTTAAGACATCAGATTTCCTAGTTGTTTTCTATTTTAAATAGGCCACAATGAAAAATTAATTCAAGACCCAAAGGACCAAATGAAAGGTAGAAAATTCTAGGCACAGAGATAGCACTTGGTACCTCCCATCATGCTGGCAGTAAACTACTGGGCCAATGCTCTATTGGTACAAATTCTGATTGGGCAGTTGCCTCAATTAAGTGCTAATTTACTACCTGGGGAAAATATGGGTGATCAAAAGACTATGGTTCACATAAATGGGATTTTCTATAGGTTTTGCTATATAGTGTAACACAGGGTTCTCCAGGCCTCACCAGCTTATCAGAACAAACGGGGTTCAATAACTAACTACATGAAAAAAAGCAAAAGCAAAATGACAGAAGAAAGCTCAGAATTACTGTCACTATACAGACACATTTTCTCCATGGGACATTTATTCCTCTGAATCAAGCCCATACCTAATCAGCAAGACTTCTGCAAAACCTCTCCTGCTCACGTGCTTAGATGGTGACCCACATGTTCATCAGCAAACCCAGCCCCAATGCTGCTCCCCATTGTGGCTCCACTTCTCTCTAGACTTCTTCTCTCTAGACTCCAGTTTCCAACCAGGGATCAATCAATACTACCATCTCCCTCCAATCGTTCCTCTCTTCTACAGTTTGACATTGGGAGGCCTCAATATGACAATGTTGTGGAGTGTTCTGGAAAGTGGAAAGAAATTGGAAGACACCATCCCCTTTTGTATTTCATGTGGTTAGATCTTCCAAAGCAGTGATGGAGTGAACAGAGTTATAGGCAAGCTTCTCCTTGTATTTACTTAAACAGCCTGTCCTTCCCCTCTTCCTGATTTCCCAGCAGCACTCAGAATGGAAACCAAAACCAGTACAGACACTGAGCAGGACTCAGAACTTGTCCCCTCTTTTGATGACCAAGTGTTTCTGAATGAAACATCAAGTGTGGCTGTCTCCTTGGGGTCACTTCTCTCATCCCCCATCAAATTCCAATTCTTAGGCTCAAGTAGGATGACTACTATAATACAGAAAGCCAAGGCAGTAAGATGCAGCTCTAAATTCCAGAAAAGTAGAGATGGGTAGCACTAGCTTCATGAGCAAGAATTTTTATCTGTTTAGTTCTTTGCAGAAAGCGCCAGCACCTAAAACACTGCCCTTGATAATCCTTTGCAGCTAAATGAATGAATTCTGGTCCCATACAGAAAACTATTCACAGGGACAAAAGCCTGCTTCTTAGCTCCCCCGTTGCAAAGACAGCTTAGCTACGATGAATGGGGTGAAAGAACAAACTCACCAGGTCTGTCTACATGTTGGCTTTTCAGCCGTCTCTAAAACAAGGCCACATGTGTTCCCTGCTGGCGGCTCTGAATCTCAGACCAGGGAGCAGAGGAAGGCTAGTTCCTTTCCTGTCCATGCTGGCCCCTCTGCTGCCGCCTGCTGAAGCGTATACAGTCTCTCTAGAAGCAGCAGTCCCCTAAGCCTTCTGCATCAGACACCCTTTAGAATCCAATAAAAATCACAGCTGTTTCCCAGGAAAAAGAAAAAGTATTGCACAGATATACAAACACATTTTCTGTATGTAGTATTTCAAGAGACTGAAGAGGGCCCTGAAGCCCCACGATATAACACGAATGATAGACTCAGAAGCAAACCATCTAAAAACGAAGGAGTTGTTCCCTCTCTTGCTAAAGAAATGCTCAAGTATGCACAAAACCAGAGAGAAATGTATAAGAAACCACCACAGACTCAACAGTTATCAACATTCTGCTATTCCTGTTTCATCTACTGCCCACTCCCCACTTTAAAAATTTTTGCTTTGCTAGAATATTCGAAAACAAATCTGAGCTTTCAGTTTTATCTGTAAATACTAAAATGTACATCCAAGTGATCAGGACTTTTTTTTTAAAAAACATAACCACTAAACTATTATGACACCCTACAAAATTAAGCTTTCTTTAATATCATGTGCTACCCAGGCTATTTTAAATTCCTTCTGATTGTCTAGGAAATAAACTTTCTGACAGTGGTAAGCTTCAAGCTAGATCCATACAAGGGCCAGTCATGGCACTCAGCTGATATATTTGATTAGGGCAAGAATTCAATTCGATTTCACTGTGTGAGTAGAAGCCACATCAGTCAGTTATCTGATGGAAGAGGTGGAAGGGAAGGAAGGCATGCACGTGAGGAGGTACAGGAGACTGTTAACGAAAAGTACCTCACAACTTTTAAAATAGGACTTTTTAGAATTCGGAGAAGGCAATGGCAAGCTACTCTAGTACTCTTGCTTGGGAAATCCCATGGACGGAGGAGCCTGGTAGGCTGCAGTCCATGGGGTCGCTAGGAGTCGGACATGAATGAGCGACTTCACTTTCACACATTGGAGAAGGAAATGGCAACCCACTCCAGTGTTCTTGCCTGGAGAATCCCAGGGACGGGGGAGCTTGTGGGCTGCTGTCTATGGGGTCGCACAGAGTCGGACAAGACTGAAGTGACTTAGCAGCAGCAGAATTCTTACTTGATTTTATGATGTTTTCAAATCATAAAATCAATTAGATGAGCACTTAGTTTTCTCTTGACCTTGGTTCATTAAAACTGTGAACCCAATAGGTCAGGCTTCACGTTTCTTATTTGAATCCAGAGTGGATGGGTTGTGTGTAGACCACTGAGCACTTGCATTTGATTTCGCTTTTTCTTCCTTGAGTAGGTTAAAAAAAAAAAAATCATTGGCTACATTAGAAAGAAAATCCAAAGCCCTCAAATATACCTCTGCCTGCTCTGTGGGGACCATGCTGGATCTCTTTGGCTCCCATTCACCTCTTGATATATTAACACCCAAATATGATGGGTTTACCTGCTGTCTTCCTTGTGCATCCAGCGTTGATGACTATCATCTGCTTTTTTCTCCACCAAAACCACCTCCACGCCCGAGCGCAGGTTGGGGCCTCGCACCCCCAAGACTAGCTGAGGAGCAGCATAGCTTATAATTTGCCCATCTCTGTATTCAAACTGCTGGTGGCAAAGTTTCTGCAGTTTACTCTGTTTTGGAGAATGGCTGAGATAAAGAAAATTCCATTAGCGGCAGAAAAATGTCCTGTGCTCTGATGTGCTGCAGATTGCAAGTTCTGTTGGCGAGAGACCTGCCGTGAACCAAATTCACTTGTAATGGGGAAGCATTATCATCAGGAGAGCAGTGAAGCCATTTGCTTTGCATTGTCAAGCTGATGTAAAAAGTAGAATTCTGAGTTTATTTTGCCATAGGAATATATGTTTATCCAAGAGAATATGAGAAATTCATCAGCAAAGGAAAAAATCATTTTAGATCATTTAAAGAGAAGAAGTAGGAGGCAGAACAGGGCAAATAGAAGGCAAAACAGAGAGAAACAGAGGAGTTCTGTACAAAGGATGATCATTTCTGTCCTCTGTCTACAGAATCCCTGGCAAGTAGAAACCCATTCTCCAAGCTCTTTCCATCTTCCCTAACAGCTTATAGAACGTCATAAACCAAAATGATGATACGCTAACAAGTTAAAAGAAGGTCTTACTTAAATATCTCTGAAGGCATCAAACATACTTAATAAATCTATCAAACATAATAATGCATTAGCAATTAATTTATAGATGTCTATTAAGTCCCTACTTTGTGCATGGACCAATGCTAAGTGTTGAAGTGCCGAAACTGTTTAACTCACGTAAATTGTTGTAATGTTAAGTAAATACATAAAGATTATGGAATAATAAAACATACAATAGATTTCTGTCATTTCACTGGACATTGACCAGAGAAAAAAATTAAATTAAAAGGCAAGAAATTGCATTTTGCTAATTTCTTAAAGACATCGGGGCATTTTACATGCTTATTCATAAGTTCATTCACATACTCATTTCACTAAAATACAGGCTCTGTCCTAAGTTCTCAGGAGGCAAAGATGGGTGGGCTTACCTTTTAAAAGAAAAGACACAAGTGAAAAAGAAATTACACTACACAGCTAAAGCAAGAAGGTGCTTCCCATCTGTACCTGTAAATACTTCAGTCAAAGCCACAAGAAACACAGAAATGTGTGTGTTGCTGTAGACAGCTACTAACAGTAATGTAAATCTTCAGGAATACAGTGAGCGAGCCTAAGACCAGGTAGAAATATTTAACAGGAATCCCTGACAATTTTCTTACCTGTATTTCTTCTCTGGTTCCATATTTTCAAAGGGCTCATCTTCCATTTTGTTTGGAAGGTTGTCATTCTTATCAAAGTTATGAGAAGATTCCTGCCAGGCATACCTGAGAAGTGTGTGACAAGCCTTCATTCTGAGATGGGCTCTTGCATGTGAATCTCTATCAAGGTTGAGAAGCAAACAGAGGTCTGAGAATTCTCATTTATACTCCCAGGATGTTCTCTGAGGTGCAGTCTGATTGTATCCTAAAGGATGTTAGTGGATCTGGAAATCATATTTCCTTAATGGTTCTTAACGCAAAGTCACATCCTACTAATACACAATTTAGAATTTTAATACAAAGCTACTAATAAAATTTCTCAATCACATAATAAACAGCATTCATCTTTGTCATATTTATTCAGGAAAAAATGGGGCCATATGTATTATATTTCAAAAATAAGATTAGGACTACTCAATAGCTTTGGAAATTCATAACAAATGTATAATGAGACTCTTGCCTACTCCATAAATGTGGCATAATTCTGTCTGAAACAGACAGCCTAGACTACTAGGTTTCATAAAATTTACTCATTAGGCAATATTAAGGAATCTTAATTAACTTTTCCTCTCAGTAGAAAAATCTAGAGAGACTCAAATAGCACCAGCACAAACATGCCAGGTTTTGATAGAGAATAATATACAAAAACACTTAAATAGTCATAGTCTGAATAACTGAGTGGGCCTCCTGGCTTCTTATTTAGATGAAATCGTGAACAGACGCATAGCCACCATGCAGATGTGAGTATATCAAGTTCCCAGGCACAGTTCAGGGTGCAGTTGCTTGCGTGGGATCATGATACAATACGAGCGCTGCTCTGCCGGAGGCAGAATACATATACAGGCAAAGCAGCTAGCATGCTTCAGTCCTCTAAATGTGCATAAGTGCAAATAAAGTTCTCTGGGGGAAGTTGTGGTCGCCAACAACTTGGATGTAACTGCAAGCAGTATCAAAGTACCCAAGTCTCCAGGGACAAGTCCTGCTTTAGAAGAGCAGACCATACACTTTTCAAATGTAGCAAAAGTATTACATATGGATATGAAGTGGGTAACAACTGCCTCATTCAGAACTTCAGCAGAACAGGCTTCTCAAGTAGAAAAAGAGAAATAGTGCCATCATGTGTTGAAAATAGAAAATGCAGCTTTCCCACCAACTTCATCTGTTTTAATGAAAATAGACCAACAACAAAAATAAAGTCAGTTTTAACACAGTCAGCAAGGTGTAAACAAGATTTTTCCTCCAAGCTGAGATGTTTTATCTTCTAACTTGGGCAGTCTGTATGCTCTTCAGCTTCCAAGCAAATGAAGTACAGTACAGTCAATTTTAGAACAGCCATTAAAACAGAAACCTAAACAAACATCTTGTTTTATTGATTCATTTATGTCCACTAGTGAGAACCGGACGTGGAACAGCAGACTGGTTCCAAATTGGGAAAGGAGTATGCCAAGGCTGTATACTGTCACCCTGCTTGTTTAACCTATATGCAGAGTACATCATGTGAAATGCCGGGCTGGATGAAGCACAAGCTGGAATCAAGATTGCTGGGAGAAATATCAATAACCTCAGATATGCAGATGACACCACACTTATGGCAGAAAGTGAAGAAGAACTAAAGAGCCTCTTGATGAAAGTGAAAGAGGAGAGTGATAAAGTCTCATGGAGCTAGTGGGAAGAAGAGAGATAATAGACCAATAAAAGAATAAATAAGCAATTTAAGTGTTACAGGTGGAATAAAACAGGAAATTGTGATAAAAATTGGGTAGGGTGGGGTAGGACCTACTTCAGCAATGGAGTCAGAGAAGGCTTCTCTGAGAAATGATGCTTGAGTTGGGACTTGGACAACGGGAAGGAGCCAGTCATGTCAAGACCTGAAGCAAGAACACTCTAGAACAAACGGAAAGGCTCCAAAGTAAGAACATACATGGCTCACTGAGGAACAGAAAGAAACTAGTGTGACAGGTATATAATAAGTGAAGGGAAAGGTAGTACATTAAGGCTTAAGAAGTGACCAGGGCCTGGATACAAGGCTCTGAAGAAATGAGAAAATTCCTTTTAAACTCCAGGCTCCAAAGGTCTTTTCTTCCACAAAGCATCAATGCAGAGGTTAGTGCCCTCAGAATTTCTTTTCCATTTGTTTCTTATTCTATCAGCAATCTTTGCACCGAACTGATCAAAAGAGTTCCTTCCAGATTTATGTTCTAACCTCTTGCTTTACAGATGTCCCTCCTTAAATTATTCCTCCTCTTTTTAAATATGTAAAAATCTCCATACAAACATATGTAAGAAAGTCTAGGGAAATTTTGTGCTTACTTAATATAAGATGATAGGGGTTCAAGTGATCAGAAATGGTTCAAATACCAAGTGAAAGTTAGCCTGGAGAAGATACAACCCAGAAGATTAATGACAATAAGTTTCAAATACTTTACACAGGTGGACTCATCGAATAGAGACATTCTAAATCATTATTTCAACATGAAAATGGACTGCCTTGCGAAATAGTGATCCCCCTGTCAACTAGGAGTATTCATGAAGAGACTGGATTAAAAGATCCTGCCTACAAGGTACAGGACATTCCTACATCATTTTTTTTTAACCTGAGGTATAACATATAGCACTATATTAGTTTCAGGTATACAACATAATGATTTGATATTCGTATATATTGTGAAATGATCACCACAAATACATGTAGTTAACATCCATCCCTGCAGATAGTTACAAATTGTTTTTCTTATAATAACTTTAAGATCTGCTCCCTTGATGACTTTCAGATACACAATGCAATATTGCTAAGTATAGTTATCATGCTTCTGCATTGTGTTTGTCGAATGGACTCAAGAACTTTTAGATCAAGGATTCCAGGCCTTGATGAAATCTATGAACCAGAACAAGAATCTTTGCTCTCAAAGATATCACTTCTTTTTTCTTATTTGATTTTTCCAAAGTACAGTATAATAACTCAGAGGCTAGGTGATACATTCTTTAGAAGAACAATAAGAGGGGATGTTAGGAAAGTTTGTGGCCCATTCCCTAATGATTGACCAAGATATCATATAAGTCAAATCACTCTCTTTCTGAAGGCTTTCCTTTCTGGTGCCTTTTTAGTGTCAGGATGTAGGACCAGACGAATTACCCACTAAAATAAGGAAGTTTGATTACTGACATAAAAGTTAATATTCTTATACATGAGGACAGAAAAAATCTTTTAAAACAATGGGTAACAATGATGTATAAATTAATTCTCAATTACTACAATCGTAATTGACCAACTATTTCTGGTTTCATAATTTGGAAACTCATTTGATGATTCCTTCATTTATTCTGTAAATGATGACAAAAGTTAGTTTCCCTGGTCTTCGCAGAACACATGTGACAGTTTCTGCCCTCAAGGAATTCCCAAGTTGGTAGTTGTTGGTGAGGGAGAGGGTAAGCATCTGATAGGTACATTGCTAGCACAATCATTGTCATGACTGATTTCAATGATAAAGAGTCCTTCCACCAATGAGGATGGGGCAAGTCAAGGTAGCTCAGTTGGAGAGAAATGAGTACGTGGTCAGGCCTACAGCAGTGCGTCAGTGGAGTAGGCAATGTTCAGCTGACAGCTTTGCAGCCGCTGAGCTGAAGCTTGGAGTTCACATGGCAGAAAGAAAAAGTATGGAGAGGAGATGGGCATGTGGGCACAAATGAGGGTTAACACAGGCCTGGATGAGGGTCAGAAGGGCTTGGAATTGAAGAGTAAACATTGTTTTCTGTGTGCAGTAGGTAGCCATTGAAGAACTGTATAAAGCCATCTTGTGCTTTAGAAAGATGATTGTTCACAGACGAAACTTCAAGGTGAACTGGAAGGAGATTATGGAGATAGAAACCAACCAGAAAGCTATTCCAGCAATCCAGGATGGTAACTCACATTAACATACATTCAGCTGGAATCCAGTAAGGAAGAAACACAGAAAGGAAGATTGTTCCTAAAGTCCATGCTGATGGAAACAAAACATGATGAACTCTTCAAATAAATGTCCCCAGTTCTAAGATTCTAGTCTTTTTAAAAACAGTAACATCAAAGGCTTTTTCTGCATCTATTGAGATTATATGGTTTTTATCTTTCAATTTGTTAATGTGGTGTATCACACTGATTGATTTGTGTATATTGAAGAATCCTTGCATCCCTGGAGTAAACCCAACTTGATCATGGTACATGAGCTTTTTGATGTGTTGCTGAATTCTGTTAGCTAAAATTTTGTTGAGGATTTTTGCATCATGTTCAGCAGTGATACCGCCTGGAGTTTTCTTTTCTTGTGCTGTCTTTGTCTGGTTTTGGTATCAGGGTGATGGTGACCTCACAGAATGAGTTTGGAAGTGTTCCTTCCTCTGCAATTCTTTGAAAGAGTTTTAGAAGGATAGGCATTATCTCTTCTCTAATGTTTGATAGAACTCTCCTGTGAAGCCATCTGGTCCTGGGCTTTTGTTTTTTGGGAGATTTTTGATCACAGCTTCAATTTCAGTGCTTATAATTGGGTTGTTCATAATTTCAGCACTGCTTCATTATTAAAACTCTTCAAAAAATGGGCATAGAAGGAACTTACCTCAACTTAGTAAAGGCCATACATGATATGCCTACAGCAAACATTATTCTCAATAGTGAAAAACTGAAAGCATTCACCCTAAGATCAGGAAGAAGACAAGGGTGCCCTCTTTCCCCACTATTATTCAACATAGTTCTGGAAGTCCCAGTTACAGCAATCAGAGAAGAAAGAGACATAAAAGTAATCCAGATTGGAAAATAAGAAGTAAAGCTCTATTTGCAGATGACATGATACTGTACATAGAAAACCCTAAAGAGAGTATCAGAAAACTACTAGAGCTAATCAGTGAATTGAGCAAAGTTGCAGGATACAAAATCAATACACAGAAATCACTTGTATTTCTATATACTAACAATGAAAAATCAGAAAGAGAAATTAAGGAATCAATCCCATTCACCACTGCAACAAAAAGAATTAAATATCTAGGAATAAACTTACCTATGGAGACAGAAGAACTGTACACAGAAAATTATAAGACACTAATGAAAGAAATCTCACTGGAAAAGACCCTGATGCTGGGAAAGGTTGGGGGCGGGAGGAGAAGGGGATGACAGAGAATGAGATGGCTGGATGGCATCACCGACTCGATGGACATGAGTTTGAGTGAACTCCAGGAGTTGGTGATGGACAGGGAGGCCTGGCGTGCTGTGATTCATGGGGTCGTGGAGAGTTGGACACGACTGAGCGACTGAACTGAACTGAACTGAATGAAAGAAATCAAAGATGACACAAACAGATGCAGAGATAGTCCATGTTCCTGGGTAGGAAGAATCAATACTGTGAACATGACTATACTATCAAACACAATCTACAGATTCAATGTGATCCCTATCAAATTACCAATGACATTTTTCACAGAACTAGAACAAAAAAATTTCACAATTCATATGGAAACACAAGACCACGAATAGCCAAAGCAGTCTTGAGAAAGAAGAATGGAGCTGGAGGAATCAATCTTCCTGACTTCAGATTGTACTACAAAGTTACAATCATCAAGACAGCATGGTTCGACGCATAAATTTTCCTCTGTTCATTTCTTTGCATTTGTGCTTTTTTAATAAAAATACTTTTAACTGTAAAGAAAAAAAATTATAAAAAATAAATAAATAAATAAAATTTGAGAAAGTCACAAAAAAAAATAAAATAAAATAATTAAAAAAAAAAAAAAAAGACAGCATGGTACTGGCACAAAAACAGACACATAGACCAATGGAACAAGATGGAAAGCCCAGAAATAAACCCATGCTCCTTTGGGTACCTTATATTTGACAAAGGAGGCAAGAATATGCAATGGGGCAAAGACAGCCTCTTCAATAAATGGTGTGGGAAAACTGGACAGCTACATGTAAAAGAATGAAATTAGAACACTTCCTAATACCATACACAAAGATAAACTCAAAATGGATTAAAGGCCTAAATATAAGACCAGAAACTATAAAACTCTTAGAGGAAAACAAACACAGAACACCTGGTGACATAAATCAAAGAAAGATCCTTTATGACTCACCTCCTAGAGTAATGGAAATAAAAACAAAAGTAAACAAGGGGGACCTGATTAAACAAAAGAGATTTTCACAGCAAAGAAAACTATAAGCAAGGTGAAAAGATAACGCTCAGAATGGGAGAAAATAATAGCATATGAAACAACTGACAAAGGATTAATTTCCAATATATACAAGCAGCTCATACAACTCAATACCAGAAAAGCAAACAACCCAATCAAAGAGTGGGTAAAAGACCTAAGCAGTCATTTCTCTAAGGAAGACATACAGGTGGCTAACAAACACATGAACAGATGCTCCACACGGCTTATTATTAGAGTGCAAATCAAAACAACAATGAGATATCACCTCACACCAGTCAGAATGGCCATCATCAAAAAGTTTGCAAACAATAAATGCTGGAGAGGGTGTGGAGAAAATGGAATGTTTCTGCACTGTTGGTGGGAATATAGATTGATACAGTCACTATGGAAGACAGTATGGAGATTCCTTAAAATACTAGGAATAAAACCACCACATGACCCAGCAATCCCACTCCTAGGCATATACCCTAAAGAAACCAAAATTGAAAAAGACACATGTATCCCATTGCTCATTGCAGCACTATTTACAATAGCTAGAACATGGAAACAACCTAGATGTCCATCAACGGATGAATGGATAAAGAAGTTGTGGTACATATACACAATGGAATATTACTCAGCCATAAAAAGGAATGCCTTTGAGTCAGTTCTAATGAGGTGGATGAACCTAGAACCTATGAAATAAAGTCAGAAAGAGAAAGATAAATATTGTATTCTAACGCTTATACATGGAATCTAGATAAATGGTACTGAAGAATTTATTTACAGGGCAGCAGTGGAGAAACACACATAGAGAACAGACTTATGGACATGGGGAGAGGGGAGGAGAGGGTGAGATGTATGGAAAGAGTAACAGGGAAACTTACATTACCATATGTAAAATAGATAGCCAACGGGAATTTGCTGTGTGGCCAAGAAACTCAAACAGGGGTTTTGCATCAACCTAGAGGGCTGGGATGGGGAGGGAGGGAGGTTCAAAAGAGAGGGGATATATGTATACCCATGGTTGATTCATGTGGAGGTTTGACAGAAAACAACAAAATTCTGTAAAGCAATTATCCTTCAATAAAAAAATAAATTAAAAAAAATAGTAGCATCATAACAGAATTTTTGAAAGTAGATCATTGTGATGGTTGAACACTGAAGCTCCAGCTCTATCCTTTTGCCAGGAAATTAATTAAATACTAGCTCTTCAAATGCCATCAGTTTCACAAACTAGATGTGGGTTCCCTGCATGGGCTCTTCACTGTTACTGAGCTAATGAGCTAAGTTCAATAGGAATAGCTTTTCTGGCCACACTGATTACTTACAGAATTTCACTGGAAGCATTTTCTGATGTTAAAGCATTTTTTTGCATTTGCTTTTCCTCTGGTTCTATAATTTGCTTCTCTTTTCCAAAAACTGGTTTCCTCACAGCAAGCTTGGCTCCAGATACAATGTCACTTTGGACTTCTAAAACAAGAGCTGAACAAAAATGCACAAATTGCAAGGACATATTAGTTATGATTTCAGAGCATTAGGATTTTGAAAACACATGTTAAAATAAAAATGCAGAAACTTTCCAGCTGCTGTGTCTAAGAGAATACATTCTAAGTGTAATTGATAGCTGCTCTTTAATAAATTGAATTTCACTTAATTTAATTTTTGTAGATTCTTTCCTCTCAAGATATTTTCAGTCAAAAATAGGTCTTTCCAAAAATAAGCTGCTAGCTATTGTAAATTCTAACTATTCAAATGGGTTATATTATCTAGACATATGCTTTTAGATCATTCTCTGGGATCCCAGACAGCTCAGTGAAAGTTCCCAGTGCCTTAAGAGACACATGCAAAGTGTAATATACAGTGTTAAGATACTATTTTAAATTATATTAATGAATTTTCTCTTTTTCCTTTCTATGTATAGGATCTTTGTTCTGGTCCTGGGGTATCCTTCAGGGAAGATGGAAGACCATGAGGAAATGAGCAACATTACAAGAGGAAAGCATTAAGTACAAATACAGTTTTGACATTCAAGCACAAGACTATGGCCATGCAGGTCAGGATGACACTGTCATGACTTAGGATTTTTTTTTTTCTAAATCCCTTTAACTCCCATTTAACTCATCACAGTTTTAATCTCAAAGTTGAGCTGGAGGAACCCCACCATTTCTGGGCCTGAGGGAATCTGTGGTGGAACACAGACAAAGGTGGAAAAGCAGCACTGGGTGTCATGATTTCCTCCCACAGGTGTCTTAGCTAGATGAGGAAACACTGAGGACACTGCCCATTGTTCGGGACACGGTGATGAGTTCCCTCTTGAGCTGTCCTCACCCTTTCAATTTACGTGAAGCTGGATCTGGTTTCTAGGAGGTGCAACCATGACCCAGGATTTACTGACAGTCATGCAGGGGAACTTTGCAGAAGTGGCTGCCAGCCAGGGGTCAAGAGGTTTTGTGGCAAGGTTTGCAGAGACAGCTACCCAGCCACAACCAGCCTGCAGAGAGCATAGGAGAGGTGGAGGCAGGTAGGAAGTACTACCCCACCCAAAGCATTGTCTGGGCCAGAAGAATGGCAATGTCACCCAGCCATGGACTTCAGCCAGCAGGGCCCCGAAAGCAAGAGGATCTGCACCCCCAAGAGAAGAACTAAAGTGAGAGTCTGGAGACTGGGAAAACTGAAAGCCTTCACTATAGTGCTTATTTAATTAAATGGATGGGACAAATGTAAACCCGACAGTACATTTAAACTTTTCCTTTGGGGATATACCTGGGGTTCACAAAGAAGGCCCAATTTGTTAAAGACAAAATAAAGCATGTTTTCCTTGCACATTCAAAGTACAGTGTGAATTAAAATTGCAACTTGGTTAAATATAAAAATTAGCCTAACACTAAATAGTAAGATGCAGGGGTGAAATATAATCTGTTTAAACAAGCAAATTTCTTTTTAAAAAGCCATATCATTAAGGGTTTGTTTTTGGCTGTGTGTATACATACATACATACATACATACATACATACATACATACATATATATATATATATATACACAAACATAGAGAGAGAAGGTAAATATACATACACACATATATATATATATATATATATACATAGAGAGAGAGAGAAGGTAAATAATTCCAATGCTTACCCTCTATCTTATGCATACTGCAGAAGGTTTGAATTTTAGAAATATCTGATGCTAAGTTCCTTAGGAAGATTTGCTTCTTTTGCTGAGCAATGGACAGGTCAGGATTGATCCAATGTTCACCACATGAAACGTACACCTACCAAAGAAATAAGCCTCTAATCTCACACAATTGCTCATGGCAGCATTATTATATGCCAGACTGGAAACAATCAAAACACCCTATAATAAGTGAAACATGGTGAAACAAACTATGGCATCATACTCAGTGATAAAAGGAATAATGCTTAGTGATAAAAAGGCACAATCTGTTGATAAACGCAACAAAGTTGATGGATCTCTATGGTTTTGTACTAAAAGAAGTACTTCTCCATATATCTTTGCAACTTCCTATGAATCTCTATGAATCTTTAATTAATTCAAAATATTAATAAGAAGTTGTAGAAAAAATAAAGGAGATAAAGGAAAGAAGGAAGGGAGGGATGTGGGGGAGGATCAGTTCAGTTCAGTCGCTTAGTCGTGTCCAACTCTTTGTGACCCCATAAATCACAGCACTCCAGGCCTCCCTGTCCATCACCAACTCCCGGGGTTCACTCAAACTCATGTCCATCGAGTCGGTGATGCCATCCAGTCATCTCATTCTCTGTTGTCCCCTTCTCCTCCCGCCCCCAATCTCTCCCAGCATCAGAGTCTTTTCCAGTGAGTCAACTCGTCGCATGAGGTGGCCAAAGCATTGGAGTTTCAGCTTTAGCATCAGTCCCTCCAATGAACACCCAGGACTGATCTGCCTTAGAATGGACTGGTTGGACCTCCTTGTAGTCCAAGGGACTCTCAAGAGTCTTCTCCAGTGGGGGAGGATAAATAGGTATAAATCAGGAGTTTGTAAATTATGTCACTAAGTGCTAAGTCACTTCAGTCGTGTCCGACTCTTTGAAACCCCATGGACTGTAGCCTGCCACACTCCTCTATCCATGGGATTCTCCAGGCAAGAATACTGGAGTGGTTTGCTATTTCCTTCTCCAAGGGATCTTCCTGACCTAGGGATCAAAGCCATGTTTCTTAACGTCTTCTGCATTGGCAGGCTGGTTCTTTACCACTTGCACCACCTGGGAATGAATGAATGAATAAAAGTTGTTCAGTTGTGTCTGACTCTTTGCAACTCCAGGGACTGTCCATGGAATTCTCCAGGCAAGAATACTGGAATGGGTTGCCATTGCCTTCTCCAGGGAATCTTCCTGACCCAGGGATCGAAGCTGGGTCTCCTGCATTACAGGCAGATTCTTTACCATCTGAGCTACAGGGAGGGCTGAGGTCCAAATTTTGCTCACAGCCTGCTCTTGTAAATAAAGTTTTATTGGAACACAGCTATACCCACTCATTTGCATATCTGTGACTCTTTTGTGCTACAGTGACAGAGTTGATATTTCAATAGATTCCATATGGCCTGTGAATATTAGGAAGTGTCAGTTCACAGAAAACTTCACAGAAAACTCCAACAACCACTGGTATGAATGAACTTGTAATATATGTATCAAACTGTTAATGGACATTTCTAGATGCTGAGATGATGGATGATACTTTTACTTTTTGCTTATGTGTACTTTCTAAATGTCCTTAAATAAATACATATTTCTTTGAAGTGAGAAAAAATTGAGTAATATATTGAGAAAGACTTGATAAAAAAAAAAACAACTCAATGCTGCCTTTTTTGAGGTCACTCGCTAATCACACATACTTTCTATGTCGACCCAGGGGAAGTTTCCTGAAAAATATCTTCTTTCTGATCAACAAGGTTCTTCTTCTCTCACGGACATACTTAATCATGTGACTGTTCATGTTTCAATCTCCATGTCGGTGGCTCAGAACAGTTGGACAGATTCATTTCTAGCAAATGTGCAGGATCTTTTAACAATCACTCCTGACTCCATTTCAGTCTCCTTTCATTACTGCTCGCTCTGCCCTGGTGGCCTCAATGACTTATCTTTAAATTAGATTTATCTTTTTGCATTGTATGCTTTATTGCATCAACCTTAAATTCTTTCCAAAACAACATAGTGAATAAGCACAGCAGCAAAAACAAAAATATTAGAAGGAAACAAACAAGACACTTGGCAGGGATAGACTTAGGATTCAAAACACAATCTAGCAAGCTCCAGGAACAGAGGCTCTCCAATCTGCCATGCTGCCTCTAATATTAGTCAATGGTACTTGGGCTTAAAACTCTTTCAAGGGGTCTTGACATTCAGAGCCTGAGTCAAGTTCCAACAATTTGGTACAAGCTTGGTTCTCTGTTCAAAGAATTTCAGGCATCCATCAAAGTGGGTTTTCTTCTCGAGCTGATACTTCAAATTCTGTAAGTGGGAGAAAAGGCTGGGCAGCTAAAGTCCTTCCACTTCTTAGCATTCTCCAATCACTCAAATTGCCGTTGTTGAAATGTTTAGTCACTAAGTTGTGTCCATCTCTTTTGTGACCACATGGACTGTAGCCCACGAGGCTCCTCCATCCATGGGATTCTCCAGGCAAGAATACTAGACTGGGTTGTCATTTCCTTCTCCAGAGGACTCTTCCAGACCCAGGGATCAAACCCTTGTCTCCTGAATTGGCATGCTGAGTCTTTACTAGTGAGCCACCTGGGAAACCCAAGCACTCAAATAGTGTGTGAGAAACTAGATATGATTTTTTTTTCTGAAAAGGTGAAATTATCATTTAGGAAGAAACTGTTAAATAACCACATTTTGAAAACCTCAAAAACAATATAGAATTTACCTCCTTAAAAGAGCAGGGCAGAAATCACAAGTGGGGAATAATTTGGTTCTCTCCAGTTTCTGCCTTCATTTGTTTGTAAGGTGGTTGTGATGAGCATTAAGTGAGTTCTGTCATATACAGACAGCCCTGAAAATCATGCCTGACACATAAAAAGCATGCAACAATAATCTGTATTACTTTCTGATGGTTGCTGAATTAAGATAATTGTGAGAAAAAAAATAGGAGGAAAAGATGGTGCTTGAAGTCTTATATTGAAAAATATTTTTCTTTTAATAGTACCAGTATATCAATATTCCTAATTTCATGGTCATGTTTTTACCAGTTCATCTCTTTGAAGTTCTTTTAGGGTGAAGATTTCCTTCCCTTTTTCATTGAACAATCTCCGAGCTGCAGAAGGTAAATTTAAAATTTCAGTGCACCTGTAATATAGACACAAAAATTGACCTTGCATGTGGAAAGTTTCCAGCAGAGAAGAGAATAAATCAAAGAAATCAAGGTGGGTCATTAACTACAACTAGTTCTACAGGACTGTGGGACAGTTGACAGCTCAGTCCTGGAATCTATCAAATGCCTTTTGAATCTCATTCCCCCTCTTCAGGTATAGGACTTGGGCAAATTATTTAAACTCTCTAAGCTTAAATTTCTTACCTGTCAAGGTTGTTGTGAAGATTAAGGGTTGATTATGAAATGTGCTTAATAGCACAGTGCCAAGCATCATCGACAAGCAATAATATATACATATATAATTATTGACTTTTCACTCCTCAACATGCCCCTGTAAAGGCACTCAGTCGTGTCTGACTCTTTGCGACCCCATGGGCTATACAGCCCATGGAATTCTCCAGGCTAGAGTACTGGAGTGGGTAGCCGTACCCTTCTCCAGGGGATATTCCCAATCCAGGAATCGAGCCCAGGTCTCACGAATTGCAGGCAGATTCTTCCCACATTGCAGGCAGATTCTTTACCATCTGAGCCTCCAGGAAAGCAGCCCTAACATATCCCTATACTTTCCTATTTGTGGGTCTTTTCTCTTGTTCTTGTTTCCATATAAAACACCTTCCTCAGCTTTTGCTGTTGAAGTTCTACTCTTTTTCCAAAGTTACATCCATCACCCAGCAGGTCCTCATCTCTCTCCACCAGAAGTGATTCCTAATAGCCCTTTAAGTCCCTTTCGAATAGGAATTTTTGACAGGTTAAAATGGCAACCCACTCCAGTGTTCTTGCCTGGAGAATCCCACGGACAGGGGAGCCTGGTGGGCTTCCGTTTATGTGGTCACACAGAGTTGGACACGACTGAAGTGACTTAGCAGCAGCAGCAGCAAACATTCAATAGTGATTTTTTTCCCCCCTCAAACAAGCACTGAGCCAGCCCTGTGGATATCGAGATGAATGATACAGTTGCCCTGTTTCCTGGGAAGTTTCCTCTCTAGTCAGGGGGAGAGACTGGTCAGTAACTGAAGTGTAATGTGAACTAGTGGAGTTGTCACAGGCACCCGGCCAGGGTGCTGTGAGAACACAGAGGAAAAACAACAAATTCCTCCAGGGAAGCATCAGCTAGGGAAGTGACATTTAGGGGTGGGCTTTGATAAGGACTTCCCTGGTGGCTCAGATGGTAAAGCGTCTGCCTTACAACGCAAAAGACCCAGGTTCAATCCTTTGGTCGGGAAGATCTCCTGGAGAAGGAAATGGCAATCCACTCCAGTATTCTTGCCTGGAAAATTTCATGGATGGAGAAGCCTGGTAGGCTACAGTCCATGGGGTTGCAAAGAGTTGGGCACGACTGAGCGATTTCACTTTCACTTTGATGAATAAATAGGAGTTCACCAAGTATAGGGTTAGGATTCAGAGAAGTTTTACATGGCTGGAGCTGGA
This sequence comes from Moschus berezovskii, assembly GCF_049115385.1. Classification (NCBI taxonomy): domain Eukaryota; kingdom Metazoa; phylum Chordata; class Mammalia; order Artiodactyla; family Moschidae; genus Moschus; species Moschus berezovskii. Next base: position 66,064,729 of record NC_142473.1, read on the forward strand.
TTTGTGGACAGGAGGTGGAGCCAGATAAAGCTGGTAAAGAAGATAGGAAACAGTTGGGAACCACTTAGGATGCCAGACTAGTGAACGTGGCCTCTATCCCGTAAGTATCAGGAAGTCATTGGGGGTATTATGGCAGAGGAATGGTGCAGTCAGATCTGCTTTTTAGAAAGAGAACTGTCGGAAAAGTGGACGGTGTGCTGGAGATGGAGAGGTGGAGTTCATATAGTCATTTACGGTAGAGGTAAGGAGGTAGAATGGAAGAAGAGCTAAACGGAATGATGGGGCATGCCTGAAAGAATGCGGTTTTCTATTAAAATGTACTGTCTATAGTAAATGAGTTAGAAGTGACTTTGTGCTCATCCAGAAAACCCAGTTGTATGAAAAATATCTCTCAATTTTATTTCCTTAGATGGCATAAAGAAATTTAAGCCAGTAATTAGACTTCCATTTTCCTGAGAGGTCTTAGAAGGAAATAAGTCAGTGGGAATTCAGTCTCTGCTTCTCCTGTCACAACCCTGGAGGCTGATGGATTGGTGAGGACGGGGCTAGGTTTCTCATCCATAGGAGCTGGGGTGGAGGGATGGGTGGGTGAGGGGGGACTTAAGAGGACTGAGCCCAATTGAAAGATTTGCTTAATTTTCTCTGGATGCTGCCCAAAGATTCTGCTACTTACCCTAGATCCAAGCGTGACCTAAGGAGAGTTACCATCATCATAACCTGCTCCCATTCACATTTTCCTGGGAGAATTTTGGACTACTGCAGTTTTCAGTTTTAGGACAACTGGGAGAAGAGAGTGAATAGGAAGTTGGCAGATTTTTCTTCCTTCCGTTCTTGGAAACCCTATTTTAATAGTGCTGAATTTAATTGGTCTGAGCAGCTGTGTTAGAGATTAGCAGCTTCCTCTGTACTGAATTCCTCCAGCTCGTTCATGTGCCAGCCAGCATCCATGGAGAGAAAAGAAAGGAACTGACTCTTCAGTGCCTAATAAGGAATGTGGACTTTGGAGTCAGATTGACTGGGAAAGGTTGGGGGCGGGAGGAGAAGGGGACGACAGAGAGTGAGATGGCTGGATGGCATCACCGACTCGATGGACATGAGTTTGAGTGAACTCCAGGAGTGATGGACAGGGAGGACTGGCGTGCTGTGATTCATGGGGTCGCGGAGAGTCGGACACGACTGAGCGACTGAACTGAACTGAACTGACTGAGTTCAAACTTTAGCCTTCTCGTGAATAGGCTCTGTAACCTTGGAGAAACTACTTAACTTCTCTGAGCCTAATTTTCCCCATCTGTAAAAGGTAGACAAAGCAGTACTTCTCGCATAGGGATATCGTACAGATTAAATGTGTGAAAACCTGTAAAGCATCTGACACATAAAAGTCAGCAACATATTGTTAAAATGAACTATGCACTGCAAGCACTCCGTATCTACTCTCTTGCTCAATTCTCACACCCTTTCTGAGAAGCCCATTTTATGGATGATGAAACTGAGCCTGGAGCTTAGTTAAGTTCCTTGGCCAAGGTCACAAAATTAGTGAGCTCAAAAGCTGAAATTCAAACCTAAAACTCTCTGGGTCTTTTTGCTACAGCATATGGCCTCCTGAGAGGGCATCATCATAGAATAACAGGGAAGAAACTGGGATTGAGATGCTCAGTGAGTGGTTCGGGATTTCTCTGTTGGCATGGGAGCAAAGGTCCTAGAAATGAAATCCTCTGACTCTGACACCAGAAGTTAGGACTGATAACCATGTGGCTTTGATTTACAGAGAATCTAGAAAAGCAGAGTTTTTTCTCCGGCTTCACTCTCTCAGGACTGGTTTTTCCAGTACTCTATGTTGCCTGCAAATTGAGATCTCAACAAAATGGTCTATACCTATTATTTTTAAATAGGGATTATGATGCTTATTATGTTAGATCTTCCTTAGGCTTTGCATATGGAAGAATCACCAGCAACAAAGATTCCCAAAACTGTCTAGAGTGAATTATTAAATTACTGAAGGATAGCATAATTTTCCTTAAATTCTGTACAACTGCCCTCTCATATTGAAGAAGACATATTTTGCAAAAAGCTTATATCAAATATTCTGCCTTTGAACAGTTATCAAAGTCTATGGGAATAATTCTTATTTAGGTAAGAAAATACTGATCAAAAGAAAAATTACAATGTACTTCAGAAACATGATATAGATTACTGACACTTAAAAAGTGATTTAAATAGACAACTACTCTGTCCTCAGTACAAATAAATTCAAACCAAAGTGCTATATAATTGTGAAATATATTTTTAATGGGAAAAATTTACATTTATAGAGTTGGTAGTTCAGAAACTAGGAGAAAATCACAAGACCTAGAAATCTGGGGGAAAAATATTATCATGTACTCACATAGCTTATAAACTTCACAGAAAAAAACCCAGAATCATTATAGTAACAATTGTTTTCTTATGTAGGTACATATGTATTTTGCGTTATAATCATCCAGGCACTTGAATGGAGTATACCTTTGTGTTTAGGCTATTATTTACCTCTCCAAAAGCTGGTGAAATCCAGTCTGGTTTGTTTCTGCTTCAGAATATTTAGTGACAAAATTTTTCACATTCCCTTTCCTTTCAGGGTCAACATATCTGGAAAAAACAATGCAAGATTAGACTGATATGTCAGTATACATTGCCAACTATCATTCAGCTTGTTATAGTATGTGAATAAATCATAAAGTTTTAATTTATCATAATTTACCCTAAAAAACCAACAGTTAAAAAGCAACAGTTAGAACCAGACATGGAACATGGAAAAACAAACTGGTTCAAAATTGGGAAAGGAGTACATTGAGGCTGTAGACTGTCACTGTGCTTATTTAACTTATATGCAGAGTACATCATGAGAAATGCTGGGCTGGAGGAAGCACAAGCTGGAATCAAGATTGCTGGGAGAAATATCAGTAACCTCAGATATGCAGATGACACCACCTTTACCACAAAAAGTGAAGGGGAACTAAGGAGCCTTTTGATGAAGTAAGAGAGGAGAGTGAACAAGCTGGCTAAAAACTTAACATTCAAAAAACTAAGATCATGGCATCCAGTCCCATCACTTCATGGCAAATAGAAGGGGAAACAATGGAAACAGTGACAGACTTTATTTTCTTGAGCTCCAAAATCACTGCAGATGGTGACTGCAGCTATGAAGCTAAAAGACGCTTTCTCCTTGGAAGAAAAGCTATGACCAACCTAGATAGCATATTAAAAAGCAGAGACATTACTTTTCTGACAAAGGTCTGTCTAGTCAAAGCTATGGTCTTTCCAGTAGTCAGGTATGGACGTGACAGCTAGACCATAAAGAAAGATGAGCCCTGAATAACTGATACTATTGAACTGTGGTGTTAGAGAAAACTCTTGAGAGTCCCTTGGACAGCAAGGAGACCAAACCAGTCAATCCTAAAGGAAATCAATCCTGAATATTCATTGGAAGGACTGATGCTGAAGCTGAAGCTCCCATACTTTGGCCACCTGATGCGAAGAACTGATTCTTTAGAAAATACCCTGATACTGGGAAATATTGAAGGCAGGAGGAGAAGGAGACGACAGAGGATGAGATGGTTGGATGGCATCACTGACTCGATGGACATGAGTTTGAGCAAGCTCCAGGAGTTGGTGATGGACAGGGAGGCCTCGTGTGCTGCAGGCCATGGGGCTGCAGAGTCAAACAGAACTGAGCAACTGAACTGAACTGACCCTAAAAAATATGCCTTTCTTTAAAAATAGGGTTTCAAATACTATCACAATTAAATATTAAACTTAACATTTATACTATGAATAATTTATATAAGAAAATAAAATTTCAATATCTGAATCCTTTTCCAATAATGTTGAATACTCAAGATGTGAATTGATCAACTTTGAAGAAAATGCAGAGATTACATTAATTTTGCCTTTGATGTTTTAGTCATACACTGTTCATATTCTTTTGTTTATTCATATGTTACTCAGATACTGTTTCAGTATCAATCCAAATGTAAAATGTTTTCAATTGAAAATTAATAATTATGATCATAGAAAAAGAATTTTAATACACATTGTTCAAATTTTTAGGTAAGACAATACTGTAGTTTTAGAATTTTTATATTATATTAAATGAAAGATACAGTGTTTAAATATAGCTATTCATTCAGTCATTGATTTGAAATGTAATCAAATATAAAATGTTATGTTAGTCACTCAGTCATGTCTAACTCTTTGTTACCACAAGGACTGTAGCCAACCAGGCTTTTCTGTCAGTTGAATTCTCCAGGCAAGAATAATGGAGTGGGTTGCCATTCCCTTCTCCAGGGTATCTTCCTGACCCAGGGATCGAACCCAAGTCTGCATTTCAGGAGATTCTTTACTGTCTGAGCCACCAAGAAAGCCCAATCAAGTACAGTCAATCATTAAAGCACTAAATTTGTGAGCCCTGAATCATATGGTAAATAAAATAGCTTAACAGATGATTAACTGAGACACACAGTTCCATGACCAGAGCAGACAGCACATATATGGATGAATAACACACCAGCCCTGTTCTCTCTCTCATGGATGGAGACATAAGCAGATAATCACAGTACAGATAACCCTGGTGAAAAGCCCATAGCAGTCAGAGCAACGGAGTTCAGAGAAGCCACAGGTAACTCATGGGTGGGGATGGGATGTCAAGTTTAGAGTCAACAACTAGAAATGAAGTCCAAGCTCATTCTCAATATACTTTTATTAATAAGGCAAATGAGAGGTGCTGGAAGTTGAGAGGACTTAGGAATGAGAATTGGGGGTGGTGGTGATAAAGAGATAGATAAATATATGGAAACAGGCCATAAAGGGTCTTAAAAGCTGTATTAAGGAGTTTGAGAGAATCCTAACTTACTAATAATATCACTATACATTGAAATTATATAATATGTAAAGTTTATAACTTATGCTGAGCCTTTCCTTTAACAATTCACTAAAATATTTACATTTTAAATTATAAAATTTTCCTTGTTTAAGGTTCTAAGAGATGAAGTTTACCTGAGACATAAGAAATCACAATTCTTAATTTATATGAACTTGACACTGTTATCAAGAACTAATGGAGATCTTGTTACTAAGATCATGACAACTCAGTATCTTCATGATCTTCCTTTGTAGATGGAGGAACCAACAACAAAAGCTCCCTCAATGCTGTCTAAAATGAATTAGTAAACAGCTAAAGAAGAGCATTCTACCAGAGCAGAATTTGTGCTTCCCTGGTGGCTCAGCTGGTAAAGAATCTGCCTGCAATGTGGGAGACCTGGGTTTGATCCCTGGCTTGGGAAGATATCCTGGAAAAAGGAATGGCTACCCACTTCAGTATTCTGGCCTGAAGAATTCCATCCACTGTACAGTCCATGTGGTGGCAAAGAGCCAGACATGACCGAGCGACTTTCATTTCACTTCAGAGCAGAATTCAATTAAAATGGTTCTATGTTTCATCATTCTAACCTGATTTTGCTGGTGAAGACAGTAAATAGGCCAACTCTCTTATAAATAAGTTTCAGGTTAATGCAAGTAATGTATGCTTACATATCATTAGCATTTATTTCTTTTAGAAGAGACATATTGCATGGATATATTAAAAGTACCACAGCAGGGCTTCCACCTTGCACAACTCTGGGACACTATTCACAGAGACTATGTGAACAGTGACCTCTGGAGCTGGGCAACACAGTCACCCTGTAATGTTAGCCAAAACACTCCTTATTAAATCTTCTGTTACCAGCACCTACATATAGCTTGGAGAGAAGTTAAAGGAATGCTATTGATGATCCTGAAGAGAATTTTATGAATCAGCGAAGAGAAATTAAATGATATTCAGTAGACTTTTAATGTCAAGTGTATGCCAGCATATTTTAATCATTTAGGAATAATTAATTCATGTAGTGGAGAAAGAAATGGCAACCCACTTCAGTAATTCATGTAGAGAACAAAGTGAATATTTGATTAACCAGGACACACTCTTCCATGAACATAGCAGAGAGTTTCACATACTCTTAACTAGAATAGCTGTCCAAAGTAATAAATCTCTAAAATTATGTCTGTATCACCAGATTGAACCATGTATTTAAAAACATAAATTGGTCAGATAAAATCTGTATAATTTTTGAGACACAGTTAAAGATAGCAAAGGACAGAAATTATTTGTTAGTTGTTCATGTTAAAAAAAGTCATGTATACTTGAAGAGCATTACCCTCACATTTTACATTTTAGTAGAATGAACTAATTATGAAATGAATGCGTCAAAGATTTCAATTTCAGGGTTGACTTTACTTTAGTCAAGATTAATTTTTTACTTTATCATCTACACAGGCAGTTCAGTGGACAGCCAATCTGAATGTTACTCATTGTTCAGCGATGTATGAAGTATCTTTAATCAATGTGAAGAAAGTAATATTAAACTATTATCAGCAGCTTCAAATATTCTAAACATATCAAAAGAAAGGTCAAGAGGTAATATCACTGCTAATAATATTAGAAACAATGTGTTTAACTCATTCTTTACATCAGAGTTTGCACTGATCTGTGATTTCTTTTGTCATAAAACATTATGAAAATATAGCAGGTGACTTTTCTCTAATGTTGGAGAAACCTTGGCTGATTTGGAAGATTTTATTCCAACCTTGTAACCTAAATTAAAGTGGAAATTGATGCTTTTCTAGAATGATACACTTTTAAAATGCTATTCCAAGGCAAGAATATAGATTATGTAAAGCTATGCTTGTTCATTAAATATTCCAAAGGTGTAAATCTAAAGAATTGTCTGTAATAACAAAATAAATAATGTAAACAATAGCTAAATACAAACTTAAATAAGAAATTACAAAATTATATTTAAGAAGCAATTAACGAGCTCAGTTATTTCAAAATACATTAATGAATACAAATAACAATGCTAATTCAAAATAGATATTGATCAGAAAACTTTTCTCATCAGAGCTATGTATTTGCAAATCATTATATTCTCCCACGGCCAGCCTGAGTCAGTAGTGCTCAAATTCAGTTCCTGATATAGGAACTAAGTGAATCTAGCCACACAGCAACTAAGCCTGTGTGCCACACCACTGAGCCCGCACTCTAGAACCTGAAAGCTGCCACTGCTGAAGGCCACAAGCCTCGAACCTGTGCTCTGCCAACAGAGGAGCCACCGCAGTAAGAAGCCTGCACACCTCAACGGAGAGCTGCCTCTGCTCTCCACAGCTAAAGAAAGGCCACTGGCGGCAACAAAGACCGACACTGCCAAAACTAAATTAAATAAATACATAAAAGAAACGAAAGGAATCTTAGTATCTATCTCCACCTCTGCCAACTTGAAAAAAAAGAGCACAACCCGAGAGTTGTGAGCTAAGTTTTATTTAGGGCAAAATGAGGATGATAGCCCAGGAGATGCAGCTCAGATACCTGTAATCAAGCACATATTTTTTTGCAGAAGGTTTTTGCTAGTCATGAGGAGCAGATGTCATTATGAATGATTTTAGTGTTTTTCTAGATACGAGATGAAAAAGAATTACGCTCATAAAATGGTCTCCTGAAAATATCTATCCGAAGACCTGTTCTGCCAGGTTTACCGAGAGCACAGAGTGTCTCATTTCTGCTCTCCACCCTGAACTCCTTTCACAGAGTGTTGAAAGTCAGCGACTGCAGCCACTCATGATTTAATCCTTGAGAGGTAGATGACAAGTGCCAATTGGTAGTTGACACTCAGATATCAATACAGAAGCCTTTTCATAGAACAAACAGAGAATTTCCCCAGGGGGGCAAAAAAACCTCCTGTAATCAAGAAGACTAAAATCTGTAAAAATTAGAAAGTATGCTTGATGAGAAATATGAACAAGTTGTTCTTACTGCATTTTCCGCCCAGGTGAGATGTCTGGACTGATCATAATACGGGCTCTGGCCTTGTTCTTGTCTCCATTCGGCAAAACTCTGAGTCTCACAGGGACATACTGCTCCGGTGCCTTATGGATGGGTTTCTTCATGGGAGGACTGTTTGGAAGAAGCAGTCCTTCTATTGGCCAATCAAATTCCTTCAGAAAGAATGACAAGAAAATTGATAATAAGCGAATAGGAAGAGTCGCTTCTGTATATATTTTAAAAATAAGCACACTTGCTTATACCTTTAATCTTTTATTCAGTCATCAAACATTCATCATCATGCATTGGGCACCTAAGATGTTCCAGATAATTCTAATTAATGTTTCATTTTAATGAAGAGGAAAGATGTTAATTTTTTAAATGCATGAACAATTTGTGTTGTGTTACCTCATGAAAGATTTTTTCCCTTTCAGAGAAACATCATTCTGGAAATACAGAACTGAATTAACTTGGAATTTTTATTTTTTTTGCTTCTGTATAAAATATCTCTAGCCAACATGAAAAAAGGAAGAATATATGAAAAGTGGTTTCACAACCCAAATAATATCTTAAACTAAATCTATTTGGCAAAGAAGAATATATTTGGAAGTGAAAGTGTGAGTTGTTCAGTCCTGTCTGACTCTTGGACTGTAGCCAGACAGATTCCTCTGTCTATTGGATTCTCCAGGCAAGAATATTGGAGTGGGTTGCCATTCCCTTCTCCAGGGAATCTTCCTGACCCAGAGATCAAACCCAAGTGTCCTGCATTGCAGGCAGATTATTTATCATCTGAACCATCAGGGATATTTGAATAATGCATGAATAAATAAAGGTATGAATGAATGCAAAGTAACCAAATTCTACAACTGAAACATCTGAATTTATTTAAACCTTATCGTTTCATTCACCTCACTCTGTTTTATGGAATATTTCCCAAATATATTTATTCGGCAAAGAAGAATACATTTGGTTCTTTTCTTTTTGACACACAGCCCCATACATCTTAAACTGTAAGCTCCATGAAGTAGGTATCATGTCTGTCTCTTTTCTTGCTCTGTCTGTATTGACTAAATATATAATAAACAGTGGTTAGATAAGTAATAATGCCAGTAGATTAAATCTTGAATAAAATTAATATATACACTTACAGTGATCAAAGTGTTCGGAACCCTACAAGAGGAATGTCACATTTCCTAATTACGGTCTATTTATATGTAGTCTTTCCAAGAAAAAATTAATTATGCTTAATTACAAATGAATAAAATCATCTTTTTGCTTAAAAAGTCAATTATGTTGAAATGGGACTGGAGAAAATATGGTTCCCTCATATTAGATGAATTCAAACTTCAAGTCAAGTAAAGAGAATTTTATTTAACTGAGAACTATGTTCCCTGCTTGGTAAATATTTTTTTTCTCTTCTGCAAACATTTCAAGAAATAAGAGGACCCTTAGGCTGAGTCATTTTGAAATACATGGTCAACTTGTATCATTTTATCTAATTTAGTTGCCTTAGTCCTTTCTGTTCGGTTTACAAGCCAAGGTCAGGGTTTTGTTGGACTATACTGACTTCTTCCACCCAAAATCTACTGTTTCTGTTTAAATGCCTAGAGAACTGTGAGGTAATCCATTTTCATTCCCAAGACCATTTAGTTGTCAAATTCTAGACTATTGATGGCACTATGGTAAAGAGGTAAGGAACCCTCCTGCCAGTGTAGGAGATGTAAGAGACTCAGGTTCGATCCCCGCATCAGGAAGATCCCTTGGAGGAGGACATGGCAACCCACTCCACTATTCTTGCCTGGAGAATCCCATGGACAGAAGAGCCTGGGAGGCTACAGTCCATCTGCAGGGCCACAAAGATCAGACAAGACTGAAGCAACTTAACACACACAGTAAAAATGTTATTGTTTTAAAACGTAAGTGTTAAAAGGAACATGGTTAACTTAGGTTTCCTAATATAACTACCATTCACCATTTAAGTCAATTAATTAACTAACTGAATTACTCTACTTGTATACTATGTTGAAAAAAAAATGTAAGCACAGTATCTATGAAGTCTACCATAATTACCTTTTTCTCTTTCTAAGAAAGTACACTTCCTTATGAGGCATCCCTGTCACCCTTAGGTGGGAGGGAATCTTGGTATTCCAATTAGAAGTGTCCCCTGTTTCTGCCAAGTGGGAAAAGCCTTTTTCTTCCCCCTGATTTTTAGCACTGTACTTTTTGATACATATTTAATCAAATTAAACATACAAACTTCTTATCAAAACTATTATTTCTTTTCAAGGATATGCCCTTCCTTTCCCCTTCCTCAGTGTGATCTCTGGGTGTGGATGAAAGTTCAAAACACCATGTATCATTGGGAAAAGGGGTTCACGGTCTACAGAGGAGAATTTAGTCACTCAACATGTCTGACTTTTTGCGATCCCCATGGACCATAGCCTGCCAGGCACCTCTGTCCATGGAATTTTCCAGGCAAGGATATTGGAGTGGGCTGCCATTTCCTACTTCAGGGGATCTTCCCAACCCAGGGATTGAACCCAGATCTCCTACATTGCAAGCAGATGCTTTACCATCTGAGCTACTAGGGAAGCCCTTCACGGTCTGTATGTGTTACTTGTCCTTGATTTTTAAAGACATGTGCCTCTTCTCCTCGTTGGCTACTGGGGTGACCTGCTGCCACTTGTCCACCTCCAGTTGAGAAGGAAGTTATCGTTTCTGCTTCTCTTGGTTTTAGCCTCTGCCCTTTCTGAACCTCTGAAGAAAAGCCTACAATTAGCAGAACTCACATTTTTTTCCTTGGCCTATACTGAGCTTGTTTGTCTCTGTGCTATCCCTCCACCCTTGGCTCCATGATGGCTCTCACAACGCTGTACCCTGAATCTTAGACACATAATTCATCTAGCCCCTGGCTCAGGCTACCCAAACCACAGCCCCTGGTATTCTTAAGAACTCCTCCTTCATCTCCAGAACAAAACAAAAACAACAACAAAAACCCCTCAACTTTCTAGACTGTTGCTTCTGTGTGCTGTGTGCTCAGTCGTGTCCGACTCTTTGCAACCCATGGATAGTAGCCCATCAGGCTCCTCTCTGAATGTGATTTTCCCAGCAAGAATACTGGGATGAGTTGACATTTCCTCTTCCAGGGGATCTTCCTGACCCAGGGATCGAACCTGTGTCCCTTGAATCTCCTGCACTGGCAGGCGTATTCTTTACCACTGAGCCATCAGGGAAGCCCAGATGTTGCTTTACCACAATCTTAATATAAGGGCATATTTGGGCCCCTAAGCAATGACTTCTTGCTTTCAGCCTACATCTGTCCTTCCCTTAAAGCTCTGAGACTCATTGTTTCAATCACTGAGGAAGCATAGGGAATTTTGATTTAAAGGCAAAGAAAAAACTAGATTGAGACCAGAAAATGTGACAAAACAACTAAAAAAGGTAAGAGTACATTAAAAAAATATTTTAGAACATATCACTGACCTAGCAATAAAGCAAGATATACTACAGACCCAGAGAGGTTGAGTGGTAAAACTGAATTTTACTATGAGGGAGTTTTCCAAACCCAGCAAACTTCTGCTTCCATGGCCTTGAGAGAAAGGGTACAGGAAACAAATTTCAGGGCCCAGCCCTGGGAAGTCTAACAGGAGCACTCCTCTCATAAAACAAGAATCACAAAAGGATAAATTTCATTGAAAAGGCAAACCAGAGAGAATGACTCTCAGGTGGTTGCAAGTAAAACACAACATCTCAAACATTTTCTCTGGGTGGAAGAAAAAAATCTTCATTGAGAATTCACAACATGGGCTGACCCACACTTGACCTTTCAGCACACTAGATAAAGATGAAAAGAAAATTAATAATTTGAAAGAAAAATAAATTTGCTTCATAAAAGAAAATATAAAAATAAATTTTTAAATAAACTAAGATAAGTAAAAACTGTTACCAATGACCAAGAGAAGGGCATATATTAGGCAAAAGGAAAGTAATCTCAGTTGGAAGGACTGAGATGTCACGTTGGAGAAAAATGAAACAGAGAAAAGGTACAAAATAATCTAAATATATGTCATTACAATAAATAGAAAATACTAAAACCCTTAGTTTAGAGATAAAGATTGTCAAAATTGTTTTTTAAACTTAACTGTATGCTGATTACTGGAGAGCCATCCTAAAATAGAAGAATGTACAAGTGTGAAAAGTAAAAGGATAAAAAGAAGGTATACAAGGCAAATAGCAACAACAACAAAGATATTTCTATTAGTGTTGGATAATTGAAACGTTTACTAGAGCTAGAGAGGGTCTACATGTCAGAAGTTTTAATTCACCGGGATGATAAAATATCTCTGATCATTTGTGTGTCTAGAACCAAATTTCAAAATATATAAAACAAAACTGGACAGACTACAAGAAGAAATAAATTCCATATCCATCCCATAATTGATGACTTCTTTCTACTTAATTGATGGAATGACAGAATCAATTGATCACTTGCATCTAGCAACTATAAATCAAAAACTGCATGGACGTTTTCACACACATTGATCTCATCCTGGACCTTAAAAAAAAGTCTCAACAACAATGTCCTTATGCTAAACAGTACCTCATTAAGTTGGCCACTGGGAAGGACTGGCCACATGTAGGTAAGCTTATTCCAGAGAGGATTTTCAACTCTGGAATGTTTCCATTGGCCTGGTTTACTAGTCCCTTCATGTTTTATGGCCCACCTAAAACAAAAGACAAAGAATTTAGCAAGATTAAATATCACTATAAAATAATCATCAAGTACTTCTTATTAGGTGTGAATTTTTAAAAATCTGATCATTTACTGTGTATAAGAGACATGTGCTCAGTCACATCCAACTCTTTGCAGCCCCATGGACTGTAGCCCGCCAGACTCCTCTGTCAGTGGAATTTTCTAGGCAAGAATACTGGAGCAGGTTACCATTTCCTCCTCCAGGGGACCTTTCCAACCCAGGGATTGAAACAGCATCTCCCATATCTCCTGCACCGGCAGGCAGGTTCTTGACCACTAGCACCACTTGGGAAGCCCCAACAAGACATGTAAATAAAGTAATTTTTAATGAAAGAATACATTTTTAAAAATCAGGAAAAATTTGCAATGTTATAATCAACAGTGAAATTTGAGGCAAAAGGCAAAGTAGAATAATAGTCAATTTACGATAACAATGACATAAATAACATACTAACAGAAAATATTCAAACAAAATTTTTAGACATTCAAAGAGAAACAAACATAGATGTAATCAGTGTGAGAGATGTCATTACATCACCAACAGATTATGAACTACTAGGTAAACTGTTTTAAATAACAAATAAGGATAAAATATCTGACTGCTAAAACTAGTGAATGTAACCATGACCACTAACTTACAGACATTTTAGTCTGTTAATAGGAAATGTGTCTTTATCAATAATTCTTGCAACATTTGTAATATTTCCACACACTTACAAAGCAAACTTCAATAATGTTTTGAAATGAAAACTGAACACGCTATACTTTGTGGCAAATGACAGAATAAAATTAGATATAAATGAAAGTTTAAATTTTACAATTTCAACCACAAGATAATTTTAAAAACACATTCTCTGTCCCAAAATACTATTAATATTATCCCAGACAGGCAGAGGGAAAAATAACACAATCAATACCTGTTCAGAAGCAATGAAACAATAATCACAAAGACTTGAAGAATACATTTAGAATTATATTCAAAGATAAATTTATAATGTTAAATGCTGATGTATTAAGGGCTAAATAGAGATGAGAAATTAAAAAAGCATTCATTCAATAATTTATTTTAAATGTATCCAATGGAAAAGAGATGACAGAAAGTAGCAAAGATTCAAATATAAATAAATATTAGAAAATAGAATAGTAAGCCTGGCATGTTGCAGTCCATGGGCGTCACAAAGAGTCATACACGACTGAGCAACTGAACTGAACTGAGTAGAATTTTAAAGAAAATTTTAAATAAAAATTAAGATAGAAAATCTCATGCAAGTAAATTTAAATTAAAAAATACATAGCAGATAGAAAAATCAAGCTAAATATTCAGCACCGAGACAATTAGGATATATTATGTATGTATGTGTTAATAAATGAAAAGCTTATGAAATAATTTTTTTAAAACCCTCAAAGATCTGAAATAGAAAATATGCTCTTACTCATATAACTTCACAGGGCATGGAACATATTTTCATACTATATGAAACATTCTAAACCATAAAGATGTCGAAAACTAGCTATCTCATTCCATGAATGAGAGATAGGCTTCATAATAAATTCAGTCACTGGTAATTTAAGAAATAAATCAACAATCTTACTTAAAATCAAAGATGTGAGATTCCTAATTCAATATTAGCCAATAAAATTTAACACTATGGCAAGAGAATAATCACTATAGTTAAGTAATAGCCTAGGAATGAAATGATGGACATTTACTAATATGATAAGTCACTGATTAATGAAGGACAATAAGGAGCAGCCCATTACACATCATTTTCTAGCACACGTGAAGGTCATCTGAGCCTAAACATTTTCTGAGCTCACCCAGCCTCCTCAGAAGCATCTTCAGTGTCCAAACCTGTGTTCAAGGAACTGGCTTTCCTGTTTAAGCTTGCTGGGAGTTTTGGGGGCCTGGATACTGAAGGGGGGTGGTGGCACGAAAGACTCCCTCTTTCCCACCTAAGAACCTGATCTCCAGTTACAGTACAGCTGTATGGTCCAATCTAAGATCAACACTTCTGTTTGTGTCTAGATCCTTATCTTCTCTCATCTAGGACTTTGTTCCCACCCTGAACTATTAATTGTCCTTCCATCTCCATAATGTCTGACAGCTTGATATCTTTAAAAAAGAAAAACACTTTAAAAAAACATTTTTTTTTTAAAAAGAAAACACTTCCAGTTGTTGCCTTATTTCTTTGTGCTTTTATACAGCATCTTCCCTAAAATTCTCATCTCTTTTTAAAAAATGTATTATTATTTTTATTTCCTGTCTGTGCCACACAGCACTTGGGATCTTAGATCCCTGACCAGGGATTGAACCCACACCCCCTGCATTGGAAGTGTGGAGTCTTAATCATGGGGCCACCAGGGAAGTCCCTCATCTCTTCTTCTCCTCCTTTTTTCTCTTAAGTCAATTCCAATTAGATTCTCATCTCTTGAACTCCAGTGAAAATGCCCCATCAGTATTTTAACATCGCCAAAACCCAAGATCATTTCTCAAGGCATACATGAACTAACAGCAGTGTTCAACATGATCCCTCCCTCTTTTTCAGAACACTTTCTCTGACTTGACCTGACTTCATTTGACTTCCATGAAACCATATTCTCTTTCTTTTCTCCCATTAGTAGCCAAAAGTGTTAGTCTTCTCTTGAGTGCCAAGGGCTTCCCTGGTGGCTCAGATGGTAAAGAATCCGCCTGCAGTGCAGGAGACCTGGGTTTGATCCCTGGATTGGGAAGGTCCCCTGGAGAAGGGAATGGCTACCCACTACCCACTCCAGTATTCTTGTCTGGAGAATTCCATGGACAGAGGAGTCTAGCGGGCCATAGTCTATGGGGTCACAGAGAGTCAAACACGACTGAGTGACCAATACTTTCACTTTTCACACTTTCTTGAGTGTTAGAGGGTGGGAAATACAGCCTATGAAAATCCAAGACCTGTTGCATCAATTGAGTTTTTAGATGCCATTGGTCTGATGCATGTAGGGCAATTACTATTCCCTGTAGCTCAAGTGGTAAAGAATTTGCCTGCAATGCAGGAAACTGGGGTTCAATTCCTGGGTCAGGAAGATCTTCTGGAGAAGAGAACAGTAATCCACTCCAGTAATCTTGCCTGGAGAATCCCATGGACAGAGAAGCCTGGTGGGCTACAGTCCTTGGGGTCGCAATGAGTCGGACATGACTGAGCGACTAACACACAAAGTACAGGTTGTTGATGAAAAGATTCATCCTTTTGATTGAAGTGCCTGTATAACTTCAGCCTATTAGAGTGCCTTTAAAAAGAGCTGGTCAAGTTCAGTTTACATTATTAATAAACATTAACATGGAGCAAAGGCCATTCTACTGCAGAGTTCCAGCACAGTATGAGCTTTTATGTAAAAGCAATAGACCTCTTAATATTATGTCTTATAAATGAAGAGCTGACAGATCCTTAACTGTAATGACAGTAGCTGGTCGCACTATAATGACTGTACATGTGCATAACATAAATTAGAACTTTACAGCATCATTAAGGACTCTGGAATCTTAATTCCTGGAAGTCAGCACTAGGTGGAGACAGCGATTCGTGCAATGTTTGCAGGCAGCCTTTTTCTTGCCTTTCTGAGAACTTATTTTTATTTAATATTTTCCATTCTTCTCTTCAGTATAAAAGAGGGTATTCCTAAACAATTGTCTTTTATTATTGAAACATTATATAAAACAAAGCATCTCATGTTTTGAAAGGATTTACTTGATCTCACACACACACACAGGTACACATGCTACAAGGTAACCAAATAAGGTTCAAAAACAAGTTTGTTTATTTAAAATACTATCTTTATTAGTATACTGCTTTTTTGTTAAAAGTAAAATTCTATTTATGATATTTCACAAGTATCTACCTCCATGGACAGAAGTTTGACCAAAGTTAAAATATTTTCCTGGATTCATATAAACTAAAAGATTTAAGAAAAACTCAGGATCATTCCTCAGAAATTTAGTTGACAGTTCTTCTCTCAAAAACTAAGTCCAGAATTGATCGTATTTTGATTGGATTTAATAACAGCCCGATACATTGTCACAGATTTGAACTATTTGAAGCTTTCTAAGATTCTAGTCCTCTGGACAGAGAAGAAATCATTCAAAATCAGGAACCATGCACACAAGCTCTTCTTAAACATTGTATAGGGGTTCAGAGATTAGACATGTAACTGAAATCTGAATCCATCAGTTATTATTCTTTAGGTTTTTACCAGTACCACTGTATCAATATTATAGGTATTTATTTTGAAATTTACATTGAATAGTAAAGCTAAATAGTTTAAGCAAACTGTTTTTAAGATTTAGATTTTAAATAACTTTACACTAACAGAAACAAGGCACTGACTGACAGTACATTAATTTACAAGCCGAAATGTTCAAAGATCAAGTAATTTCTGCACATTAGACGTTATTCTACTCATTTTGTCTCTGGAATATTTTGTGGAAACTAACGAATACACATGGAATTTGTTCTTCTGTTTTATACATCCCCATTTGCTCCATCTCTTTACATTATTTTGATAACTAGCAAAGTACTTAAAACAGAGACTGAATTTTAATGGCAAATAAAGGCTAAGTGGGGGAACTCAATGATCTTGCTTTGATCTTGCATAACTGGGAATTTTTAAGAGTAAGAAATTGTTCCAACAATTACCCTGAAAAGAATACATATTTCATAAAAACTTCCATAATTGTATATTATTTTCATCTCAATTGAAAATTATCAATTAGGCTTTTTAGCACATTTCAAAGTTGTTCTTAAAAACATCAATTGTTAAAACACAGTGGAAAACTAAAGTATATTAATGGTAATTGCCAGGAATATGTATATATTTAGTTTAGAAAAATAGAGGGATACACAGATGGATATAAAGTCACACCTGACATCTCCTTGCAAGTTTTTTTTTCCCCCCCAACATAAAGTCTTTGACCTGCTCTATTTTGTTTTTCTTTTCTAGTTGGCTGAGCTTCCTGGTTATTTAGATTCTGGATACATAGAAGTAATCTATATTCAGTACTAAAAACCTATCATTATCTCCCATAGTCAGAGAGTTTCAGAGTTGTGTAAAAGTAAAGCTATCTTTGCAGGTACAGTAAAATCTCCATCAAGTACATGATTTGTAAACAAAACAAAACAAAAAAAACCATTGTTCCTTCAGAATACTTGCCTATTGTGGAGTCCTATGCGATCTTTGAGTTCTTTAATCTTTTTATCACCTATTCGGGCCTCACTGACTTGCTTTGGTACCTGAGATCTTTGGGGTATCCACTACCTGAAGTTACTGTATCAACTTTTGTGCAAATAAAGCAAAGTAATAACTGTTTATGGAGCACCTGCTCTCGCTCCCCTGCACTATGCTAGGCACTGCAGGGAACTCAAAAGAAAGGGCTTCTACCCTCAGGAAAATTACAGCATTTTAAGAAGAAGCAAAAATTACATACCTGGGAAAGTTTTTGAAAACAATACAATATGTAATGGAAAAAAATAGCACTTTCAATAAGAGTTATAACAGGTAGACCTAATGGAAAGAAAATAATATGAGCTTCCCATTACAGAAATAAACTGTCAGGGTGGGGGAAGAATCCTTGCCAAGCATTCGTGAATTTTGTATACAAGGAGAATAAAGAGTTTGGGATAATGAGAGGGAGGAAGAAAGATGTCATTTCAAGAGATGGAAAAAGAATATAATCATTTGGCGTTATATAATAGCTCCAATAAATATGATTTTTAAAGACACAGAGTTCCAGTTAGAGGAGAGTGCTTCATGGTACAGCTTTTCATTTCCGAGTCTGTCAGGTCGAGCCAACTCTTTTGCTTAAAGCAAAGTGCTTCACCATTTGAGGCTCTTGATTGCCTTATTTATTCATATTAAGAAGGAATAGTTATCCTCCAAATAAATTCTCCCTTCCTTTAGCAACAATAGATTTCCAGATGGACACACGGCTACCCAGATAAAGATGAAGTTTCCTTGAACTTAGGTGTAGCAGCCAAGTGGGCTGTGTGTGGACATGATGCAGAGCACTCAGACTTCACCTTTAAAACAACCGGACCAGTGCTCCCCTGGTCCCTTTTCTCCATTCCACTGACTGGGAGATAGCAAGAGCTGGCACAGTCAGTTTAACGCAGAGTGAAATGAACTTCTGTATGAGCCTAAAAGTTTTGGAGTGCCTGTCAGAGCAGCTTAGCCTACATGTTTTCTAATATAGTCTTGGCCATTTCCATGGCTCCATCCAGTCTTTTACATTTTCCTGTGCTTCCTCTGAACTTTTTACTGCTTTCTCTGCTATTTACCTCTGAGGAGCTTTTCATGGGTTGCCATCACAATTGATCGCTCATCTCTTTCCTAATTCTCATTGCCATTTCACCAATTCATATGTAACGAAACTTCTGTATCAATTGTGGATGGATCCAGATTGGTTTGCCCAGTGGTCACCTTCTGTGACTTCTAAAAGAAATGCTCTTAGAGACAGTGACAGCTAGCTCTTCGGGAATATAGACATTAAGAAGATAGACCCCACTTGCCTGATCTAAGGTGGTGCTGTGGGGGTTCCCAGGGAGTCACGTGTGGACTTTAGTTATCACTGTATCACTATTCAGAAAGGGTCCCAAGATATCAACAATCATGAGAAAGTGAGTGGGAGCTTTTTGTAACTGTTTCCTCTTCAGGAATATTTTCCCAAACAAATTTTAAGGGCTTTAGATTGACAATAGTGAGCCATTGTTTAGTTCTGCATCAAACAAATATCCTAGGATACAGATGAGAAAAAAGAGCAAGCAACTGAGAGGGAAAGAAGAACACAGCAGAGGCTCCAAAAGCAAAGGAAAAGAACATTTATCTGAGAAAAAGAAGTGATGAGTTGTAAAAGCACTGGGAAAATAATACATATTCATAGGAAGTCCCCAAATGTAATCAAGCAATAAGGATCCTTTGTCTAAAGTTGGTCTTGGGAAGCACCATCTGACATGTTTTCAACATTTCTGCAGCTGGGTGCCAGGGACCCAAGGAACTGAGACAGTTTCTGTCCATGAGGAATCCTAGTTTGGTGAGAAAAAAGACCAGTGAAACAAATAACAGTGACATCGGTGATAGGGGCAATCATGGGGTTTATACAAGGTATTTCAGAAACTAAACAGAGTCATTAAGTCTTCCTGGCCCTTAGGGCATGCTCTGTCCACTCACTGAATACAAGAATGAATGGGTGAGCTAATCTGAACTATATTTAAAATCATCTGTAAATCTGGGTTCTCAATTCCCCATCAATTGATGCCTAAATTCTTGAATTCTTAAATCTGAAGCAAGAGAATATACGTAATGCTCAAGATTCCTCTTAAATGTGGATAGAGTAAGAGATAATTTGCATAATACAATTTGGTAGATAATAGAACAGCCCCCTATTAAAAATTATTTCTCAAAACTAGGTCCTGAAATTCCATCATTACCAATTAATTTCTTTATGCTCAAATAAACATTGCAGGATTTGCAAAGCAAAGAGTCAGAACTTTATAACCTGTAGCAGGCTGTAAAATGGACCCTCAATAGATATCCATGTCCTGCTCCCTGGAACCTGTGCATGTTACTATACAAGGCAAAAACAGACTTTGCAGGTGTGATTAAGTTAAGGATCTTGACACAGGAGATTATCCTGAATTATCTGAGTAGGTTCTATACATAATCATGCATCATTATACAAGACAGGCAGGGAGAAATTCAACCCTACAGAAGAGAAGAAGACAACATGACCAGGGAAGCAGAGAATAAAAGATGAGGCTACAAACCAAGTAAAACTATCATACACCACATGATTCTTTTCTTGGATCCGAGAAGAATTTGTGGGCTACTTCATCTAACCTATCATTTCTCAAAGAAGGAAATGAGATCCTGTAAGACTTACCCACCTGGTTATAAGAAGGGTTTGTAGTAAAATCAGAGCCCTATGGCTCAGTGAATTACCCAGGCCACATGGGGAAACATACCTTTAGATGTAAACTGTCCAGAAAGTCTGTGCAATGGTTCTAATGATTCAGTTCAAGTGTTACTGTCATAAAGGAGGTGTTTGTTGAATAAACTGTTAAAATCAGAATGCAAGATGGCCCTCTCTCTGTTCTTTCAAAGAAAACAATGAGTTTTCCCAGAGAGACAAGAAGCAATAGGGACTTCCCATACTCTTTGAATCTCTTGAAAAATGGCCTTCTATATTTTTCTTCTAATGCAGAGAATTATACAAAGGAAACTCTTAATAAACACACATGTTTACAATCCTATGTTTGTCACAGTGCTGATACTGTGAGCAGCATACAATTCAGTGTACAAGAAAGAGTATCTATTTCTACTAGACTGTAGACTTCATGGGGATTTTGTCTGTTTTGTTACAGAGCATCCCCAGCACCTAGAACAGCATCTAGCACAGAGCCTGTACTGAATAAACAGTTGTAGAATGTAGCACCAGCTGGAGGCCTGGGCAACAAGCGGCCCTGCTCTGGCCCTCACTTTTGCCCTCCTTTTACTTCACTCAGCGGGCAAGGGGAGGTGTCCACCTGGACTCCATGTGCTGCCCTCTAATACACTTCCAAGCAATTCTCTGAGACCTCAGGGTTCTCTGGCTGAATAGTCCCAAACTTGCTTCTAAGGACTGGAACAGTCTCCACCCCAAATCTAGACTGACTGCAAACCTCCTACTGGTGTGCAGTTCTTATTATTGAAAGGTGGCCAAGGGACTGTTCCACTTAGGGTGGATCAGACATTGGACATGGGAGTTGGGGTGCCTACCTATTCATTTTGTGTGCCATTAAGTGTTAGATATAGCTGGGGCTGTGAAGAGAGGATGAGTAGGCCATGGGCAGGGAGTCTGTATTGTATCACGGGAAAAAAGGACTGTTTTTATCCCAGAAACCTGCACATTTGAGAGGAGGTTTGGTTGAATAAATGGATGGATGGATGGATGGATAATTGCATAGATCGAGAAATGAATGAAAAAATTCTCTACCATGAACCAATGAGCTATACCAGGGAAAGAGAAATGAATGGAGGCACACAGGTTTCCCAGAGATTTTGACAAAGCCAAGTCTGTCAAATTAGACAAGGATCTTTTTTAGTGCTTTTAATGATTCATCTCAACAGTAACAATGTTCAGAAAAATACTGTTTATATCTCATGATCTTCCAGTGACTGAAAAGATTGAGTCTAATGGTGACATAAAATGTAACTTTTTAAGATAAAGTTCTTTAACCAAATAAAAATTTTAAATGTGTCACTTGACACATTTTGATAATGAAATATATTCCAGCTTCAGTTATAAAAAGAAAGTTCTAAAGTCACAAAAAGAAGGCACTTTCTCTTGCCAAGACCACCTGGCAGCAGACCTGGTACCTAGAGGTGCTCACTAGACATTTGTCAGCAGAGCAGAGTAGCTTGACAGAGCAAGCAATCTGATACCAGACCAGTTGGATTAATCTTGGCTTCACCTCAGACTAGCTGGGTGACTATGGACATGTCACTCTTGGGATAACAGGATACCTATTTCAGAGACTTATTATAGAAATTAAACACATCATTATCTACAAAGGAACAGAACAGTGTCTAACTCATAGCCAGCACTCTGGAGAGGCTGATGTCCAGAGTTAAATGCTATGTTACTATTAAATGACATAAGACTCACAGTATTAGCTATTCTTAGTATATGACAGAGTATATTTAATTTCTAAAATGGTCTCTAAGTGTGAGTTAACTTAAATTTTAAAGGCTATTCTCTAGGCTAACTTCAAAGCAACTCTAGTAATAACAGATTAAACCATCTCAAAATATTTTAGTGTGTTGCCACAGTCGACTTTGGCTAATGTAATATTAATTCAATGGGGGTTTTATAGGTCAGCAGGTAGAAAGGCTTTAACTTTGTATTCCCTGGGTGATAAAGATGTAGTCAACATTTCAATCATTTAAATCTATGCTAAAGGTATAGAGTAATAAGAAAGAACCTAATGTCCATCTGTGCTAGAAAGCTTCAGGGAAACTGTATACTGAAAAAAACCAAAGAAGTACCAAGGAGACCTAACCAGAAACAAAGTTAAATGGATTGTATAAACTATAAAACTATTAATAATAATGCCTTCTACCCATCTCTTGGAGTGAAAAATTACACCACGTATACCTGTTTTTAAGAAAATTTTAAGGTTTTATTGTTTTCCTTAAAATAGCTAAATATAAATTGTTAATCTCAAATATACACATAAACTACATGTGTGAAAACTCATGAATGTGAATGGTGTCTAAAGATGGCCCAAAGAATTTCTATTTGAGGGAATCTCACAAATAGTTTCTATTCCTCCCATTATTAGTATTTTTTCTGTTGTTCTGTTGTTTTTCTTAAAGCATCTTTTGTTAAGAAAACACTCCACAACTTCTTCCACGGTAAGTTGAAGTTACACGCCACTGGGGGAAAAAAACCTTCACATTTTAACATTACAACTTTAACAGGATCTGCGAAGATATTATCTGAAGTGTCAGCAGCACAATGAAATGAAGTTAATACACACTATCCAGCAAACTTCATAACATTACCTCTGTTTTTTGCACCAATCAGGCTGATTTGAAAGAGAAGCATTTGTCTGAAAATTAATAGCAACATTCTTTTGTTTCATTTTATGTAGCTTTAAAGACCTGAGGAGCCTTAGGAATTAATTGCAGGCTTCTAATAAACACAATGATGTAATGACGTATTTAACATTACTGTTTTTTGTTTGATTCCAAATAAATTGCAGATTTTTTCTGGTGTGATAGTAAAACAATTACCATTTTGCAAAAAGGATAATTAATCTGCAATTTTTTCACATTAGATCATATATCTCTAAAGAGTGCCCACGGATTTGATAGTCTTCAGCTGCTGTGTATTTATTTTTCATTTTTTTCTACTGATGTACCGCCCCATCAGTGCTGACATTTAAATGAGTGAGTATTCAACACAAATGTGATCATTTGTACAGCATCCAGTGCGGCCCCATACTGAGATGATTGCTTCTGGGAGCCATCCACGGGTTCTCAAATAGGGGGAAAAAGCCAGGCAAAATTTTATCAATTTACATTTTTCTGTGATTAATTTTTATGCAAATAAGGGCCCGACCGTGCTCCCATCTCACCTGAATCATCCGGATCATCAAAGACAAATTGAGCATCACTTATTTAAAAAATAGGCTTTAAACTACTCTACAGCTGTGTTGGAAAATGCTAAGAGCGGGGCATGAACTTCTCTAATATAACAGGAATAGATAAGAAAATGTCTTTTATGTGCTTTTTGTACACAATGCCATAAGCATGGAACTTAACACAATAAAAAATTGCCTTTGCCTTGAATATTCTCTGGTCTTTGTAAATAGTCAGCAATGGGAATGACAGCATACAAAGCAATATTTTCCCAATTTCTGAATGCATAATCAGAAATGTTTCCCATTAAACAAAATATGCTGACCATTACATGTCTTTGCCAACTTTCTATTGCTTCTGGATCAAAGTGTCCAATAAACAGAGTAAATATGTAGGGGAAACAAAATTTCACAGAACTAAATGACAAATCTTAGTTTGTGATGGGGGTTTATGGTGTCAGTATTATGTTGCATAAAATTGACATAGCACTTTTGGGTCTATACAGTCTATTTCTCAAAACATCTACTAAAATAATTATTTAGTTTGCATTTGGGGTCCACTAAAAATTATAAAAGTCATATTGGATTTTTTTCAAATAATAATATCCTCCAGATTTATGAACTACAAGTGAAGATGTTTGTCGTGGTATCTGGGATCAAGTTAACAGTGTGATTCATATAAATAGTCACAGCTTACAAACGCCACCTCAGCAGTAACTAAGTTCAATTTACTATTTTTTAGCAAAAGCTATATTTTCTCACATGGTATCTTTTGAAAGTGTGCTTAGAGTTTTATACACATGACTCAGTTATCAAAATCTTCCCAGATGTCTCTTTTTCTCTCACTCACAAAAATAATCACCAGAGCAGAAATAAATTGTTGACAATTCTCAGAGAATGGAAACAGACCACAGGGGGTAAAAATCTGGTTATCTGAATGGGCGATATAATCGAAGGTTCAGCTAAGCTAAGGGAATTTCAACATAAACAATGCTCTTATTTCCAAGAACGGATTCTCCTTTATATACAATAGTGGAGGAATGCCAATCCTTTCCTTACTGCTGTGAGAAAAGTGCCAGACAGGAACAAGATTAGAATCTTAAAAGCTGTCCTGGAGAGCTAAATTACTGTGCAGCATACAGGTGAGGAGGTAAAAAGAGCAAAAATAAATGGAGTTTATTCCATGGCTTTTAGAGTTTATTTCACGAAGACAGAAATAAAGATATCTAAATCCATAGTTACAGTCACCCCATGTGAGATGGCTCTGTGTGTGTGTGTGTGTGGCCATGTGTGTATGGAACTGTGTCATGGGCCTCTTCTCTCCCTCACCAGCAAAAATTTGCCACTCAACACCAACTTCCACACACAAAGATTCCTGTTTACCTTCACACTGTCTTCCTTCAAAAATAACCTGGGAAAGACAGGAGTTTCTCACACACAAAAAATATTTTTAGCCTGGTGATCAATTGCTAAAAAATAGGAGAATAACTAGATTTGTACAACTTTTAATGGACACACACACACACATCTGTCTGGTCTGATCTTTGGCTTAAACTAGCCAGCACAGAACATCTTCCGCTGTGGTTCCATCAGGAGGGGAAGCAATTTACATTGTTCGTAACCTGGATTTATCATATTCTCAAACAAAGGTGGGCATAGAGAAACTTGCAATGCCCAAGGATTTACAAACTCTACCCCTGACTCTTTGAACTGTGGTGCCAGAGAAGACTCTTGAGAGTCCCTTGGACTGCAAGGAGATCAAACCAGTCAATCCTAAAGGAAATCAATCCTAAATATTCATTGGAAGGACTGATGCTGAAGCTGAAGCTCCAATACTTCAGCCAGCTGATGCAAAGAGCTGACTCATTGGAAAATACCCTGATGCTGGGAAAGACTGAAGGCAGGAAGAGAAGGGGACAGCAGAGGACGAGATGGCTGCATGGCATCACGACTTGATGGACATGAGTCTGAGCAAGCTCTGGGAGATGGTGAAGGACAGGGTAGCCTGGTGTGCTGCAGTCCATGGGGTTGCAAAGAGTCAGACATGACTGAGTGACTGGATAGCAACAAAAAATCCCCCTGTCTTTAAGCAGCAGCTGTTTGGTTTAAAGCAGGTCAGCTGGCAACCACACAGCTGTTTTTTTTTTTTTTTAAGTCCAGAATAGTTGCCAGTGTAATGTGAAAACCAGCCTGTCTCTCACAGAAGTAAATGGCACCTCCCAAATGATGGGGGAGCTGCTTCCACATGTGTCAACTGACCACATTTGGGGAGAGTGGGACAAGGGACTGGAGGAGAAAATCTTTAGGGATGACAACTCACAAACTTAGGGAAGAAATAAAGTTAGTCCTAAAAGGAGTGAAATGGGAAACCAGAGCTCCTGGAAAGGTTGCAGGGTCTTATACAACCCACACATTTAACCTTGGCCATGGTCTTTATTTCTAACACAAAATAAGAAACTCCAAATATCTATAAGAATACAAACAGCTCTGCTCTTAATCAGCATTCATTGTACTGAAAAATACTACCAAAAAGAAAGGCATTCTTTATGAAGTGACTACTGAAAATAACTCCTGCTATATTTAAAAAAGCATAATATATACATAATGTATACATATATATTTCTCTAGACAATATATGTGATTGTGTAGATAAAATCATAAATGAAAATGGCTCATATTTCTTGTATGTCCACAATGCCAGGAACTGTTCTGGGTACTTAGGATATAGCCATAAACAGGACAGACAAGCTTACTGCTATTATGGAGCTTATAATCAACATATAAATAAAGAAGGTCTGAAAACAGTACATGTTATTCCAGATGTTCATGCTGGTTTTAGAAAAGGCAGAGGAACCAAAGATCAAATTGTCAACATCTGCTGGATCACTGAAAAAGCAAGAGAGTTCCAGAAAAACATCTATTTCTGCTTTATTGACTATGCCAAAGCCTTTGACTGTGTGGATCACAATAAACTGTGGAAAATTCTGAAAGAGATGGGAATGCCAGACCACCTGACCTGCCTCTTGAGAAACCTGTATGCAGGTCAGGAAGCAACAGTTAGAACTGGACATGGAACAACAGACTGGTTCCAAATAGGAAAAGGAGTACGTCAAGTTTGTATATTGTCACCCTGCTTATTTAACTTTATATGCAGAGTACATCATGAGAAACAGTGGGTTGGGGAAGCACAAGCTGGAATCAAGATTGCCGGGAGAAATATCAATAACCTCAGATATGCAGATGACACCACCCTTATGGCAGAAAATGAAAAAGAACTAAAGATCCTCTTGATGAAAGTGAAAGGAAGGGAAGGTGAAGTCGCTCAGTCGTGTCCGACTCATTGCGACCCCGACTCTTTGTGACCCCATGGACTGTAGCCTACCAGGCTCCTCTGTCCATGGGATTTTTCAGGCAATAGTACTGGAGTGGATTGCTATTTCCTTCTCCAGGGGATCTTCCCCACCCAGGGATTGAACCCAGGTCTCCCGCATTGTAGACAGACGCTTTACCATCTGAGCCACCAGGGAAGTGAAAGAGGAGAGTGAAAAAGTTGGCTTAAAGCTCAACATTCAGAAAACTAAAAACATAGCATCCACTCCCATCACTTCATGGCAAATAGATGGGGAAACAGTGGACACAGTGACTGACTTTATTTTTCTGGGCTCCAAAATCACCGTGGATGTTGATTGCAGCCATGAAATTAAAAGACGCTTGCTCCTTGGAAGGAAAGTTATGACCAACCTAGACAGCATGTTAAAAAGCAGAGACATTACTTTGCCAACAAAGATCTGTCTAGTCAAGGCTATGCTTTTTTCAGTGGTCATGTATGGATGTGGGAGTTGGACTATAAAGAAAGCTGAGCACTGAAAAACTGATGCTTTTGAATTGTGGTGTTGGAGAAGGCTCTTAAGAGTCCCTTGAACTGCAAGGAGATCCAACCAGTCTATTCTAAAGGAGATCAATCCTGGGTGTTCATTGGAAGGTCTGATGTTGAAGCTGAAGCTCCAATACTTTGGCCACCTGATGTGAAGAGCTGACTCATTTGAAAAGACCCTGATGCTGGGAAAGATTGAGGGCAGCAGGAGAAGGGGATGACAGAGGATGAGATGGTTGGATGGCATCACCGACTTGATGGACATGGGTTTGGGTGAACTCCAGGAGTTGGTGATGGACAGGGAGGCCTGGCGTGCTGTAGTTCATGGGGTCACACGGAGTTGGACATGACTGAGTGACTGAACTGAACTGATGTAGAGAATTGAAATATGTCAACATGATACAGAGTGACTCTGTAACTAATTTATGCAGGGTTAGCAGGGAAGGCTTCTCTTAGGAGGCTACATTTAAGCTGAGATTCGAATGATAAGAAAGAGTGAAGCTCATGTGAAGAGTAATTGGGGCCAGAAGAACAACCAGCAAGATGGCACTGGCTAGATGGAAAAGAGCTTAGTATATTTCAGGAACAAAAGGAGAGCTAGTAGACTGGAGCAGACAGCAGTCACGGACAGGACAAGAGGCAGACCTTGTATTGTTCAGCAAGCCAAGGTGAGAAGTTGAGATTTTATTCTAAACATGATAGACCGTTAAGAATGAGAATGACATTATCTAATTTCATTTTTAAAATAAAAGACTGATGCTGATGGAAAATGGATAATAGGGCAGCAATAATCGAAGCAGAAAGAGCAGGTAGGAATCAGTTGCTATGGAACAGATGATGGTGACCAGGACTAGAATTTAGTGGAAATCAGATCTAGGCATGGAAATCAAAGAACAGATTCATTCATAGAACTTGAGGATGGATTAAGTATTAGGATAGGGCTGGTGATAGATAAAGAAACTAAAGCAAAGTCCGGGTGTTCAGCGTGAGGATATGGATAGATGGAGAGGACTAGAATAGGAGCAAGTCTGAAAAAGGAAAATAACCTTTCTAACTGGGATATGTTCAGTTTGAGATTTCACCTCCAGATGAAATTGGATCTGTGAGCCTGCAGAGGTTGGGACTAGAGCTATGGATTGGGGAATCACTGGAATCCTGATGGCATTTCAAGCCTTGGGAGCAGATGAAATCATCTATGGAGTATAGAGGTAAAAGAGAAGAGGTCAAGGACAGAGCCCTGGGTCCTCAATGTTGAGAGTCAGACAAAAAAGCAAAAAAGAGCAGGCAGCCAAGAGACTGAAGGGAGTGTCCATTGTGGTAGGAGAGAACCCAAGAGAATAAAGTGTTTCACAGGTAGGAAGCATGAGGTTAAACATGCCAAAAACTTGGAAAGATCATGTAAGAACAAGGAAATGACCACTGGAATTCTATGGCACGTGGTAAGGAAAAAGCAGTTATTTTTCAATATTTACTTTAATGTGAGTGAAACACTGTTCCAGAATCAAGAGTACTCATAGTCCCAGAAACCCCCAATCCAAACTGACAAAGACTTCTCTCTTTCCTCCTAAGTTCAATCTTAGAACCCATCACCAACCTTGGGAATTTAATAAACCTGAAAATCTGATGTCCTCTTTATCCTCACTCTCTAATACACAGAAATGTACCAATATCACATATAAATTGTCCAAATAAGTACATAAATCTCATTAAAGTGGGTTGATGCTCTCTTCTGAGCATTACAATTCAGAAACAAACACATTTGTGCTTTCTGTATCTAAGACAGCACTACTAGGCAAAATAAATTATTTCTGCTCAAATCTATTCCAGACTGCATCATAGAGCATTGGATAAAGCATCCTAATTAAACAACATACAATATCACACATGTAAGTTATTTCTCATACTCTTACCTAGGAAGCCATTTTTTTAAACAAGCATTGTGAAAATAGAAAGAGAAATTAAGGAAACTATTCCATCCACTGTTGCAACGAAAAGAATTAAATACTTAGGAATATATCTACCTAAGGAAACAAAAGACTTGCACATAGAAAACTATAAAACACTAGTGAAAGTAATCAAAGAGAACACTAATAGATGGAGAAATATACCGTGTTCGTGGATTGGAAGAATAAATATTGTGAAAATGAGTATACTACCCAAAGTAATTTATACAATCAATGCAATCCCTATCAAGCTACCAACGATATTTTTCACAGAGCTAGAACAAATAATCTCACAATTTGTATGGAAATACAAAAAACCTCGAATAGCCAAAGCAATCTTGAAGAAGAAGAATGTAACTGGAGGAATTAACCTGCCAGACTTCAGGCTCTACTACAAAGCCACAGTCATCAAGACAGTATGGTACTGGCATAAAGACAGAAATATAGATCAATGGAACAAAATAGAAAGCCCAGAGATAAATCCACGCACCTATGGACACCTCATCTTCGACAAAGGAGGCAAGAATATAAAATGGAGAAAAGACAGTCTCTTTAACAAGTGGTGCTGGGAAAACTGGTCAGCCACTTGTAAAAGAAGGAAACTAGAACACTTCCTAACACCATACACCAAAATAAACTCAAAATGGATTAGAGAGCTAAATGTAAGACCAGAAACTATAAAACTCCTAGAGGAGAACGTAGGCAAAACACTCTCCGACATAAATCACAGCAGGATCCTCCAAGACCCACCTCCCAGAATATTGGAAATAAAAGCAAAAATAAACAAATGGGACCTAATTAAAATCAAAAGCATCTGCACAGCAAAGGAAACTATAAGCAAGATGAAAAGACAGCCTTCAGAATGGGAGAAAATAATAGCAAATGAAGCAACTGATAAAGGATTAATCTCCAAAATATACAAGCAGCTCCTGCAGCTCAATTCCAGAAAAATAAGTGACCCAATCAAAAAATGGGCCAAAGAACTAAACAGACATTTCTCCAAAGAAGACATAAAGATGGCTAACAAACACATGAAAAAACACTCAACATCCCTCATAATCAGAGAAATGCAAATCAAAACCACAATGAGATACCATTTCACACCAGTCAGAATGGCTGCTATCCAAAAGTCTACATGCAATAAATGCTGGAGAGGGTGTGGAGAAAAGGGAACCCTCTTACACTGTTGGTGGGAATGCAAACTAGTACAGCCACTATGGAGAACAGTGTGGAGATTCCTCAGAAAACTGGAAATAGAACTGCCATATGATCCAGCGATCGCACTCCTGGGCATACACAGTGAGGAAACCAGAATTGAAAGAGACACATGTACGCCAATGTTCATTGCAGCACTGTTTATAATAGCCAGGACATGGAAGCAACCTAGATGTCCATCTGCAGATGAATGGATAAGAAAGCTTTGGTACATATACACAATGGAGTATTTTTCAGCCATCAAATAGAATGCATTTGAATCAGTTTTAATGAGGTGGATGAAATTGGAGCCAATTATATGGAGTGAAGTAAGCCAGAAAGAAAAACATCAATACAGTATACTAATGCATATATATGGAATTAAGAAAGATGGTAACCTTAACCCTGTATATGAGACTGCAAAAGAGACATAGGCATATAGAACAGTCTTTGGGACTCTGTGGGAGAGGGTGAAGGTGGAATGATTGGGGAGAACGGCATTGTAGCATGTATATTATCATATGTGACCAGTCCAGGTTAGACGCATGATACAGGATGCTTGGGGCTGGTGCACGGGGATGACCTGGAGGGAGGATATGGGGAGGAGGGAGGTGGGAGCGGGGTTCAAGAGGGGGAACACATGTACACCCGGGGCGGATTCGTGTCAATGGATGGCAAAACCAACCAATATATTAATGTAAGGTAATTTGCCTCCAATAAAATAAATTAAAAAAAAAGAAAAGAAAACTAAAAAAATAAATAAATAAACAAGCATTGTGGGATGCCAAAAAATAAAACCAATTCATGATCACTCTAATGCAATGATGGGCTAGAAACCTCCCAGGCTACTAAAAGTTGATTTGAATGGGGGGAATAGGAGGCTAGAGGAAAACTTGTGTCTTTGTTTGGACAGCTGAGAGGAGTCGTGTTCACGCACTGTATGTGCATGCCTGAGCCCAGGACACTTGAAATACAAAATTGAAGAATGATGTACCTTTACCCCAGCCAGCCCCAAAGTCTGCTAAGAAAAAAAAAACAAAACATTGAGCTGGAGGAGATGTTTTCTCAAGAGATGTAAAAATACAAGGCACCACGAATGCTGCTTCAGAATCCTAGTGACAGAGTTGGGGTGTCAACTACAGCAGACCCTGTGCATACGGTCGAATGTGTGTACGCAGTTTAAGATGCCTTAGGTACCTCAAGAGAAACAAAATCATTCTTATTCCTGTGAGATTTCATTTAAATATATGCTCTCCAAGGAGGATAACCTGGTGTCATCACTGTGCAGGCTAAGGGGGCACAGCACTTTTTGACATCTTGAGGTATTTGTAGTGTTGAGATTCACTGGAAGTGCTCCCAGGAGTAGTGGAGCCATGTGGTCACGGACGCACCTGTAAGCACCGTTAACATCCTTCTTTGGGAAATGTATGTCCTCAAGAAGGAAGCTACCATCAAAGAAAATGAGAGACAAGTGGACTATCCAGAAGTATACGTGAAATACTGTGGAGATGCTCAGGAATAACCAGGGAGAGGTAGGGAAGAAGATCCAGAAGGGCTAAGGTGCTCCAGTTAGCAGGTGGGGCTGTCGACCAGGAAATGTGGCCATTTGTGGTGTGACCTTATTTGTATCTCAGGCTAATGAAGTCTGAGGACATTTGGATTCCACCAATAATAAAGCACATATGTTTTATATAATACAACTGTATGTTTATTTTCTTCTTATTAACTATAGTAAGCTATTTACACAGTGGAATTGTATTTAAAGAGTTATTTAGTAAAGACATGCCACAAATAGACAGTTTCACTAACGCTAATCACACAAGTGCAGTGAAGCAAACTTATGTTCAGGAAAGTAACATGGGTGAGAACTTTCCATTCTTGTGACATTTTCCAGGCCAGTAGACTTGAAATTATGCCATTCCAAAATAATTCTGGGGTGGGAAGCTTCCTAGGATAATACAGCCACATTTAAGTGAGAGTTACGAAAAGAAGCTGATGTGAGAAAGCTGTAATATTG
Source organism: Moschus berezovskii (assembly GCF_049115385.1). Classification (NCBI taxonomy): domain Eukaryota; kingdom Metazoa; phylum Chordata; class Mammalia; order Artiodactyla; family Moschidae; genus Moschus; species Moschus berezovskii. The sequence continues at coordinate 66,097,545 of NC_142473.1, forward strand.
CTGGCATAAAGATAGGTGCTGCCAGGGAGTGTGGAAGTTGACAAATGGGCTTGCGGAGGGAGGGCTAAGGGATACCCCTGGTAACCATGAGAAGGCCGGCCTGAAACAGCAGGTGCTTGGCTATAGTGGGTGCCCAGGACCTCCAGGGCAGACAGGAGGGAGCAGCATGAGATGGTTGCATTAAGGAGGAGGGAGGCATGACATCTGGGGTTAAGTGTGCTGCAGTAAGTAACCAATACAGAGACGAAGTGGTCCCATGCAAGGTCACCAGGCTTGGTGGACACTTTCAATAAGCAAAGTGTCAAGATTCTAAATGTCTGATTCTAAAGATTGAATTTTACTATGTGGCTTCCCAGGTGGTTCCATGGTAAAGAATCTGCCTACAATGCAGAAGGTGTGGGCTTGATCCCTGGGTTGAGGGATTCCCTGGAGAAGGAAATGACAAGCTGCTTCAGTACTCTTGCTGGGAAAATCCCATGGACAGAGGAGCCTGGCGGGCTACAGTCTATGGGATTGCAAAGAGTCAGACATGACTGAGCAACTGAGCAGCAGTGCAGTGACAATCAGTGAGGCCTTAAGTGATGTGAAGGAAATTCAGTGGCTGCGGGGTCAGGATGCCTGGATTGGGAAGCTTTAGATGAGATACTCATTCAGGCCAGCCATGCCACGAGGATCTGATGTCCAACTAAACCAGGACACCTGATCTCGTCTTTCTCACTCTTCATTTCTCCTGTCTTCCCTGGCTTGAAAAAAATGTATACTCATCGGGTATGCACGACACCAGAAGAGGTTTATTTAGGAAAAATTTTACCAATAAGTGAAAGCTGCTCAGTTGTGTCTGACTCTTTGTGACCCCATGGACTAGTCCATGGAATTCTCCAGGCCAGAATACTGGAGTAGGTAGCCTTTCCCTTCTCCAGGGGATCTTCCCAACCCAGGGATTGAACCCAGGTCTCCCACATTGCAGGCAGATTCTTTACCAGCTGAGCCACAAGGGAAACCCAGGAACACTGGAGTGGGTAGCCTATCCCTTCTCCAGGGGATCTTCCTGACCCAGGAATTGAACTGGGGTCTCCGGCATTGCAGGTGGATTCTTCACCAACTGAGCTATAAGGGAAGCTGATAAGCATACAAGTAAATTTTTTTCTAAATAAGGTGGGTAGGGTAGTGAATTGTATTACATAGCATTAGAAAAAGAGAAGAACAGGTTGTTAAAAGTTTGGGGGGAAAACTAAATTTGCTGAAAATGGAAAATAAGGATAAAAACAAGAGGGAATCCCATACACTTCATCGACCCGCTTATTCATTCTGTGAGCATTACTTGGCACCTACCACAGTTTGTTGCTGGGAACACAAAGATGAAAGAGATTTGCCCCCTGCCTCACGTTTTCTAAGAAAGAAATATTACACAAAAAAGTAAGATATAAAATGCTCTCTCTTAAGGTTACCATACAAAATACATAAATAAAAGTATGCCTATTTTATAGGCTCTTATTTGAGTATATTAACTATAAAATGAGGAACATCAAATCATTTAAAAAGAAATGCTCTATTTTTTTAAATCAAAATTTATCCATTTGTTAAACATGTAATCCTAAATGCTACTGTCAGGAGAACAAGGCCCTGAAATGGTGCCAGTCTGGCTCACGGTGAACATGGTCTTCCCTGATGGTTCAGTGGTGAAGAATCCACTTGCAATCCAGAGACCCGGGTTTGATCTCTGGGTTGGGAAGATCCCCTGGAGGAGGAAATGCCAACCCACACCAGTATTCTTGTCTGAAGAATCCCATGGACCGAGGGGCCTGGCAGGCCATAGTTCATGGAGTCTCAAAGAGTTGGACACGACTGAGCAACTAACACTTCACCGTGAACAAATATTGACTGCAGACAAACCAAGATAGCTGCTCAACAGGGTAACCCCTCCGCAGTTGAGTGGGAGACCTGACCTCCAAAGGATCCCTTAAACCTGGATTCACTGAGGCAGGCCTGCCAAAGACGGACACCAACCTGACTTTTCAGACTCAAGCTGTTCAAAACAGGCCTCCAAAGCAGGCCACAGCCTGCTCAAGAAAGAAACTGCTCCAAAGTATTACCCAGTAATAGCTGAAGCCCCCATGGCCCGGCTTTGACCCACAACACCATGGTGATTTGCTGAGTGGCACCTTCAGCAGGCCTCATAGAGAACACCGTAAGATGCATGGAGAAGCCATGATAGTAACGAGACACACAAAGCTGAAGAAAGATTGAAAGCTTTAATCACGAGGAAGACTGCAAAACACAAAAGTCCAAAAGTTAGGTACTTTGTATGACAGTGTGCAATGTTTCAGGGAAAGTTACTAGTTCCTGATTGTCAATATTAAATATCAGTCTTGATATGAAGAACCAAAAAAAAAATTAGTTTTTACATATTATATTCTAAGAAAATAAAGACTGACTTGTATCCCACAGTACAATGCAAAAATTGCGGTGAATTCAAACCAGCTTGCATATTTGGTAACAAATTCTAAACCAAGTTAATTTTGATTTTCAGTCACAGAGTAGGTTTAACTTTTCTGACTATTAATCAAGCTTTATTTAATTAAAAATCAAAATGAAATTCCATGTCAAGAAATTACATTGAATTATTTTTCCAAAAGTATACCGAATTCTATCAAACATTTAAAGAAGAAATAAAACCATGAATGCAACAAAATATTTTCCATAAAATAGAAAAGAATATTTCCCAGCTCATTTTATGAGACCAGCATAATCCCAATACCAAACTCAGACAAACATCGATCCAAAACAGAAACGGTAGACCATTATTTCCCCTGGACAGAGGCACAGAAAACTCTCAGCAAATTACTATTAAATCAAATTCAGCAAATTAAAAAAAAAAAAAAAGATAAGAAACATTACATAACCAAGTGATATTCACTATCGGAATTCAAGACTTACCATTTGAAAACCAGTCAACATAATTTTCCATAGTAACTAAATAAGAAAAATCACATTTCTTAATGGTACTCCAGTGGTGAGTACATGATTCTATGTATTTATTAAAACCCATGAAACTGTACACCAGTAAGGATGAATTTTAATGTTTGCGAACTGAAAAAACAAAACCAACCAGGTTTTGGGGGAAATTGGGATGGAATACAGACTAGAGTAAATCAACCCACCTGTATTATAAATATATAACGCAACCTCACTGAAGGGAAGAGGAAGAAAGGAATTTACCTAAATAACTGGGGAAAATAAGTGTCTGTCTAGATATTGGAAGGCTAATGACAAAACAGAAATGAACTCCAAACATTCCATTCTACATAGTACTAAAGCTTAGAAATTCTGATACTCTTACAAATATATTAAAGTTGAAAAAATGAGGAAATATACATGATTGGGACCAGGTTTCTCACTGTCAAAGAAAGAAGTTTCAAATAACCTCACAAACAACCGAGATGGGGAATGTTAGAATGAATCCTGTAGAGCTGGATCAGAGTCAAACAGATCTGTGTGAACTCACGCTTATTTTACCATATATATATATATATATATATATATATATATATATATATATATATTTCTTCATCTCTCTGCTGAGAGGGCTTAGAAAAAATACAACCCAATAGCAATAAGCACACATAGCACTCAGACCATGGCTTCCAAATAGCTTTCTCCAATGAAAATGACCGATTCTATTGTTGAAGCAGGAAACAGAAAGATGATCCTGGAGCATCTTGTACTATTAGAAAGTTTAAAAGAAAGAGAGAACAAAGAAAAAGCTTAAAAGGGGAAAATGTATAGAAAATATCAAAAGGATACAGGAGACAAAGTGAAAGAGCTTACAATGGTTAAAACGAACAATTTGAGCAAAAATAAATAAATGATAATGTTGGACTATTACCCAAAGAACAAAATAAATATGAATGGACCCATATGAATATAATTAAGATGTAGAATAAAAAGTAAGCAAATGGGGGAGAATGGGTTAATCATTCCTATAAAAGAATTCCAATTAATAAATGGAGACGAATGAGCAGGTCTTCCCTGGTAGCTCAACTGGTAAAGAATCTGCCTGCAATGCAGGAGATCCCAGTTCGATCCATGGGTCAGGAAGATCCCCCAGGGAAGGGATAGACTACCCATTCCAGTTTTCATGGGCTTCCCTGGTGGCTCAGATGGTAAAGAATCTTCCTGCAATGAGGGAGACCTGAGTTTGATCCCTGGGTTGGGAAGATCCCCTGGAGGAGGGCATGGCAACCCACTCCAGTATTCTTGACTTCTCATGGGAGAATACCCATGAACAGAAGAGCCTGGTGGGCTGAGTTCCATAGGGTCACAAAGAGTCAGACACAACTGAGCAACTAACCATAGCACAGCACAAACAAATGAGATTAAGAAAAGATCCCCATCAGAAAGAACATTATAGTAATGATTGCAACAAGCAAGGTTCACTGATAAACACTAAATTAGTGAGCAAAACTTAGAAGAAACTTGATATTTGCATAGCCTCAAGGTATCTGCCATCAACTGGTAATGATCATGGTGTCTTAATTATGTCTACCAATTCTTTAATACCCCTTCCTCCAAGTGGTGTGTGTGCATGATCAATCGTGTCTGACTTCTGACCCCATGGACGGTAGCCCACCAGGCTCCTCAGTCCATGGGATTTCCCAGGCAAGAATACTGGAGGAGGTTGCCACTTCCTCCTCCAGTGGATCTTTCCAATTCAGCGGTCAAATCCATGTCTCCTGCATCTCCTGAATTGACAGATTCTTTACCACTGCACCACCTGGGAAGGCCCCCTCCCTCCAAGATGTAGAGCTTAATCCCCTTTTCCTTGAGTGTGGACTGAATTATTTGCCTCTGATAGAGTATGAGAAGAAAAACAGTAACATTACCGTTGAGAAATATGGCAAACACCACCTTAACTAAGTTATCAAGGTTAATATCACCAGTAATACATAATACTGATATCATGCACACCCTGATATAAAGCAATGAAAAGGAGGACTCTGCACTTCCACTGCAAGGGGTATGGGTTTGAGCCCGGGTTGGGGAACTAAAGAGTCCACGTGTTATGTCATGCTGCTGCTGCTAAGTCACTTCAGTCGTGTCCAACTCTGTGTGACCCCATAGACCGAAGCCCACCAGGCTCCCCCATCCCTGGGATTCTCCAGGCAAGAACACTGGAGTGGGTTGCCATTTCCTTCTCCAATGTGTGAAAGTGAAAAGTGAAAGCGAAGTCGCTCAGTCGCGTCCGACCCCCAGCAACCCCACGGACTGCAGCCCACCAGGCTCCTCCATCCATGGGATTTTCTAGGCAAGAGTACTGGAGTGGCTTGCCATGTCATGCAGCGTGGTCAAAAAAAACAATAAAGAGAACAAATCATTTCTGTGATATTTTTCACACAACTGTGCAACTTTAATCAAAAGAAAACTTTAGACAAGTTCCAACTGAGGAACATTCTATAAGATACTTGACCACTATTCAAAAGGTCAAGGTTATGAAAGACAAGGAAACACTGAGAAACTCATATTAAGTTTGACCACTACATGACTACTACAGGCAATACAATATCCTCTATTGGATTCAGTAATAGAAAAAGGTCATTAGTGGAAAAATTAGGGAAATGTGAATAAAGCCTCTTGTGTGCTCAGGCACTTCAGTCATATCTGACTCTTTGCGACCCTATGGACTGTAGCCCAACAGGGTCCTTTGTCTATTGGATTCTCCAGGGAAGGATACTAGAGTGGGTTGCCATTTCCTTCTCCAAGGGATCTTCCTGACCCAGGGGTCAAACCTGTGTCTCTTATGTCTTCTGCATTGGCAGGTGGATTCTTTTACCACTGAGCCACCTGGGAAGCCCAGAATAAAGCCTAGTCTATTTAACACTATTGTACTGGTGTTGACTTCTTAGATTTGATAAATGTACTATGGTTAGCATCAGGGGAAGCTCAGTGAAGGGGATACACAAACTCTGTACTAATTTTTTAATTCTTCTATAAATCTAAAATTATTTAAAAACAAAATGGCTTTATTTTTACTAGTTCAGTTCAGTTCAGTCGCTCAGTCGTGTCCGACTCTTTGCAACCCCATGAATCACAGCACGCCAGGCCTCCCTATCCATCACCAACTCCCAGAGTTCACCCAAACTCATGTCTATCGAGTCGGTGATGCCATCCAGCCATCTCATTCTCTGTCGTCCCCGTCTCCTCCCACCCCCAGTCCTTCCTAGCATCAGACTCTTTTCCAGTGAGTCAACTCGTCACATGAGGTGGCCAAAGTATTGGAGTTTCAGCTTTAGCATCGGCCCTTCCAATGAACACCCAGGATTGATCTCCTTTAGAATGGACTGGTTGGATCTCCTTGCAGTCCAAGGGACTCTCAAGAGTCCTCTCCAGCACCACAGTTCAAAAGCATCAATTCTTTGGCGATCAGCTTTCTTCACAGTCCAACTCTCACATCCATACATGACCACGGGAAAAACCATACCCTTGACTAGATGGACCTTTGTTGCAAAGGTAATGTCTCTGCTTTTTAATATGCTATCCAGGTTGGTCATAACTTTCCTTCCAAGGAGTAAGCGTCTTTTAATTTCCTGGCTGCAATCAGCATCTGCAGTGATTTTGGAGCCCAGAAAAATAAAGTCTGACACTGTTTCCACTGTTTCCCCATCTATTTCCCATGAAGTGATGGGACCAGATGCCATGATCTTCGTTTTCTGAATGTTGAGCTTCAAGCCAAACTTTTCACTCTCCTCTTTCACTTTCATCAAGAGGCTTTTGAGTTCCTCTTCACTTTCTGCCATAAGGGTGGTGTCATCTGCATATCTGAGGTTATTGATATTTCTCCCGGCAATCTTGATTCCAGCTTGTGCTTCTTCCAGCCCAGTGTTCCTCATGATGTACTCTGCATATAAGTTAAATAAGCAGGTTGACAATATACAACCTTGACATACTCCTTTTCCTATTTGGAACTAGTCTGTTGTTCCATGCACAGTTCTAACTGTTGCTTCCTGACCTGCATACAGGTTTCTCAAGAGGCAGGTCAGGTGGTCTGGTATTCCCATCTCTTTCAGAATGTTCCACAGTTTATTGTGATCCACACAGTCAAAGGCTTTGGCATAGTCAATGAAGCAGAAATAGATGTTTTTCTGGAACTCTCTTGCTTTCTCCATGATCCAGCGGATGTTGGCAATTTGATCTCTGGTGCCTCTGCCTTTTCTAAAACCTGCTTGAACATCTGGAAGTTCACGGTTCACATACTGCTGAAGCCTGGCTTGGAGAATTTTGAGCATGACTTTACTAGCATGTGAGATGAGTGCAATTGTGCGGTAGTTTGAGCATTCTTTGGCATTCCCTTTCTTTGGGATTGGAATGAAGACTGACCTTTTCCAGTCCTGTGGCCACTGCTGAGTTTTCCAAATTTGCTGGCATATTGAGTGCAGCACTTTTCACTAGACATACTACTTAAAAATTAGTATGCTTTTGCTTTTCTGAGAATTTCCAAGAAATTGAACAGATTCTTGGTTGTTACAAGAGTGGCCACATGTGAGTGTAACAGTAGCCTGAGAACCTGAAGCCTCTGATTCAAATTCCTGCCCTACCAACAAGCAAGATTCCCAGTTAAGTGGGGATCTTCAGCATCCAATCCTTACTCCTTAAAGAAAGGATTTTTGGACAATATGACTCCTACAGACTTCTTCTGGAAGAGGTCTTCTCTTCATAGAAGATGTCAGTAGGAGTCATACTGTTCAAAAAGAAAAGAGAAAGGTGGAGGGGAGAAAACTTACATTTCTAAAAAAATATATACAAGTTTAAAGTATTTTTTCAAGGTAACATGTATACCAAAAATACAAATATCAATAAATTAAATAATTCTCAGAGGTGTTGCCAGCATGGATGGTCTTTCACCATCTCATAGTGTTGGTGAGCTAGATGAAGCTGCAAAGAGCACTGACACTGGAAATTTGACTTACTTGCCCCTTGGGAGGGCAATCAACTGACCTCTATTTGTCACCAGCCAGAAAGAAAAAATACATCAATGTCAGTGGCTCCAAATGAGAAGTACCGTCAGTCCTGGCTGTGAAGGAGTTGTCAAGCCCAACATCAACTCCAAGGGTCACACCAAGGACATTGGTGCATGAAAAAGCATGTTAGGGCACCTAATCAGTTGGTTGAGAGTAATAACTACTCCTTCAGACATGCATTAAATTGCTTAATTCCAACTTCTAAGTTAAATTATTAATCCATTCATTCAAGCATCACAGGGCTCTGTATCAAATGAATACCAAAAATATACAGGGAAGAGTTTCATATAATTGTCTTCAATACTGTTTGCACACATTATTATAATATTTAGTCTCTTTTCCTCATTTAAGAAATTATCAGGGCTGCTACGGCCTCACAATGAGGTCTTAGAAGAGGAGGATCCTTTGCCTTCTGGTTCCTGAAAGAAAACTTATTAAGAATGACATAGGAAGAATTGCAGGCATTCATTTTCTAAATTTCAGGGCCCTTTTCTCTAAAGTCAAAGGCTACTATAAAATGTGTCAGCGAGCCACACGTGCAGATATTCACATTTCATGTAGAAAGCCTTTTAGATTGCAAGTCTCTAAGTAGGTCTCTGTGAGAGGCAAGTATTCAGAATGTCACTCTTTTCCCAAGAGAGAGCAGGTTTTGACTGTGGAACACGTTACATTAATGAAGCTTTGTTGGCAGCTGGTGAGGGAAGCTTCTGGGTAACATAATGCATTTTTCCTAATACCATGTTAAAAAGAGCCAAGCCTGAGCTATGCTCCAGTTACTTGGGAAATAAATCAAAAGAGTACAGGTGAACACTATTTTTTGGTATTTATTTGGAGATAGTTTTGGAGTTGCAGAAAGGTTACACCAAAAGCTGCCATATCTAAAGCTGAAACTCCAATACTTTGGCCACCTCATGTGACGAGTTGACTCACTGGAAAAGACTCTGATGCTGGGAAGGATTGGGGGCGGGAGGAGAAGGGGATGACAGTGAATGAGATGGCTGGATGGCATCACTGACTTGATGGACATGAGTTTGAGTGAACTCCGGGAGTTGGTGATGGATAGGGAGGCCTGGCGTGCTGTGATTCATGGGGTCGCAAAGAGTCGGACACGACTGAGCGACTGAACTGAACTGATCTTTACCTAAATATATATAAGTAATTTGTGAGGTGATAATCTGAGACTTACATATGTCTTGATCCTCATCAAACTTTCATCCACTAGTACTAGAATCGCAAACTTTCACCCACTAGTAGTAGAATCCATTGATGATTCTTGTTCCAATCAATTATTCCATGACGGTTGTGAAAGTCACTTTTCTAACTTAGTCACTCCTTCAACTATTATTTAGTTTAGAGAAGGAAGTGGCAACCCACTCCAGTATTCTTGCCTGGAGAATTCCATGGACAGAGGAGCATGGCAGGCTACAGTCTATGGGGTCACAAAGAGTCAGACATGACTGAGTGACTGAGATCAACATTTATTACTTGTCATTCTACTCTGAGAAAAAGCCTATCTTATTTATCTATTCATTTATTTACATCAGTGTTGACACGTATGTTCTTATTTTAGTTAGAGGTCCGCAATTCAATATCATTATTTATTTTGATGCTACAATTGTCAAGTGAAGGTTTTTGAAAGGGCATCTATGGCACCTCAGGTAAGTTCTCCAAAGTTTTAGAAGCAAATGGTCACTTTGTCTTCAAAATATTTTTGAGGCAAAAAAGATTGTGTCCTCTTGTTTGAAAAGAAACACTAACAAATCTTTTCCTTGCTTAGAAATTCCTGTCTAGACACATTACTCTTTCACAGCACAAAATCTCTGTTTTGCTCCCAATCCAGGGCTGCAGTTAATTACATGAGGAGACAGATGCTGAGCAGCCTAAGGCTTTCTCTGCCACCGTGGCGAGGCTGAGCTCCACTCAACAAGCAGGTAGTGAGTGAAGACAAATGCTGTTTGACAAGGCAGCATATCCCCGCACCCAGGGATAGAAAACAGACAGGCCACTCTGTGTTCCCAAGCAAAGACAGAGGAATATCAAGCAGATTGTTTCTGACAGAAATCATATCACAGCCGCACTTCCAGACAAAGTCCGTGTGAATGAAATGATACACTTTCTGTTTCCCATCTTCCCCTTTAACAAAAAGAGAGTGGATGAAAGGTACATTGGAGGTGACAGCTCAATGCAAGGTGGTTAGCAAGATTTTATAAGCTTGGTTTCCCTTTGGAGATAATAAAGAATCAGCATCAGTTCATCGATTTGGATACAGTAGCTATTCCTCTTGATTCTAATGAATTTCCTGGTTCCTAAATAATACAGTGTAAGTACTCTATGTTCAGTGAATGTTGTGTCAAAATAGAAAATTAAAGTTATGGGCAGTCTGCATTACACAGGAAGAAGCAGAAGAGATAAATTAGACTTTCCCATAGTTTATTAAGCAAACATTGGCAGGACAAATACTTTTCTAAATACAAGCTCATGAGAGCATATAGGCAGAAGTTATCTTCAGAGGCCACTTAATGACATATTCTTAGTCATTAATTGATATAGGCATACAAATAAAATTTCCTTATCAATAGCACCATTTGGAAGGGAAATAGTATTTTTATTCAATGTAGAAATAGTTATGTCAATGCTTTACTCTTTAGTTGCCAACGAATGTGAATTTGAATGATTCCTATCAAAGCATAGCTAAATTATTTTAATACACTTGTTTTTAACATCTTTGTTTTTATTTGGTTCATTGAGGCGGCTTAAATGTCATGTCACAGAGACAATAAATCAAATATGTATATTCTAGCCAACTGCTGTTTTCAGAAGTCAAAAAAGAACTGAAATACAACCTGCTGTGAGCCCAACTGTTGGATGAAAGACCAACAACAATGGTCATTCCCAAAGGAGAAGAGGGAGAGACACCAAACAGATATTCAGGGAAGTGTCATTTCTGATCAGAAAGACCCAGAACACGTTTCCTGCAGAGAAGATGAAAGTTTGCTTTAGAGGAAGTAAAAGAAATAGAAGAAACTGGTTCTCAACTTGTGCCACAATTTCTATTGTTTTAAATAATCTTTCAATTATTCCTTTACTTTTCTTACGCACTGTGTCCCCTGCATGTGTACGTGTGTGTGTGTGTGTGTGTGTGTGTGTGTGTGTGTAAGACACATAGAAGAGCCCTCTAATATAAAGTGGGAAGTCAGGAAAGCCTTGCAGGAGGAAATGATACCATGGCTGACATCTAAGCCAAGACTTTAAGGATCAGTAGGAGTTAGTGGGGCAAAGAGAAAAGATCCTAGTTTAAGGAAATTTCATGGGCTTCCCAGGTGGCACTAGTGGTAAAGAACCCGCCTGCTAATGCAAGAGACATAAGAGATGCAGGTTCGATCCCTAGGTTGGGAAGTTACCCTAGAGGAGGGCATGGTAACCCACTCTAGTACTCTTGCCTGGAGAAGCCCATGGACAGAGAAGCCTGGCGGGCTACAGTCCATAGGGTCACAGAGTCGGACATGACTAAAGTGACTTAGAATTCACATGTACACAAGGAAATTCACAGGCAAGACTTGGATGAACAAGCACAATATGTCAGAGGGGATGAGAGAAGTGGAGTGTAGACTGACCAAAAAAAACATGTATCTGGAAAGACAAGGAGGATGGAACATGGGATATTTACAGCCCAGGCTAAGAAGTAACACACCCATCAACGATTTTAGACAGAGCAAGAACAGGATAAGAAAGTATTTTAGAAAGAACACCAGTGTGTAAAATGTGCTAAAACTGAAGGAAAGGTAACAAATTTGAAGGCAAGAGAAATTTTCAAGAAGTTGACGGACTTACTGTGTCTTAGAAATTAATTGTTGGGAGTGAGGAAATAGTATGGGTGATGGGTAGGTGTCTGCTTGGGCAGCTGGTGGCTGGTGATGCTTTTCATTGGGGAAGGAGCTTCACTGGGGTATGATGATAAGTTTTGGAAATGCTGAGATGGGGTTCTTGGTAAAATTCAAAAGGAGACTTCCAACTGCCTATCACAAAATAAATTTTTTGTCCTAAATAATTTATGAGAAGATATATGAGAACCATGCCTGTAAATTTTCAGGGAAACAACACACTTGAATGTGTATGTGTGCCCAAATGGAACCAAGATTTGCTGCAACGATTATATCATCAAATTGTATACAAATCCATCTCAACTGTTGGATCATTTATGTTCAGTATACTGAAAGCTAGATTTCTTTTCAATAGGAGAAGCTAATCTAGAATGCCTAAACCAAAGAACTAACTTATTGTCCTTTTACATTTTCCTGATATGAAGTATTTAAGGGCCAACCAGGGGATAAGCTATAATAAAGTTAAGAACACAGTTATGGTCAGTCTTCTTTGGTTCGAATCTCACATTACTTCTAAATAACAGAGCAACCATAGGCAAATTTTTCTCTGTGCCTTGGTGCAGTTTCCTATCTACAAAATGGAATGGAAGATAATACCTATCTCACTGAGATTTAAAACAGATAATATGTCTAAGCATTAGAAGTGTACCTTAGTAAGAACTGAACATATGTTTGCCACTATTTTATAACAGCTGTTAGCATATCTGGATGGATGGGTGGATGGATGTATATTCAATTCTCCCTGAACCCATCCGCAGAAATTAAGAATAGTAAAATATATATTGCCTTCAGTTCAGTTCAGTTATCAGTCGTGTCTGACTCTGCAACCCCATGGCCTGTAGCATGCCAGGCTTCCTTGTCCAACACCAACTTCTGGAGCTTGCTCAAACTCATGTCCATTGAGTCAGTGATGCCATCCAACCATTATCCTCTGTCGTCCCCTTCTCCTCCTGCCTTCAATCTTTCCCAGCATCAAGGTCTTTTCCAACGAGTCAGTTCTTCGCATCAGGTGGTCAAATTATTGGAGCTTCAGGTTTAGCATCAGTCCTTTCAATGCATATTCAGAACTGATTTCCTTCAGGATCAACGCAGTGAACTGAGATATCTCTTGTTGCAATCTAGCATACTTTATAATCTCTTCAAAATAATTAAAAATTCAAATGGTTGATTTATTGACTTGCAATATCTATAACATATACACATATGTGCGTGCATGTGTATATAAAAATCTTTACTTGGTCAATCAAACAACAAACTAAAACATGGTGTCAATGCGATATAATGACAACTTCTTTGTTAAAGACAGACAATTTCTTAACTCCATCAGGTGACCCATCAAACCAGCATCCCTCACTATTTCTGTTGTTGGTCCACCCTCAGCAATGGCAACTTCCTTACACTACCTGGATGTATGGTCCACCACAACCCCATCATCAACCCAGACCTTCGGTGTTACCTGCTAGCCCGCTCTGCTTTCCCTCATCTTTTCCTGGGTCCTAGGGCTTCCCTGGTGACTCAGATGGTAAATAATCCACCTGCAATGTCGGAGACCTGGGTTCAGTCCTGGGTTGGGAAGATCTCCTGGAGAAGGGAATGGCTACCCACTCCAGTATTCTGGCCTTGAGAATTCCATGATGGGGTTGCAAAGAGTCAGACGCTGAGAGACTAAATGACTTTCACTCACTTCACTCAGCATGCAGCTGCAGTTAAACACAGAGCTCTCCTAACTGGTCACACCGCATATTCACCCAGTCCAACTTCAAGGGAGCACTTGCTTCTCTAAGCAATCATTTTAGTCACTCAGTTCATTTAAATTCAGCCCAGTTTAACAAAAGCATACTATATGCAGAACATTTTGCTAGGCAATAAAGGATAAAAGAATAAGACCAACTCCGCTCTCAAAGAACTTATAGTCTATGGGGGAGCAAAATGCATGCGGCAAATGCCTTCTAGACAGGAGGGGTAAAACGGTATAGCATTTCAAAGTTTTTCTTCTCTCCTTCAGATCATTTCCTCAGTCTTTACCCTCAGCCAGTGACCACAACTTAGAATTCCCTGAGATCGTGGCTACTTGGTATAAATCCCTAGAGAAACATTTTTCACCACCTTCGTACATTTCCAGCTTGTAATACTAATTTGACCCTTCTGTCCATTTTCTTCATTTTTCACTTTGATCTAGCTCCTGTTGCTGAAAAGACACCTTCCTCTAATACTTTTCTCCTTCTTGGCCAACATCTTCAACCTTTTCTTCTCTACTGTCCAGTATACACTTAATTCCTCTTCCCTAAGAGAGACCGCCCAGTCTTTATTTTCACTTGATCCACATCACTGCCAAAAGTTTCTGTATTACAATTCAACCCCACATATAGGAAACATTTTTTCACCTATACTGTCAAAATTCTCTCAGCCATCACCAACTTCTTCATTATGAATCAGGTCAACAGCTTTTCCCCTAGTCTCCTTCTCCTGATGTTTCTATAGCCACGGATACAGAATATCATTCAGTTCTTCTCAAAACTCTCTCGAGGGACACCACACAGTGGGGCAGGATCTCTTTTTATTCTCCAACCTGTATCTGTTGGTTTGTTGACTGAGTTACGTGTTTAATAGCTCCCTTCCTCCTAATTGTGAATTGCCTCCAAGGGTTAGTTATAAACACCAAGTCTCCCCTTTTTATAGATTCCCATAGAGAACATATATATTCTCACAGCTCATCTCTGGGCGGATAACTCCCAAATTTCTACGCCCAGGCCTGCTCTCTCAATAAGCATCAGTTCTTGTGTCCACAAAACCTACTTAATAGAGTAGAGGCTCTGGGATCAGACTACCTCAACCCAGCTTCCTGGTCTGTCACTTACCAGCAGTGTGTATAACTGGAAATGTTTAATCTCTCCATTCCTCAGTTTCTCATCTGTAAACTGAAGGGAAATATATTGCCTTCCTCAATAGGTGGCAGTAAGAATTTAATAAGATTATGCATATAACAGACAATACTTTGGATCACAGTACAGACTCAATATATATTAGTTCTAACAATACTATTGATAATATAGTAATAAAATTATAGATTTTAAATTTCATGACTATAGATAAAAACTAAGCAATCAAATGAAAAACCCATTCATGATAGATCAAATAACAATCCCTCTAAGATTGCTGTCTCTAAAAATTATAATAATTTAAATTCAAAAACTTAGTTTTAACTTTGATCAACACTGTTCTCTCACATTTACATCTAGAAACCACACTCTGTTTTCTTATTAAATGATTCTTCTCTCTGCTCCCTAGTGCTCATTGTCACTCTTACCATCCCACTAAGGCCTTCATATCCCCATCTATCCTGAAGATCATTATACAGACAGACTCCATTGAAGGATGGAATAGTAACTAACTTGTTATACTAAGACCCTGCTTTGTAACTAACTTGTTATACTAGATAAGTCTCTTAAATTCTCCAGGCCTTAGCTTCCTCACGAGTAATTCAAGGAGATTGGATTCTATTTTCTTTAAACAAGTTCTAAAATTCAATAAATCTTGAAATTATGAAGACTATTGACACTTTTAAAATACATGTACCATGTAAACAGGAAGAATAAAGCAGAAGTCCACATTATCAAGGAACTCAGATGTGAGACAAGAAAAAGTTTCTAGGAAAGCAGGGAAAAGGCAATGTTTCATCTCAGCGACAATGAGGGATTAAGCAGGACCTCTGATAGTGACATTTGTAAGCTATCCACGAGGAATTCGGTTCTAAAGTAAAGCAGTCTTGGAAACAATACTGTCTTGAAATGGGACCATTAAAGATTAAAGATTTGCTACCATTAAAGATTTGCTATCAGGTGACTATTAGGATTCCTAATATTCCAAAATAACTGGTTCTTCATTCTCAACAGGCTGCAATCCAAGGATGGGACATTAGTGTCTGTATTCCAGAGGCAGAACAATGTAGTTATGAAGGGACTGGCAGATGAGAGTTCAGAAATGTCACTGGGGAGGGAGAGAGGCTGGCACGGAATGGATCCTTTATGCTCTCCTTCAAGTGACCTGGGATGGTGGCAGAACTTGTGTTTAAGGGAAAACTGATCAAAGTGCCAAAAGGGGCCTTTACTTCATTGTCAGTAGACTGTAACAAAGTAGGAGTTGAGGCAGCCCTGTTCCTATAGCTATTACAACCCTCTACAAATTGAGGGCTTTCATGAAACAGTGAAAGAGTTACCTGGAATCAGTTGTGAACACACAAAGTGAGAGGGCTGACCATCTCCCTTCCTCAGAAGCATGAGCAGACCTCTTTTCAGAAAGTTAAAAACAAAGAAAAGTCTCCAAAGGCATGACTGATTCATTAGAGAGAAGGAAGCAGAAGGAATATTCAAAGGAAAGGGAAACAGCAATTTGTTCACCAGAAGTTCGGAGCTCCAGAAAGCAAAACATAAACTTTGAGAAAAAAGAATGGAAGGGGAGCTTGGGTCAAGGAGGAAGTGTAATTAAAGAGATGAAAGTTCTCAGAGAAGCTCCTTTTTTTTGTTGTTTAGTCTCTAACTCGTGTCCGACTCTTTTGTGACCCCACTGACTATAGCCTGCCAGGCTCCTCTGTCCATGGAATTTTCCAGGCAAAAACCCTGGAGTGGGTTGCCATTTCCTTCTCCAGGGGATCCTCTTGACCCAGGGATTGAACCTGTGTCTCCTGCATTGGCAGGTGGGTTCTTTACCACTGAGCCACCAGGGAAACCCTAGGCAGTAGGGCAGATTAGTTCTTAAGTGTCCTTAAGGGTACTGGGAGCTTCTTATATAATAATTCACCAAGAGATGGAAGAGAGGGAGGAAACAAGTAGGTTGGGGTGAGTCAGGAGCTCCAGCATCGGCATGGTTAAAAGAGCTGCTGTAGGTGTTTAAAACGTTTCTTTCTATTTGTTGTTGTATCTCTCCAGTGTCATAGTTTATTGGGACCAGATATTCCACCCTTTGTTTCTTTTGCATCAGACATAGCACTCATCTCTACACAAAAAAGACATCAAACCAAACTGCCAGTTTGACAAAGACAGTGGTTTAGATTCAAGAAGACTGGGATGCTTACAAGTGGAAAACAAGTTACAATGAAATGATCACGAACTATGTTGCCCGTCCCTGTAGACAATGCTGATTGAGCAGATTTTCAACTGACCAAGGCAAGGGAATATCTTCACATAAGTAAAATAAATAAATAAAATAAAATATAGCAATTAAAATTTCATACTTAATGTAAGTGTTTTAAACGGAGAATTTTCAAAAATGGATTAAAATGAATCACAATGAAAAGGGGAGTTTAACACATGAGTGCTCAAAGCACAGGAGTGGAAAAGCAAAGACGGAAATGTCAAAAGTAATTACTTCCTTATTCAGGACATATAGAAATAAAAAGACTGCTACTGTAATAATATTAGATTTCAGAAGTTAAGATAAAATCCATGTCCAATAACAAGACTATATAAGAAGACTTTAGTTTGTTTCAAGACACATTATCATCTTCATGGAAGAATGCTTTGTACAAAACAATCTGTCCAAATAAGTCAGATATCCACCACTATCCTGCAAAAAAAATTATTTTTTTAAAATAAATAAGAACAGTTTAAGGTATAGAGGTTCATATCAAGATATTTAGTTTCTTCTGTAAATTTACAAATTTTTTAACAATCTTAAAATATGCCTCCAAGCTCCCTCAGCTTATTGGTAGAATTAATTTTCTTGCTGCTGCTTAAGGTCCTTCCAGACACCACCTGCTGCATGACCCTCACTATGAGCAGTTCACATTATATCAGTTTGCCTCTAGAAAGCTAGTAGGAAAGTTTCTCATTCAAGTGTTCTAAGATGAAGTCTCAAGCAATGTTGTGTAATGAGAGGGTGACATCTAATTATTTTTGCTATATTCTATTATTCAGAAATGAGTCTCAGGTTTGCCCACTCGGAAGGAGAGGGCATTTAACAGGGCATGACTCACAGAGAGCCATTTCAGGGAGTATCCCTCACAAAAGATAAACTGACCTAATAAATTTTGTTGTAAAAGTATTTTAATGAAGAATATTTTTAACTGTCTTTCATTTTTAGCTTTAAATACTTTTGTCTTGATGAATTCTCTTAAGAAATCTATAATAATTTAATACTATAAATACCTTTAAAGAACAAATACGTACCTAGTTTATGTAACTAGGCAATTCCTTAGAATATCCTTAACCCAAAGCCACTGTTCTGAATATAATTTTTGTTTAACCATTCTCTTTTATTCAACATTCATCACTGGTATACAATAATTACTAAGTAAATAATATAATTTTCCTTTTCTATTATTATACTAATTACTCATTTTTCAATGGTTTTTATGAAGTGTTGAAAGCAAACGTTTTTGTTAATTCTCCTTAGGAGAAGAGCTTTGGTAATTTGGCATTAAGCAGTAATTTGCCATTAAGCAGAATATAAATTTCTTAAAGTTATCCTCAATTCAATTCAGTTCAGTCACTCGGTAGTGTGTGAATATTTGTGACCCCATGGACTACAGCACTCTAGGCTTCCCTGTCCACCACCAACTCCTGGAGTTCACCCAAACCCATGTCCATTGAGTTGGTGATGCCATCCAACCATCTCATCCTCTGTCGTCCCCTTCTCCTATCCTCAATCTTTCCCAGCATCAAGGTCTTTTCAAATGAGTCAGCTCTTCGCGTCAGGTGGCCAAAGTATTGGAGCTTCAGCTTCAGCATCAGTCCTTCCAATGAATATTCAGGACTGATTTCCTTTAGGATGTACTGGTTGGATCTCCTTGCTGTCCAATGCACTCTCAAGAGTCTTCTCCAACACCACAGTTCAAAAGCATCAATTATTCGGCGCTCAGCTTTCTTTATAGCCCAACTCTCACATCCATACACGACCACTGGAAAAACCATAGCTTTGATTAGAAGGATCTTTGTCAGTAAAGTAATGTGTCTGCTTTTTAATATGCTGTCTAGGTTGGTCATAGCTTTTCTTCCAAGGAGCAAGCGTCTTTTAATTTCATGGCTGCAGTCCCATCTGCAGTGATTTTGGAGCCCAAGAAAACAAAGTCTCCCACTGTTTCCACTGTTTCCCCATCTTTTTGCCATGAAGTGATGGGACCAGATGCCATGATCTTAATTTTCTGAATGTTGAGTTTTAAGCCAACTTTTTCACTCTCCTCTTTCATCAAGAGATTCTTTAGTTCTTAGCTTTCTGCCATAAGGGTGGTATCATCTGCATATCTGAGGTTATTGATATTTCTCCCAGTGATCTTGATTCCAACTTGTGCTTTAACCATCCTGGCATTTTGCATGATGCTGCTTCCCTTATATCTCAGTCGGTAAAGAATTTGCCTGCAACACAGGAGACCCAGGTTCGATTCCTGGTTCAGGAATATCTCCTGGAGAAGGAAATGGCAACCCACTCCCATATTCTTGCCTGGAGAATCCTATAGACAGAGAAGCATGGCAGGCTACAGTCTGTGGGGTTGCAAAAGTCAGACATAACTTAGCAATTAAACCAACCAACCAATCTGCACATAAGTTAAATAAGCAGAATGACAATATACAGCCTGGACGTACTCCATTCCTGATTTGGGACCAGTTCCATGTCCAGTTAACTGTCGCTTCCTGACCTGCATACAGATTTCTCAGGAGACAAGGTCAGGTGGTCTGGTATTCCCATCTCTTTAACAATTTTCCACAGTTTGTTGTGATTCACACAGTCAAAGACTTTGGCGTAGTCAATAAAGCAGAAATAGATGTTTTTCTGGAATTCTCTTGCTTTTCCGATGATCCAGTGGATGTTGGCAATTTGATCTCTGGTTCCTTTGCCTTTTCTAAATCCAACTTGAACATCTGGAAGTTCATGGTTCACATACTGTTGAAGCCTGACTTGGAGAATTTTGAGCACTATTTTGCTGGCGTGTGAGATGAGTGCAATTGTATGGTAGTTTGAACATTCTTTGGCATTGCCTTTCTTTGGGATTGGAGCAAAAACTGAGCTTTTTCCAGTCCTGTGGCCACTGCTGAGTTTTCCAAATTTGCTGGCATATTGAGTTCAGCACTTTCACAGCATCATCTTTTAGGATTTGAAACAACTCAACTGGAATTCCGTCTCCTCCACTAGTTTTGCTTGCAGTGATGCTTCCTAAGACCTACTTGACTTCACATTCCAGGATGTCTGGCTCTAAGTGAGTAATCACACCATTGTGGTTATCTGGGTCATGAAGATCTTTTTTGTATAGTTCTTCTGTGTATTCTTGCCACCTCTTCTTAATATTTTCTGTTTCTGTTAGGTCCATACCATTTCTGTCCTTTATTGTGCCTGTCTTTGCATGAAACGATCCCTTGGAATCTCTGATTTTCTTGAAGATATCTCTAGTCTTTCCCATTCTATTGTTTTCCTCTATTTCTTTGTATTGATCACTGAGGAAGGCTTTCTTATCTCTTCTTGCTATTCTTTGGAACTCTGCATTCAAATGGGCATATATGTCTTTTTCTCCTTTCACTTTAGCTTCTCTTCTTTTCACAACTATTTGTAAGGCCTCCTCAGACAACCTTTTTGCATTTCTTTTTCTTGGGGATGGTCTTGATACCTGCCTCCCATACAATATCATGAACCTCCGTCCACAGTTCTTCAGGCACTCTGTCTATCAGATCTAATCCTTTGAATCTATTTGTGACTTCCACTGTATAATCATTAAGGGATTTGATTTAGGTCATAGTGGTTTCCCTACTTCCTTCAATCTAAGTCTGAATTTGGCAATAAGGAGTTCATGCTCTGAGCCACAATCAATTCTCGGTCTTGTTTTTGCTGACTGTATAGAGCTTCCCCATCTTTGGCTTCAAGGAATATAATCAATCTGATTTTGGTATTGACCATCTGATGATGTCCATGTGTAGAGTCTTCCCTTGTGCTGTTGGAAAAGGGTGTTTGCTATGATCAGGGCCTTCTCTTGGCAAAACTCTATTAGCCTTTGACCTGTTTCGTTTTGTACTCCAAAGCCAAATTTGCCTGTTACTCCACGTATATCTTAACTTCCTACTTTTGCATTCCAGTCCCCTATAATGAAAAAGACATCTTTTTAGGGCATTAATTCTAGAAGATCTTTTAGGTCTTCATAGAATCATTCAACTTCAGCTTCTTCACCATTACTGCTTGGGGCATAGACTTGGATTACTGTGATATTGAATGGTTTGCCTTGGAAACGAACAGAGATCATTCTGTCATTTTTGAGACTGCACCCAACTACTGCATTTTGGTCTCTTTTGTTGATTATGATGGTACTCCATTTCTTCTAAGAGATTCTTACCCACAGTAGTAGATATAATGGTCATCTTAGTTAAATTCAAGATTCCTAAAATTTCAATGTTCACTCTTGTCATCTCCTGTTTGACCACTTCTAATTTATCTTGATTCATGGACCTAACATTCCAGGTGTCTATGCAATATTGTTCTTACAGCATAGGTCTTTACTTCTGTCACCAGTCACATTCACAACTAGGTGTTGTTTTTGCTTGGCTCCATCTCTTCATTCTTTCTGGAGTTATTCTGGAGAACTAATTCTGAATTAGTTGTATTTTTTTGCTTTCACTATGAATATGAGAGATGTATGGATTATGTAAACTAATGTTTATTTAGGAAAGTGAAGTGAAAGTATTAGTTGCTCAGTCGTGTCTGATTCTTTGTGACCCCATAAACTGCAGCCTACCAGGCTTTGCTCTCCATGGAATTCTCCAGGCAACAATACTGGAGTGGCTTGCCCTTTACTTCTCCAGGTGATCTTCCCAACCTCAGGATCTAACCCAGGTCTCCAACACTGCAGACAGATTCTTTACTGTCTGAGCCACCAGGAAAGTTTATACGTCTGTTTTATTATTTAAAAACCTAAGAAACAAATAAATCAACAAGTAAAAGCCTAAGAACATACTACAGTCCAGAAATGCATTCACATATGGAAGCATGATATATGACAGAGGCAGTGTTTAAAAGTTCATTGGGAATAATAAACTACTCAATAAATGGTATTATAACAATGCATTTAAAAAAAAATCTCTTTAATGCTTTCCTATATAGATGGAATAATTTCCAATTATAAAACAAGATCTTACCTAATTATTTTAAACACACATATAGGTCTATTCTAGTTTGATTAAAACCTAAATATACTAAGATAAACTTTAAAATTTTTTAAAGATATTTAGCACAAGCCACAGATTAAAATATTGATAAATGAATTCAATGAAAGACACAAGAAACAATTTTGGGGAAAAATATTTGGGAAGCATGTTAGGATTATCATCTAAAATTCATAAATAACTACTACCAATCAATAAGAAAAAGTCAAACAACTTAATAGAAAATGAGTAAGAACATAGATAGCAATTTACAGGAAAGAAAACCAGCATGACCATTAAATATGAATAAGTACACCACCTCAATCTATGTGCATGCTGCATGCACTGTTGCTCAGCCATGTCTGACTCTTTGTGACCCCATGGACCAGAGCCTGCCAGGCTCTTCTCTCCATGGGATTTTACAGGCAAGAATACTGGAGTGAGTTGCCATTTCCTCCTCCAGGGGATCTTCCTGACCCAGGGATCAAACTCACGTGTCCTGTATCTCCTGCACTGGCAGGGAGACTCTTTACCACTGAGCTACCTGGGAAGCCCTCTCCACTTCATTAGTAATCAAAAAAGGGTAAAAAAATAATAATATTTATAATAACAGTGACTCACTAGAAAAGACTCTGATGCTGGGAAAGGTTGGGGGCGGGAGGAGAAGGGGACGACGGAGAATGAGATGGCTGGATGGCATCACCGACTCTGTGGACATGAGTTTGAGTGTACTCCGGGAGTTGGTGATGGACAGGGAGGCCTGGCGTGCTGTGATTCATGGGGTCGCGGAGAGTCGGACACGACTGAGCGACTGAACTGAACTGAACTGAACCACTTTACATCCACCAGATTGGCAAAAATCAAGTCTGACAACATGTCACTCCCATACCATAAATAGACAGAACTACCTTAGAAAACTGTG
This sequence comes from Moschus berezovskii, assembly GCF_049115385.1. Classification (NCBI taxonomy): domain Eukaryota; kingdom Metazoa; phylum Chordata; class Mammalia; order Artiodactyla; family Moschidae; genus Moschus; species Moschus berezovskii. The sequence continues at coordinate 66,120,478 of NC_142473.1, forward strand.
TGATAAAACCAAATGAAGTTGAAGTATTCGTGCTTTTTATTCACAGTAATTCCGTTTCCTTATATGCACCCTAGAGAAGTTCTTGCATTTACATACCACAGGACATGTCAAGGAATATTCACTGTTTGTACCTTTATGCAGAAATTAAAAGTAAAACAGCAACCATCCTAGTAATATTATGCAGTATAATATTGAAAAGCTAGCTTCACACTCATCATCATGGATAAATCTCAAAAACATAATGCTGAGCAAAGAAAGCAAATTACCAAACATAATGGTGAAAAATTGATTGCAGCAAAGGAGAATAAATAAATTGTGCAATACTCACTAGTCATACAGGAATTAGATTCAATTAAAGATAAATACACAACCATGGATAAATCTTAAAAACATGTTGACCACTAAAAGCAAGAAACAAAATAATATGTCCAGATTATTCATGTAAAGATCAAAAACATGAAAACCATACTATATGTTGTTAATAGAACAATAATATAAAAATATGTGTGTTAATAATGAAAACTAATTCAGAATAGGGTATTATCAAAGGGGAAATGTGGCCAGGGGATGGTACTCTGGGGTTTCCAAATGTATATCAGTAATTTGCAATTTCTGAAAAATTAATCTGAAGCAAACACAGAAAAGGGTTAAAAGAATCTTCCCTGGTGGCTCAGATGGTAAAGCATCTGCCTGCAATACGGGAGACCCAGGTTCAATCCCTGGGTCGGAAAGATCCCCTGGAGAAGGAAATGGCAACCCACTCCAGTACTGCTGCTGCTGCTGCTAAGTCACTTTAGTCGCCTCCGACTCTGTGCGACCCCATAGACGGCAGCCCACCAGGCTCCCCTGTCCCTGGGATTCTCCAGGCAAGAACACTGGAGTGGGTTGCCATTTTCTTCTCCAATGCATGAAAGTGAAAAGTGAAAGTGGAGAATTCCATGGATGGAGGAGCCTGGTAGGCTACAGTCCAAGGGGTCGCAGTCGGACACGACTGAGCGACTTCACTTTTCTTTCCTTTTATTAAAACTGGATGATCAGCAACAGGTGCTCATTATATCACTGCATCCTCTGTCACATGTTTGAAATATTTCATAATAATAATAATAAAAAGAAAACCTACCAGATCTTTCCCCAATATTGCTCTTGGTTCCCTGTTCGTCTTTTTGTAGAACATTTTTCTTATATCCTTTATCAATCCTTCTTTCCTAACTATATTTTTAGTGTTGAAAATAGAGAATAATACACCTGAAACTAACATAATATTGTAAATCAACTATATTTCAATTCAAAAAAGGAATATAGAGAATAAACATTTTGATGCTTTCGACATTTAACATCTAGAATAAAATCATTATAACTGAAAAGATATTATTTTAGTAAATTGTTCTCAAATGGAAAACTCCAGAAGAGATTATCTACCTTTATTCTTTCCCTCTCGCTCCAGCAAATCTACATATATGTAGTATATGCTCAGTAAAAGTTTGTTGTTACACTTCTTTGAAAACAGCCATTCAGAACTTAAAAGTTTTCATAGCTTCACGAAAATTTTGTTTTTTTAAAGGGTATTAATTATATTACCATAAAAAATAAAAGGTCTGGAGTTTTTATCTGTGCTTCCATGTACATAGTAGATTATATGCACAAGAAAGTAATTATTGAAAGAAAGTAACATTATTGAAAACAAAGTCAGGACAGTATTGTTTTAAAGCTGTACAACTCTTTCACTGGTATTACACATAATTGGACATTTATTTAGGATGGCCAAACACACACACATATACACCATGAATATACCTGTAATTTTATAATACACTTACATTTCATATTCTGATAGAACAGTGAAGATGGTGTTTTCATTTTTGTCTGCAAATGAGACCCCAAAAAGTGTGATACAAAAGTGACTCCAAAGGTAACTCCAAAGGGGAAAGGTTTAGGTGAGTCTGGTTTGAACAACACAAAAAATCCTCAGGGTAGCAAACAGTTCAAGAGACACATTACCAGTATGCTTGTGGTAAGTGAGTGAAAGTCATTCAGTCATGTCTGACTCTTTGTGACCCCAAGGACTATATAGTCCATGGAATTCTCCAGGCCAGAATACTGGAGTGGGTAGCCTTTCCCTTCTCTGGGGGATCTTTGCAATCCAGGGATCGAACCCAGGTCTCCCACATTACAGGCAGATTCTTTACCAGCTGAACCACAAGGGAAGTAGGCTTGTGGTAGGCAGTCTCTAAGATAGCCTCCAACATCTCTGCCTCTTGGCATTTACCTCCTTGGATAGGTCCCTTCTGTTATAGACTGAATTGTTTCCTCCTCAAAATTCATATACTAAAGCCCTGTGACTGTACTGGGAGATGGGGCTTTTAAGGAGGTTCAGTTCAGTTCAGTTCAGTCACTCAGTCGTGTCCGACTCTCGGCGACCCCATGAATCACAGCACGCCAGGCCTCCCTGTCGGAGGTAATTAAGGTTAAATGAGGTTGTAAGGGTAGAGCCCTAATTCAACAGGACTAGTGTCCTTAAATGGAGAAGGCAATGGTACCCCACTCCAGTACTCTTGCCTGGAAAATCCTATGGAGAGAGGAGCCTGGTGGGCTACAGTCCATGGGGTTGCTAAGAATCGGACACGACTGAGCGACTTCACTTTCACTTTTCACTTTCATGCATTGGAGAAGGAAACAGCAACCCACTCCAGTGTTCTTGCCTGGAGAATCCCAGGGACAGGGGAGCCTGGTGGGCTGCCGTCTATGGGGTCGCAGAGAGTCGGACACGACGGAAGTGACTTAGCAGCAGCTGCAGCAGTGTCTTTAAAAGAAGAGGAAGAGACAGCAGATATCTGTCTGTCTCTCTCTTTCTCTATGGACATAAAGGAAAGACCATGTGAAGACAGAGTGAAAAGTGAATAAGTCAAGAGGAAAACCTTAACCAGAAATTGAATTTTCCAGCACCTTGATCTTGAAATTTATTTTATTTAAGTCACCAAGTTAATGATATTATATTGTAGAACCCTGAGTTGGCTAATACACCTCCCTCATTGTACTGTGTTTGGTCTGTGTAATGAAAAGAATATGGCAGAAGTGATGATATTTGACCTCTAATGTTAGGTTATAAAAGACACTGGAATTCTGTCTTAAATGTATTCTCTCTTTTCTCTCTCTCTCTCTCATTTGCTCTCATATCACTCACCTTAGAGGAAGTCAGCTGAAATACAATAAGCAGCCCCAGCAAGAGGCCCAGGATGCTAGAAAATGAGGTTGACTGCCAACAGCCACACAAGTACACATGGAGACAGATCCTCCAGTCCTACTCTGACCTTAGAAGAATGAACCCCTGGCTGACAACTTGGCTACAACCTCATGAAAGACCCTGAGATGGAACCAAACAGCTAAGCTGCCTCTTGATTCCTCATCTTCAGAAACTATCTTAGATCATAATGTTTGTTGTTTGAAGCCACTGATATGACTTGAAGATATGAGTCTTACCTGGAGCTGGTAAGTTGAAATCCTGATCCCCATTGATTGCATCAGGTGTTGGTAGGTGGGGTCCTTGGTAAGCCATTAGGTCATGAAGGCAGAACCCTCATGAATGGGATTACCGCTCTTATCAAAGAGATGGACACGTGCTCTTATAACAGAAATGAACTCGATGGACATGAGTTTGAGCAAGCTCTGGGAGTTGGTAATAGACAGGGGAGCCTGGAGTGCTGCAGTCTATGGGGTCACAAAGAGTAGGACACAACTAAGTGACTGAACTGAACTGAAAAGAGCTCTCACAGAGGTTACAATGTGAAGTATGTGACCCAGAAAAGGGCCCTCATTCCATCCTACCGGCCCCCTGATCTTGGATTTCCAGGATCCAGAACTGTGAGAAATACATTTCTGTTGTTTATAAACTACCCAGTCTGTGGTATTTTGCTGCAGCAGTCCAAATGGACTAAGACAGTAAGTTTACGGTAATTTTTTCCTCAGCAGTAACATACCACTTTATTCAAAACCAGCTTAAAAGCCTGCTGCTAAATTTATTTATTTTACATGGTGCTAGTCATTTTTATTCCATAATGTTTAAAAATCACTGCCCTCACTCTAATCCTTCATGATCATCAACCTATCAGAAGAGGCACAACAATAGGAGTTGAATTGGTGGTATTTGGTTTTACACAATCACTGCTTTTAAGAGAGACTGACATATTAACATTTATCTTCTACCCATCAATATTCCAATATGCTACGTGAAATCTATGCCCTAGGTGATCCTCAACTGAGATTTAAATTTCATTCATTATCCCAAAGCTTAAAAAGCATCTTACATTCTCCTTTTCTTCATTCTATATTAGCTATATTTAGGATTCCGGAATGTCCTTCTGTTTTTTCCAAAATGTAGTTAAATTCCCTACTTACTCTTAAACAGGCTTTAGTCATATTAAAAATCGTTTCTCAGTAATAATGGGTTATCACTGAGATGCTTCATTTTTCCTCTTCCCCTACTCATCAGCTGCTCTTCTGTTTCCTCCAGCTGCTTATGTTGTTACTTGCTTAATTTTCCTTTTCTCTTGTTGATCTTATCTCCCTCTGATGGTTTCCTGATAGCAAAAGCCCATGTGATCATATGTAAGAGCCATATTTTTCTTGCCATATGTATGGGTTTTGTCTTCTTAAATGACTTCTGTATGCTTGAAACCTAATGAAGAGATAATTGCAGAACCTTTGGGGAAGGGATTGTTATTCCAAGGATATGAGTGGAGCAGTTTGGATAGACGGATGCAGACATCCTTAGCCATATACTTTGTGATGTCAGTATTCTGGAGAAACAGTTATCTGTAATGTTTTAAACAATGCTGCAGTCAAAGTTAGAGTACAAATGGGTTTCCAGGTAAGTGAAGCCAATTGTACGTCTGTAAAGGGCGCTTGGAGGCTTTCTTTAGTGGTAGAAATTTAAAAGCAAGCCCAAACAGCTCTGAAAATATTAACTGATTGAGAACATCTAAGTTATTAACTGTCTACTATGCAAGCAAAAATCAAAATGATATACTCATCTAAAAAACCCTCTCTGTTATTAAGCATCTTTCACTGTGGCAAAGTGAATCTAGATGTTGATGTTTTCTCAAGGAAAAACAAATTGAAGCACAGTGGAAAGACGTGTTAGATTTTAATCCCATCTCTGTCACTTTTTAGCTGAAAGACCTATGAGCCTCAGTTTCCTTGGCTGTAAAATGGGAATAATAATACCTCCTTTAAAGAGTGGCAATAATGATTAAAGGAGACAATGGGTGTGTGGCAAGGAACATGCTCAATAAATGGTGGGTCCTTTCAGTTCCTCAGTTCAGTGGTGAAAAGGAGCATCAGTTCAGTTCAGTTCAGTTCAGTCGCTCAGTCGTGTCCGACTCTTTGCGACCCCATGAATCACAGCACGCCAGGCCTCCCTGTCCATCACCAACTCCCGGAGTTCACTCAAACTCATGAAAAGGAGCATAGCCGGTGTCAGAAAAAAGTGTTACATTTCCTTCAGATGACATGAGAGGAATGTATTTTTTTCCCATTAATTCTCAGATTTTAAGGTTGCCTTTAAGCATTTGGGCTAAATCACTGTGTTTACCATGTTTTTCATCATATAATGTTTAATGCAGTGATAGATACAAAATCACGGTGAAGGCAATGGCAAGCCACTCCAGTACTCTTGACTAGAAAATCCCATGGATGGAGGAGCCTGGTAGGCTGCAGTCCGTGGGGTCGCTAAGGGTCGGACACGGCTGAGCGACTTCACTTTCACTTTTCACTTTCACACATTGGAGGAGGAAATGGCAACCCACTCCAGTGTTCTTGCCTGGAGAATCCCAGGGACGGGGGAGCCTGGTGGGCTTCCGTCTATGGGGTCACACAGAGTCGGACACAACTGAAGTGACTTAGCAGCAGCAGCAGATACAAAATCATATGATGGGCATTGGAATTGGGCCTTTTTTGGGGGGGTTGAAATTCTTTTTTTAAAAATTTATTTATTTTAATTGGAGGCTAATTACTTTACAATATTGTACTGGTTTTGCCATACATTGACATGAATCTGCCTCAGGAATTTGGCCTTTAACAAAGAACAGGAATTCGTTCAGTGGACAGGGACAGTGGGAGGGGCAGAATACGCACAGGCCCCCGGGCTTGAAACACCAAGGCTTACGTTCAGTTCAGTCGCTCAGTCGTGTCCAACTCTTTGCGACCCCAAGAATCACAGCACGCCAGGCCTCCCTGTCCATCACCAACTCCCGGAGTTCACTCAAACTCATGTCCATCGAGTCAGTGATGCCATCCAGCCATCTCATTCTCTGTCGTCCCCTTCTCCTGCCCCCAATCCCTCCCAGCATCAGAGTCTTTTCCAGTGAGACAACTCTTCGCATCAGGTGGCCAAAGTATTGGAGCTTCAGCCTCAGCATTGGTCCTTCCAATGAACACCCAGGACTGATCTCCTTTAGAATGGACTGGTTGGATCTCCTTGCAGTCCAAGGGACTCTCAAGAGTCTTCTCCAGCACCACAGTTCAAAAGCATCAATTCTTCGGCTCTCAGCCTTCTTCACAGTCCAACTCTCACATCCATACATGACCACGGAAAAAACCATAGCCTTGACTAGATGGACCTTGGTTGGCAAAGTAATGTCTCTGCTTTTTAATATGCTATCTAGGTTGATCATAACTTTCCTTCCAAGGAGTAAGCGTCTTTTAATTTCCTGGCTGCAATCAGCATCCGCAGTGATTTTGGAGCCCGAAAAAATAAAGTCTGACACTGTTTCCACTGTTTCCCCATCGATTTCCCATGAAGTGATGGGACCAGAGGCCATGATCTTCATTAGTGGTGCCCAAACTCACCAGCAGTTGAGGCCATTGGGGAGCCATTGAAACTGGGGAACTATAAATATAGCAATGCCTGTACCCCACCTCCACGTATTCAGATTTAATCGTCTGAGGGTTCCTGGGTTTTGAGATGTTTAAAGGACTCCGAAGTGATTCTAATACGCATACAATTTAGGAACTATTTGACATCACCAACTTGATGCACATGAGTTTGGGTGAACTCCTGGATTTGGTGATGGACAGGGAGGCCTGGCGTGCTGTGATTCATGGGGTTGGACATGACTGAGTAACTGAACTGAACTGAACTGAACTGAGCAAGTTAATTTTCTCTAAGTTGTTCTGTCTAGCTGAGTGTAGGAGCAATAGTGGGAGATGAACCTGAATAGTCATGTCAAAGAATTTGGACTTTATACCCTAGTCCAGAAATTGTTTGTATAGTCCTGTGACTTAAAAAATTTATATGTACCCTAAAATGTGTGTATGCATTTATTCATTAACATATACATGTACTCTTAATAACATGGCATGTACAATATAGATATACATGAAATGAACAGAAAATGATTAACAAAAAGTAGAAAAGTATTTTAAGTAGTTATCTTATTTATTCATGGTTAAAAAACCTTTCTTTTCTTACTAAATTGTTATTAAAATAGTATTTTGTATAATCAGCAAATAACATAGGCTTCATTTTTTGTGATTTTTAAAAGCGTTAGAAACAATCTAGATGAAAGCAACCTAAATTGTGGTACATCCACATAATGAAAATGTACACATCAAAAAACTGAAGGAGCACATTTTTTTAACTGATGCAGAAAAATCTCAAACATATTATTAAGTAAAATAATTGTAGCAAGGTACAAACAGTATTTGGAACATTATCACTTGTGCAAAGGGAATGAGGTATATATATACATTTCTCTGTGTTTATGCATTAAAAAAAGAAAAAAACCTCTGAAAAGATCCATGGTAACTTGTAGGAGTAGTTTTTTGGTGGGTATGGGTGTGGCCCAATAAGGGAAGGTAGGGGACAGTGATAGAAAACTTGTTACTCTATATCTATTTGAAACTTTTATTTTTGAAACAGGTGAATGTATTATCTATCAAAAATAATCAATTTTTAAAAACTCAGGGGTGAGAATATGTAGATAAAAGCATAAAAAATGTTTTCCAACAGCCTCCTATTTGGGAGCCACAGTAACTCCCTGTTACAAAGTAGACGTGCAGTAAGTAGTAAATATTGACTGTATGAGTGAGGGAATAAAATGGATCAATTCTTCACCATATTATTGAAGGCCTTCCATCACCTGGATCTACTCTACTGCTCAGTTTATCTTGCACTAGTCTCAGAGGCAATCACTCGGGCCTTTTCCCCATATATTTATTCCTACCCTTGGTAGTGAGGTTTTCCCCCACCACGGAGCCCCCTTTATTTGTCAATCCAAATCCCATCTTTCATTTAGATCACAATTTTATATCCATCTCTTGAGTGGCTTAAAACAACAGAAATTTATGATTTCACAGTTAGAGAGGCCAGACGTCTGAAATCAAAATGTCAGCTGGCTCATTCTCCTTCTGAAACCTGTAGGGAAGAATCCTTTCTTGTCACTTCCTGGCATCTGACGGTTTGCCAGCAATACCTGGCATTCCTTGACCTGCAGCTCCGGTACCTGAGTCTCTGCTTCCATCTCTGTAAATTTGTGTCTCTGCCTCTTCTCCTCCTAGAAGGACGCCAACCATACTGGCCTCTAAGAGCCCACGCAAATCAAGTATGACAAACTTGGGCTTTCCTGGTGGCTCAGATGGTAAAGAATCTGCCTGTAATGCAGGAGATGCAGGCTCAATCCCTGGGTTGGGAAGATCCCCTGGAGAATGGAATGGCTACCCACTCCAGTATTCTTATCTGGAGAATTCCATGGATAGAGGAGCCTGGCAGGCTACAGTCCATGGGGTCGCAAAGAGTCAGACATGACTGAGTGACATCCACTTTCATTTAAACCTGATTACATTTGCAATGATTATTTCCAAATAAAGTCACATTCACAGGTACTGGACGTTAGAAATTGAACATATCATTTTGGGACACAATTCAAACCACAAAACTTAAGCTTTTTCCCCTAATGTTAAATTCTAAGGCATATAAATCTGCAGCCTGCAATCTCTAGTAACAAGTTCATCTAACGTAGTTTTTATTCTTTTTCAACTTATATATACATTTTATCTCCCAAATTAGATTATAAGTTCCTCAAGGGCAGGAAATATGTTTTCTTCTAAACATATTTGTTTGACCCAGTGCTAGACTCATGAGAGGGACCCAAAAATGACTAGATGAAAAACTGGATGAATGATGTTACAAAAGGCAAACACTGACTATTTTAGATTTTAACATTCATCCATCACAAGCTCTCAAGGCTCTTTAGCTTACTCAGAATGTGAGACTCCAAAAGGTAGCATTAGCTCATCAGTGCCACACGGAAAAGGCTCCACTTTAGGAAGGATCAAGATCCATAAACAATAGACTTGGTCCCAAGAATGGAGGTAATTGCATGACAGGGAGGCAATCTAGTCTTCAGTTTCATGTCCAGCGTCCAGATGCAAGGCAAGTTACTGCCTTAGTTTATAATTATGGACAAAGAAGTTATCATTAGAATTGTTTTTTCCCCTCAAAATAAAATACACACATATATCCATGTGTATGCATATATGTATAATACCTGAATTGATTTCTGATTAAAACAAAGGCTTGAGATTTTTCAGGAATTTAAACAAATAGATCGCAGTAGGATATGAAGAGTAGCCAATATGGTAATTGGCTGCTGTCTCAATTTCATCATGGAAAATCAAAGGCTACGGTGGAACAAGGAGCAGCAAGGAAGACAATAAGTGAAAGAAAAGTAAGAGCAGAAGGAAGGGCAGGGCAGAAGAAAAAGGAGACACACAGAAAGAGAAAATTCAAAGAGGAAAACAACTAGCCTAAATATCTAAGCTAGTAACACATAATTACATACTTTATAATAATCAATTTACAAACAAGCCATGTTTGTACAATGTTGACAAAGAATGCCTTTGCATTTGTTGGAAAATGCTGATCATTTTCAGCAATAAGACAATCATCTGAGGGAAAAAAAATCAGTGGATTAGAATATATCAGCTTTTAAACTCTTGTATATTGAAAAATAGCAAAATTAAAGGACACCCACATGTCAGAAAAATTATTTGCATCAAATAGAACATACAAATAACATACTAATTAATGTATAATTAGTGTATTCAAATGTATTTTTTAAAATTTCAAAAATTTCAAATGGGCACAGGATATAAATAGATGATTCACATTAAAACAACTAGAAAACTGATGCATGGGAAGTCATAATCAAATAAATGCACTTTAAGGCAACCGAAGTTCTGGCGTACTATGATTCATGGGGTTGCAAAGAGTCGGACGCAACTGTACTGAACTGATCTGAAGTTTTCTCAAATGTCCATTAAATGTAACAAAGAGACCTAAATCTAAAATGCTCAATTTAAGCAGAAATTAGTACAATATTATAAATCAACTACAATTTCAATTTAAAAAATAATAAAATGCTCAATTTAGATAAATTTGGGGGAAGAAATCAATATACTCATCCACTGTTGGTTCCATTACCAATAGGTAATTTGTTGTTGTTTAGTCACTACGTGGTATCTGATTCTTTTGCAACCCCACGGATTGTGGCCTGCCAGGATTCTCTGTCCACAAAATATTCCAGGCAAGTATATTGGAGCGGGTTGCCATTTCCTACTGTAGGTAACCTTCCTGATCAGGAATCTAACCCAGGTGTCCTACATTGGCAGGTGGATTCTTTACCACTGTGCCTCTGACAAACCCATTGATAGGTAATGGGATACCAAAAACATAACAAGTATTATAAAAATGAATGCTCTAGGAGTTTACCCTAAGAATTAGTTTCTGAAAAGTAGAAAGATAAATGGATGAGAATATTCACTGAAGTTTTGTTCATAGAAACAAGAGTGGGAAATAACCTGCTGCTGCTTTTGCTGCTGCTGCTGAGTCACTTCAGTCGTGTCCGACTCTGTGTGACCCCATAGATGGAAGCCCACCAGGCTCCCCCGTCCCTGGGATTCTCCAAGCAAGAACACTAAATATCCATATTTAGGATGATTTTTAATCCTATAAGGTACTATAACATTAAAAATTTTTCATTTTAAGTTTATGTGAAGTCATATAAAACCATTATAATCAAAGTAAGTAGAAAAAGCAAAACAGAAGTAGTAGGCACACGAATTTCAACTATATAAAAATATGTATCCTTATGGAATGTCATACATTCATTCAGTAGAAATGTACTAAGCAACTATTATCTACAGTTCTATGTCAAGAACAAAGGATATAGGTCCTGAACTCACACTCAAAATCTTAGAGAATAAGGATATGTAAAAATAAATATTATAACATAAAAGTACTATAACAAAATTCAAAAATAAATTATATGGTGGGATTGAAAAACATGCCATATTTTAAATTTTGTGTTATGTGCCTTTTTTTCCACTTATTCTTTTTCCCTGCATTATAAAAAGAAAAGAAACAACATGTTCATTATAAAATACTAAGAAACACAGAAAACATATAAAGAATCACTGAGGAAACTGCACAGCCCTAGAGTCCCCAGACAACCACTTTCACTGCAAGTTCTCATTCAGTCTTTTTTAAATGATAATTTCTAGATTATTTTTACATATTGAGATAATATGTATATACATTTTGTATTTCATTATTATCAATTAAAATTATAGCATAAGCAAATTCCAATGGTATTAAAAACTCTTTGGAAAAAATGTCCAACATTTCATAATATTTCACAGATGAAATCCTTAGCAATGCCCCTATGGTCAGACACCTTGCTTCTAAGCCTTTATTAGCATTAATAATGCTACATAATGGATATGTTTATCTCCATTCCCATTAACTTCTTTGTCATAAACTTCCAGTATAACACAATTTTTAAAGCTATAACTTAGTAATATAACTAAGTTACATTTTACCATATGTAAAATCTTCATAATTCTGAGTATAAACTGTTATCTATACTAATTTCAACTAAAACATTTGAGAATTAACATGGTCTTAAACAGAAAAGTAACCTCTGAGACTACAGTAGAACACACACAGACCATTGTTTCCATGGGCACTCCTGTTATAACCTCTCCCCAAAGAAAGACATGTTAAGCTCCTAGTCCATCTACTGAGAGAAAGCAATAGATTAAGTGCTAACTCAAATTTTTCAAAGCCATAATCATTCTAAAATGAGTAACTTTTTTCCGTAAGAAAAACAAACCTATAGTTTATTTATTTCAAGAAATAAATTTTACACATTTGAAATTCCTAGACATATATTACTATTATTATTAAATAAACGCTATATATACACTGAAGACCACAAAGCACTTGGGCATGGATAACTAAAATTCCATGAGTTAAGCAACTCTTTTTCTTTAGAGGCAAAGCTATAAAGTGGAATATAGCACATTTTTGGTGGAAAAAAAGAATAAAGAATTTAAATATTTAACGATGCTTTTCCTAAGATATTTATGACTGCTATCATTTTGCCAGATAATATATTTTATATTTGCTCAAATGAGTTGTCTAAGATCAATGAAACAACTAGTGAAAATGTTATCCTTCCAATTTTAAGGTCATAAAAATGAAAACTTACTTTAATGAAGTTCTTTTCCCAACCTCCAGTATCTATGAAGTAAACATAGCGGGTAAACATCCAAATCATATTTGAAGATGCTGAGGCCTAGTGTGTACCAATTATCAACTAAGTCTGATACATAATGGAACAGGGCATGTTAGAAAGAACTTGGGCTATAAAATGAGAAAACAAAAATAAAATAAATAATTTTAGAAAAAGAATACCAGGAAAAAATAAAATTAAAAAGTTTTTAAATGACTAGGAAGAGACCTTTACAATTGAAAGTGTTGGTTGAATATGAACAGAAGAGATTTGTATAGTGTGCAGTGTCAAGTGTTCTTTTCATAATTCCAGGACAAAGAAAAGAAGGAGAATGTTTGAAACCTGAAATAAACATTTTTAATTCAAATATCATTTGAGCTCATTAATTGCTGAGAATTCATATCTGCATTTATCTTTAAAGGGAAGCATAAAAATCTCTGTTATCCCTTTAGACATAAAAGAGATAAAAGAATGAAGCTTGAAGAAAGGCCATAAATGTAGGAATTACAACATTACTGCCTTAATAACAATTCTTCACTAATAGAATACATGACACAGTACCTTTATATAATGAAGACTAAACATAGCAGAAACTACATAATGGCTGTACTACTGTAGATCAATTTGAGTCTAACATAACAGAAATGATCACTGATCCCAAGACGTTATGGAATAGTAAACTTAAGATATTGTGCTGCTTTTCAAGTTTATGTGACTATGATTATTTAATTTTCTTTTGTGCGTGCTCAAGTATAGCTGTTATGTGACTACACATGAGAGAACCTGAAATTAATTTGTCTGTATGAGATCAGCGACTGTACAAATTCTTATGAAAACTAACATGCCATGACAATAGTAATTTTGATAAAATTACAGCAAGTACTGCAATTCTCTGCCATCTGGCTGTCTCGTCATAACTACTTTGATGTGCTTTTTATGACTTATTTATTTACTTCAACCACTTTATCGGTATAGTTTTAAAGCATGTAAATTAACATGATGGAAGATTTTAAATGTCAAAGGAAGACTATCTTCATAAATAAATGTTGAATTTTTCACCAAATTATGAGACTTTTTGATGGAGAAAATATTCCTAAAGAAAAAGCCATTTTGAGGAACTTTTAATATTCACTTGATATTCATCTTATTATGTTTAATCTTTGAAGCACAACTCTATGAAGCTGCCCTTGAATTTTTTATACAGCAACATAGTACTATATATTTCACTATTGTTTTGATCCTTGCACTTTGATTTTGGTACCTTAAATTAGATTACATACTTCATATATTTTCCATCACTATGTAATCGCTTTTATATGCTTTTAACTAAACCAACATCATTTGTACCCTTTATGAAATGCAGAGGGCAAATCAAATCTTTTTCCACTATGAATCCCTTTCATTTTAAAGACTAAAGGAAATTACTTGAAAATTCAAAATATTCAAATTAGTCCATGAAAACTACCCCTCATTTGTTCAAGATTTAATTTTATTGTATACAGTTAGCAAAAACAAGACCAGGAGCTGACTGTGGCTCAGATCATGAACTCCTTATTGCGAAGTTCAGACTGAAATTGAAGAAAGTAGGGAAAACCACTAGACCATTCAGATATGACCTCAATCAAATCCCTTATGATTATACAGTGGAAGTGAGAAATAGATTTAAGGGACTAGATCTGATAGATAGAGTGCCTGATGAACTCTGGATGGAGGTTCGTGACATTGTACAGGAGACAGGGAACAAGACCATCCCCATGGAAAAGAAATGCAAAAGAGCGAAATGGCTGTCTGAGGAGGCCTTACAAATAGCTGTGAAAAGAAGAGAAGCGAAAAGCAAAGGAGAAAAGGAAAGATATAAGCATCTGAATGCAGAGTTCCAAAGAATAGCAAGGAGAGATAAGAAAGACTTCCTCAGTGATCAATGCAAAGAAATAGAGGAAAACAACAGAATAGGAAAAACAAGAGACCTCTTCAAGAAAATTAGAGATTCCAAGGGAACATTTCATGCAAAGATGGGCTCGATAAAGGACAGAAATGGTATGGACCTAACAGAAGCAGAAGATATTAAGAAGAGGTGGCAAGAATACACAGAAGAACTGTACAAAAAAGATCTTCCCGACCAAGATAGTCACGATAACGTGATCACTGACCTAGAGCCAGACATCTTGGAATGTGAAGTCAAGTGGGCCTTAGAAAGCATCACTACTAACAAAGCTAGTGGAGGTGATGGAATTCCAGTTGAGCTATTACAAGTCTTGAAAGATGATGCTGTGAAAGTGCTGCACTCAATATGCCAGCAGATTTGGAAAACTCAGCAGTGGCCACAGGACTGGAAGAGGTCAGTCTTCATTCCAATCCCAAAGAAAGGCAATGCCAAAGAATGCTCAAACTACCGGACAATTGCCCTCATCTCACACGCTAGCAAAGTCATGCTCAAAATTCTCCAAGCCAGGCTTCAGCAATATGTAAACCGTGAACTCCCAGATGTTCAAGCAGGTTTTAGAAAAGGCAGAGGCACCAGAGATCAAATTGCCAACATCCGCTGGATCATGGAGAAAGCAAGAGAGTTTCAGAAAAACATCTATTTCTGCTTCATTGACTATGCCAAAGCCTTTGACTGTGTGGATCACAATAAACTGTGGAACATTCTGAAAGAGATGGGCATACCAGACCACCTGACCTGCCTCTTGAGAAACCTGTATGCAGGTCAGGAAGCAACAGTTAGAACTGGACATGGAACAACAGACTGGTTCCAAATAGGAAAAGGTGTACGTCAAGGTTGTATATTGTCACCTTGCTTATTTAACTTATATGCAGAGTACATCATGAGGAACGCTGGGCTGGAAGAAGCACAAGCTGGAGTCAAGATTGCTGGGAGAAATATCAATAACCTCAGATATGCAGATGACACTACCCTTATGGCAGAAAGTGAAGAGGAACTCAAAAGCCTCTTGATGAAAGTGAAAGAGGAGAGTGAAAAGGTTGGTTTGAAGCTCAACATTCAGAAAACAAAGATCATGGCATCTGGTCCCATCACTTCATGGGAAATAGATGGAAAAACAGTGGAAACAGTGTCAGACTTTGTTTTTTTGGGCTCCAAAATCACTGCAGATGCTGATTGCAGCCATGAAATTAAAAGACGCTTGCTCCTTGGAAGGAAAGTTATGACCAACCTTGATAGTATATTAAAAAGCAGAGACATTACTTTGCCAACCAAGGTCCGTCTAGTCAAGGCAATGGTTTTTCCCGTGGTCATGTATGGTTGTGAGAGTTGGACTGTGAAGAAGGCTGATCGCCGAAGAATCGATGCTTTTGAACTGTGGTGTTGGAGAAGACTCTTGAGAGTCCCTTTTACTGCAAGGAGATCCAACCAGTCCATTCTAAGGGAGATCAATCCTGGATGTTCATTGGAGGGACTGATGCTAAAGCTGAAACTGCAATACTTTGGCCACCTCGTGCGACGAGTTGACTCACTGGAAAAGACTCTGATGCTGGGAAAGGTTGGGGGCGGGAGGAGAAGGGGACGACGGAGAATGAGATGGCTGGATGGCATCACCGACTCTGTGGACATGAGTTTGAGTGAACTCCGGGAGTTGGTGATGGACAGGGAGGCCTGGCGTGCTGTGATTCATGGGGTCGCGGAGAGTCGGACACGACTGAGCGACTGAACTGAACTGAACTGAACTGAACTAAGCCTAGAAGGGCTTCCCCGGAGAAGGCAATGGCAAGCCACTACAGTACTCTTGCCTAGAAAATCCCATGGACGGAGGAGCCTGGTAGGTTGCAGTCCATGGGGTCACTACGAGTCAGACATGACTGAGCGACTTCACTTTCACGTTTCAGTTTCACACATTGGAGAAGGAAATGGCAACCCACTCCAGTGTTCTTGCCTGGAGAATCCCAGGGACGGGGGAGCCTGGTGGGCTGCCGTCTATGGGGTCACATAGAGTCGGACACGACTGAAGTGACTTAGCAGCAGCAGCAGCAGAAGGGCTTCCCAGTTGGCACTAGTGGTGAACAACCCGCCTGTCCATGCAGAAGACGTAAGAGGCGCAGGTTCAATACCTCAGTTGAGAAGACCTCTTGGAAGAGGGCATGCCAGCCTACTCCAGTATTCTTGCCTGGAGAATGGACAGAGGAGCCTGGAAGGCTGTACAGTCCTTAGGATTGCAGAGTCAGACACAACTGAAGTGAATTAGCACACATGCAAGGCCCAGAAACTTCTTTTCCTTATGGTCAAATGATATATCTCTTCGTAGTCATGTAGCCTAAATAATCTGCCTCCAATTCTAAATTCAAGTCTCCACCTTGTGTTAAGGACACAAGGTTGAATTATGGTACATGCTTCTTCCCAAAGAATACTTTTTCTAATTTGGCAGATGGAAGACATATTTAATGGTAATTCATTATTATCATGAAGGAAATTATTTGCTTCATAGTCCAGTTTCCAACGGATCAATGTCCATTTCATGGGCTCCACAGAAATAATACTTGTTGATGACTTGGAGAGAAAACAGAAGTGCAAGGAGTGTGTCTTCTGACCAATAAGAATATAATTGGGGCTGAACAACATTAGTAGAAAAGCAGTGACATCTCAATGATGTGTACAATCAGGACACTTGATTGTCTACATTGATGAGTCCCATACCCCAACACATACTAAAGGAAATTTCAAAACCTCTCTTGACTCAGTTGGCATAAAAAATTTCTTGTAGATGGTAGAAAATAGCTTAGCTGTAATTCACTTGGAACTAATTTCAGTCATTGCTAAAGCATGCTGGGTTGAAAATTAGTGTCAAACGACAAAGTGGCATGACTTCTTAAAAGCATTTGAACTCAAATTTTATGTGCCCACAATGCACCTGAATTAAAGTTTCCAGGATTCAGGACTGAACCGTAGCTACATACTGCCAACAGGATTCTCATCTCAATCTTAAAGAAAATTGCATTCATGATTACGCCCAAGATATGGAATGGTGTATCTGGGAGACACCATTGTTTACTCCCCTACAATCCAAAGCAAGGAATTAGTATAAAAACCAATAAAAAATGATACACTTTTTAAAAAATAGAACATTCATTATCTCAGGTTTTGGACAATAGAATGATGTATAACCAAGCCCTCTTTTCCAACACATAAAAATTGTTAAAGCAACTTTTAGTTCCTGAAAGTTTATCAAGCAGAAACCAAAACAAGTTTTTTAAAATACAGATGCATAAAACTATTAGGTTGCTTTAATAATATGTTTTTGTATTATCCAAATGCTTTTTCTATTGGTCCAATTTTACATGTGTCCTATAGGTCTAAAAAAGTTTCAAGGTCATTAGAAACAGAGTAAGTGACTTCTTGAAATGTTCAGACCCATATTTGTCAGTATCATTTATAGTTCTCCTCACTACCCACTCCCTATCAAACACGCTAGAGTTGCTGATGCCCGGCCCACCATCTTTACCATGATCTCATATCTGAGCATACTAATTTTTAAGTAGCCTTTAAAGCATTTCTGTTTTCATTATTTACTCACAGCAAGATAAATTAGAGATAGTTATATTCAGAAAGACCATAATAAAGACCTGGGTTTGTAAATGAAACAGAAAATTTGGAATACAGAAACTACAAGTCATACTGTGATAAGACTATTTGATGTTTTCCTCTTAATGAAATAAATATGTAAGGTTTTGCTTTCCCCATAAAGTTAAATTTCTTATCTTGAGCTTGGGTCTTTCTACTGAATGGAATTTTTGCACAAGGTTCTGGAAGTGATTAGTGAAATCTCTGTATCACTAGGGAGTCCTGCCTGTCTGAATCTAAAACTGTAACAAACTAAAGGGCTTGGTTGGGGATTAATTTATATTAAAGAGCATATTTTGTTCGTGGCACTGTGTAATAAGTCAACATGCTTTCAGTTTACCCCCTGTTTGGACTGATGGCTAAGTCAGGACTGCCTCTAGTCATATATGTTACGAAGAATAAAACAGATGTTAAAGATTTTGTATCTGACGATGCTGAAAGTGAAAGGAAAGAATTGTTCCTCTAAACTTCCCTCAATAGAAAGGAATTTGCATTTTCTTATTGTCCAATTTCCTATTCTCCAGCAGAAATAAAATTTATTACATCTATCTGCCTAACTCAAAGGTCAATATAAATGATATCTTTCTTTTTAATCCAAGTGACCTTCTAAGGCAAGAATTCAAAAACATTCTCATTACACATTTTACAGTCCTGAAATATAAGTCCTTCTCAAATCATAAGCAAGATAGGGTAGGGGAGTGGAAAAAATGTATAGTCTATTTCTTAAGTAGCATTACAAAAATTTTAAGTTGAAAAGGGAGATTTTTTTGTGATTAAAATAAGTGATTCTTCACTTATCAGAAAAGGTATATTTTAGAGTCAGAAGACAGTAGTGATGACGCAAATAATTGTCTGTATTTCACTTGTGGAGGAACCAAAAATAATTTTATGAGTTTTTTACTATACATTAAAAATATAGCTTTGTTTTAACAAAGTCATTGCCTCAGATACTCTGTTTTGCTTTTATTCTTCTTTACAATAATAAAATACATTTTGAGCTTTGTTTTTTTCTTGAATTTGGGGCTGACATTTATGCTAAACTTCAATGATATTTCAGCATATATATATATATATATAATACACAATTGATACAGATGCTATGCACTTTTCAGTCTAGAAAATCCAAAGAAGAATTCTTCAGCTTTACACACCCAAAAGAAAAATTTTATTCACATGGTTTCTTTTACAAAGACACACTGACAAAAGAAGTTTCCTTCCATATTAGATGATAATTTTCATAATATACACAGCCAAACTGGTAAAAGCAAGATCATCGAAATTCTTCTATTTTTACTTCAATTTAAAATAAAATGATGTGAAATACAGTTATTGTGGTATTGACTTGAAAAAAAAACATTTTATATACTTGGACCAATAAGTCATGTATACAAATCACTTTTTTTTTTTCTGGCAATTTTCAACTGCTTATCTTTCATAGGATTTCTTATGGCTATTTACATTTTCACTCAGTGAAAATCAATTACCTTCTTGCAATAAGCCTCATTTGCTACCTTTGAGTATAATAGAAACACCATTAGGATGATGACATTACCCAAAAGAAGGGCACCACACAGTTGGTAGACATAAATTAAGGACCCTTTCACATATGCATTAGAAATACTGCTGTGACTGAAATATGCATAAAGTCTGTATCTATTAGAGCTATTAGTGTGTGTGGGTGATGATTTTGAAGGGGGAGGGAAGGATTGGTAGATTGTGATCTACTACTTTGACAAAATTATGTATTTCCTTTTTTGCCCGGTATGTGCCATTGATGCAATAAGCCTGGGCCCCCAGCTGAGCTGCATTTGGAAATGCCACTGAGCATGGTATACGCGCTTCACTTCCCTTTGCTGAAGCAAGACACTGTCAGGAATAGAGTGCATATGTGCCGCCAAGCCCACTCCTCCTCCATCACCCTGACCTCCACGGCTCTGCGGATGTCTGCCTGGGTGAAGCCACCACTCATGCGGAAAACAGCTCCTGCAGATCAATTCATAGGATTTAGGGACATTTAACTTCCATCAAGCCCACATCATCTTATTGGTATTTGAGGACTAACTCATTACTAAACATTAATGGCCATAATATAGAGAGTTGTATATTTCCCAGAGGAAGGGGAAAAAAAACGCAATCTAGAAATTCCCCACTCTGAGACTAGAAAACAGAGAAAACCATGCTTAAAACCTAGATATTTTTATCTGAGTTTTTATAAGCTTAAGTAAAACAAAATTATAACATATTGACGGCTGGGGTGTGACTGAAGGTTATGTACCTTTTAAAAAGGTGTTAAGATTATAAATGACAATTTTTGATGAATTATTTTCATAATCATTTATCTTTTATGCTATCTCAAAAATGTAAGAGACATATGAATAGCCCTTTTGAATTTTGAATCATGAACACATGTGAAAGGGTTAGAAGTATAGTAAATGGTAGGAACTAACAGGTTGTCATTTCTGAACCTCAGAAGAATTGGCAAATACTGGAAACATGTTTTCTGTTAATAGGATAAAGAATTAAAACTTTATTCTCATTAATGATTTCTCAAATCCATATATTATGCTTAAAAAAATATAATTGGTAATGTTAAAATATCTAAAATCAAAGAGCTAAGTATATAATTCACCAAGCATTCAGTTCAGTTCAGTTCAGTTGCTCAGTCGTGTCTGACTCTTTGCGACCCCATGAATTAGTACAGTCTAATTCCAGATATTATTATACTTTTATTAAAATGTTTATTGTAATGACTCCAATTTTTAAAAAGCTTTTATAATGCTAACAGTCTCACAAGAAAAGAACTTAAAAAGCAAAATGCTGTAAATTTGTCCTGCAGAAGACACTTTTACCACTTTTTGTAGAAAAGAAAAATTTTAGAGAAAAAACCTTCATGTGTAATGTAATAATACTATCCCCAGATGCCATAATTAAATCCAGATATCATATTTGATTAATACAAAGAAAGCAAGAAATGGTGTGAAATTAATTTCACTAATCATTGCATTAATATACATAGTTCAAAAGAAAGTTTCTCACATAAATATTGATCATAAATCTCTGCTGGAATAATAAGCTGAATCTAGAAAGACAATGAAAATAGCACTACAGAGCCTATAATTCTACAAAGCTGCTAAATTTTTCTTTTATGTCATCATAGACAAAATAAAATATTCGATCTTATGCTACAACTGTATTGAAATTTTTAATACATTTAAAAGTCTGCAAATAGTATTTTTCTAAGTAAGATGCATTTGGGTAATTCAATTGTGGACACAATGATACCATTGTACATAAGCTCAGTTCTATAGATAATCAACCTATACTAGAGTAGAATTGTTACTCAACTTCCTTTGTGCCAGAAATCTGTCATGTGGGATTGAATCCACATGAAATTTGACTTGCCAAGTCCATCACCTATATTTTACATGTCCATCAAATAAACAAAGGTCCACAAAGTTCAATATAGGGTAAGCATCAGAATGAACAATCAAGAAATATTGCTTCAGATTAACGACTCAGAAACTACACATTTCAAAAGGGTATAGGTCATAACAGGTGAACAATTAGTTTCCATTAACATTCATATGTGCGATATGGTATATTTTCATCTTAATTTACCAACTCATGTCTTGTATACCATATTTCCTAATGTTTTTCTAATGAATTCCCTTAAAAGTCAGAGTGCTATGGAAGAAATGCATTTTGTATTAGAGAAAAGAAACAAATTAGCACTTCAGCCTGCTATAATACAATTATGCCTCAGATGAGTAAAAAATTCTGTGGGGAAAAATATGAGACAGTGTAAACAAAAATAAAAACTGAAGGTGTAATTGGAGCACCCATATAAACAACAAGAACACAAACAGCAAATGAACAGATTTGTTTATAATTCCTCTGCTTAACTGAGAGCAAAACATTTGCTGTTTGTGTTCTTGACTTCTGTTTGCATGGAAAGAAGAGTTGCTTTGAAGTTGTCTGGACAGTTTTCTTTTTACTTTAGTTGGTAGCAAAGCAGAGTTTAAAGAGCTTATGGGAGGTTAAAATAAACCCCAAATTAAGCCCTGCAAGTAAATTAGGGCAATTATCTTCCTCTTTTTAGATCCAATGTAATAAATTCTCACGTGGCTCAGTGGTAAGAATCTGCCTGCAAGGTAGGAGACACGGGTTTGATCCTTGGCTCAGGAAGATCCTCTGTAGTAGGAAATAGCAACCCACTCCAGTATCCTTGCCTGGAGAATCCCAGGGACAGAGGAGCCTGGTGGGCTGCCGTCTATGGGGTCGCACAGAGTCAGACACGACTGAAGCGACTTAGCAGCAGCAGCCAGTATTATTGCCAGGAAAATTCCATGGACACAGGAACCTGGCAGGCTACAGTTCATGGGTTTGCAAAAAGAGTCAGACACGACTTAGCGACTAAACCACAAGTCAATTCTCACAATTCAGTAGGTCTTCTATTTTAAAAGGTAGCAGCCCCTGCCCCTACCCTACCCCTTGGGAAAGAAGACACACCTGGCAGAAGTAGAAGGACATGACTGTTTATCAAACTGGACAGACTGCCCTTCCTTCCAGCAATTCCATCCCAGCTGTTTACGGAGGGTCTGCTTTCTCTGTCTCCAGGGTAGAAGTGGTAAATGAGCTAACTGCACCAGCAATGATTTATATATAAGATTGTATGTTGTCTGATAATTGCAGGCACAAAAACTGCCCAGATACGAAGCTGGTTCAAAGACATCCCTTTCAATGTAGAAAGGTAGAATTTAAACCTTTGTGAAAAGGAAATTCTGGACAATTTCTTAGGGAAAAAAAAAATTTTGTTTCCACATTCATGAACATCTAATTCATATTCAAGTTCTAAGAAATTCTATCCCCCAGTTGGGAATGGTCTTTTATTATTTGAAGGTTTCAAAGGTTTCAGTAGCCTAGTATGTTAAATGAAGGTAGAAAGTTACCTTGGCATTGTGAAATATATTCTGAAAGGAGCTTTTAGTAAAGACTACTACTTAATTCTATACTACAGAAAGTCTCCTTGTCCATCTTTCATAAACCTATTTTATGTACAGTTGAACCGCCTATCAAGCAGGAGATGCGGCTTTGATCCTTGGGTTGGGAAGACCCTTTGGAGAAGGGAATGGCAACCCACTCCAGTATTCTTGCCTGGAAAATTCTATGGACAGAGGAACCTGGTGGGCTACAGTCCATGAGATGGCAAAGAGTCAAACACAACTTAGTGACTAAACAACAACAAGACCCTTGAACAACAATGGGTTTGAACTATGTAGGTCCACTTACATGTGGATTTTTTTTTCAATAAATATACACCAAGTACTTTGCAGGCCATAGTTGGTTGAATTTGAAAATGTGGAACCCTGGATATGAAGGGCCAACTGAAAAGCTGTCTTGAGAATTTTTAGCTGTGCTGGGGTGGGCACGCCAAGGGTCAACTGTACAAAGTAAATGACTCTAAACAACATGCATATTAAGTGAAGAGGGTGATATATAAAAGCACATTTCTGAAGGACATTTTAAGAGTCTGAAAAAGTATCCAGAAAACTATGAAATCACAAGGTTAGAACTTTTTGGTAGCTCCCTAGTTTCTCCCTTTGCTTTGTTTCAGAACTATATCTAAGAAATCTCAGAATTTTTAAAGAATTAGCTTTACTTTTCAACTCTTTCAGATAATTTTAGATGTCACCCTTTTATGTTAACATCTTACATAGCCATTGTACAGTTATCAAAACTAAGAAATTAACATTGGTGGCAATACAATCAGCTAAACTGGAGGCCCTATTGAATGTCACCAGGTTTCCACTAACGCTCCTTTGCTGTCTCAGGATCTCATCCAGGACATCATGTTGTGTTTAGTTATCGTATCTCCTGAGGCTAACCTATGACAGCTGATTAGTACTGATAGTTCTGAAAGAAAGCAAAGGGAGAAACGCGAGAGCCCCAGAAACGTTCTGACCTTTAGGCTTAAACAGTGCATGAACCGAGAACTTCCAAATGTACAAGTTGTATTTAAAAAAGGCAGAGGAACCAGAGATTAAGTTCCCAATATCTGTTGGATCATATAAAAAGCAAGGGAATTTCAGAGAAACATCTACTTCTGCTTCATTGACTATGCAAAAGCCTTTGACTGTGTGGATCACAACAAACTGGAAAATTCTTAAGGAGAAGGGAATACAAGACCACCTGACCTGCTTCCTGCGAAACCTGTGCAAGTCAAGAAGCAACAGCTAAACCAGACATGGAACAACAGACTGATTCCAAATTGTGAAAGGAGTATATCAAGGTTGTATACTGTCACCCTGCTTATTTAACTTATATGCAGAGTACATCATGTGAAATGCCAGGCTGGATGAATCACAGGCTGGAATCAAGATTGCCAAGAGAAATATCAATAACCCCAAATACGCACATGACACTACCCTTCTGGCAGAAAGTGAAGGCTTTCACCTTCAGCCTCTTGATGAAGGTGAAAGAGGAGGGGGAAAAAGCTGGTTTAAAACTCAACATTCACCGCACCCGGTCCCATCACTTCATGGCAAAGAGATGGGGAAACAGTGGCAGACTTTATTTTCTTGGGCTCCAAAATCACTGCAGATGGTGACTTCAGCCATGAAATTAAAAGACATCTGCTCCTTGGAAGAAAAGCTATGACAAACCTATGCAGTGTATAAAAAACTTCAATGACCAAGGTCTGTCTAGTTAAATCTATGGTTTCTCCAGTAGTCATGTATGGATGTGAGAGCTGAACCCTAAAGAAGGCTTAGCACTGAAGAATTGATGCTTCTGAACTGTGGTGTTCCAAGTGAGCTATTTAAAATCCTAAAAGATGATGCTGTAAAGTGCTGCACTCAATATGCCAGCAAATTTGGAAAACTCAGCAGTGGTCACAGGACTGGAAAAGGTCAGTTTTCATTCCAATCTCAAAGAAAGGCAATGCCAAAGAATGCTCAAACGACCACACAATTGCACTCATCTCATACACTAGCAAACTAATGCTCAAAATTCTCCAAGCCAGGCTTCAACAGTATGTGAACCATGAACTTCCAGATATTCAAGATGGATTTAGAAAAGGCAGAGGAACCAGAGATCAAATTGCCAACATCCACTGGATCATCGAAAAAGTGAGAGAGTTCCAGAAAAACATCTATTTCTGCTTTATTGACTTTGCTAAAGCCTTTGACTGTGTGGATCACAACAAACTGTGAAAAATTCTGAAAGAGATGGGAATACCAGACTATCTGACCTGCCTCCTGAGAAATCTGTATGCAGGTCAAAAAGCAACAATTAGAATTGGACATGGAACAACAGACTGGTTAAAAATCTGGAAAGGAGTACATCAAGGCTGTATATTGTCACCCTGATTATTTAACTTATATGCAGAGTACATCATGCGAAATGCCAGACTGGATAAAGCACAGGTGGAATCAAGATTGCTGGGCGAAATATCAATAACCTCAGATATGCAGATGACACAGCCCTTATGGCAGAAAGTGAAGAAAAACTAAAGAACCTCTTGATGAAAGTGGAGAGAGAAAAAAGTTGGCTTAAAGCTCAACATTCAGAAAACTAAGATCATGGCATCTGGTCCCATCACTTCATGGCAAATAGATGGGGAAACAGTGGATACAGTGAGAGACTTTATTTTGGGGGGCTCCAAAATCACTGCAGATGGTGACTGCAGCCATGAAATTAAAAGACGCTTGCTCTTTGGAAGAAAAGTCATGACCAACTAAACAATATTAAAAAGCAAAGACATTACTTTGCCATCAAAGGTCCTTCTAGTCAAAGCTGTTTTTCCAGTAGTCATGTATGGATGTGAGTGTTGGACTATAAAGAAAGCAGAGCAGAAGAATCAATGCTTTTGAACTGTGGTGTTGGAGAAGACTCTTGAGAGTGCCTTGGACAAACAGCAAGGAGATCCAACCAGTCCATAGTAAAGGAAATCAGTTCTGAATATTCATTGGAAGGACTGATGCTGAAGTTGAAACTCCAATAATATGGCCACCTGATGTGAAGAACTGACTCATTGGAAAAGACCCTGAGGCTGGGAAAGATTGAAGACAGGAGGAAAAGGGGATGAAAGAGGATGAGATGGTTGGATGGCTTCACTGACTCGATGGACATGAGTTTGAGTAAGCTCCAGGAGCTGGTGATGAACAGGGAAGCCTGGCACGCTGCAGTTCATGGGGTCGCAAAGGGTCGGACATGACTAAGTGACTGAACTGAACTGAACTGTGGTGTTGGAGAAGACTCTTTAGAGTCCTTTGGACTATAAAGAAATCAAACCAGTCAGTCCTAAATGAAATCAACCCCGAATATTCATTGGAAGGATTGATGCTGAAGCTGAAACTCCAATACTTTGGCTACCTCATGCAACGAGCTGACTCACTGGAAAAGACTGTGATGCTGGGAGGGATTGGGGGCAGGAGGGGAAGAGGATGACAGAGAATGAGATGGCTGGATGGCATCACCGACTCAATGGACATGAGTTTGAGTGAACTCTGGCAGTGGTGATGGACAGGGAGGCCTGGCGTGCTGTGATTCATGGGGTCACAAAGAGTCGGACACAACTGAGCGACTGAACTGAACTGAAAATACATATGATTCCTTAATGTAATTTCAACTTTTCATTCATGATTCCATGTTTGGAATTGCCTGCCAAATTCTTAAAAAACAGAACAAGACTCAAGGAGAGGAGTCTGGGATTATGATATGTTTGGGATATGAATGTCATGAAGTTGAAACCCTGGTTCTCTGGGTCAGTTGACAAGTAAAATGGACTTAAGGTCAATTCTGAATTTCATAACAGATTTTTGGAAGAGGAAAGTATCCAAAAATTATTTTGTTTAACCTGTTTCACTTCTGGCCTCTCGGCAGGCTTACCACCTTTTATGTCAATGTGTCTCTGTGGTTAATAGCGCTCTAGGAGTGGAGCGTAGTTGAAGACCCAGATAGTAAATTTGACTCAAATCCTATGTCCTAAGCACAGGGCAGTTCTCCCAGGAAACAATTCTATTGTGGGAAGTGATCTCCTTTGGATATATCTAAATAGAGGTCTCTCTTTTGATAGAATAAAAGAAGAGAAAGAAGGAAGGAACGAATGAGGGAAAAGCAAGTTTAGAAGCTGAAACTGAAAGAAGTAAGACAATAAAATAAATATTTTTCATATGTAATAATGTCAATTTTTCCTTAACTTAAATTTCATAATTTGAAAAAATTACTGTCAAATATTGGTCTTCCCAGAAGGCTCAGTGGTAAAGAATCTGCCTGCCAATGCAGGAAACTCAAGGGACCTAGGTTCAGTCCCTGGGTTGTGAAGATTCCTGGGGAAGGAAATGGCAACCCACTCCAGTATTCTTGCTTGGAAAATTCCAGGGACAGAGAAGCCTAGTGGGCATCATCCCATTGGGTCGCAGAGTCTAACACAACTGAGCACATGTGCACATGTGCAGTCACACATGTGTGCACACACACACACGCTGTCCAATGTTGACATCCTCAACATTACAGTAAGTACTTACTGTGGATATTTAGTTATGTAGTCATTAATACAAACATGATAAAATGCTAAATAAAAAGTTGTGGCCAAAATGATTCTTTTATTCTCACTCATTAAACCTCTACTCTATGACAAGCACTGTGCACTACAAGGCTATAGGCTCTAGTGCTTGGTTTTCAGAACTTTACATATCAGGGGATTTTTTTTTTAATTTTTGATTTGAAATGACAAAGAACAACAGTCAAAGGAAAAATGTGTGAAAACTTTGCTTTAACGGAACATATGAAAAAGAATGATTTAAGCAGAGCTTTAAAATGTAATAGAAGCTATGGATGTTTTAAAAGGTGATGTGCTATTAGTCTGTTTCAGATCCTGACTCTTCCTCTTACTGGTTCTTTGATCTTGTTCCACCCTGTCTCTCAGTCACCTGATTTTTATATTGCAGATAATCTTAATACCTAAATTCATATGGTAATAAATGGAAAATAGAGTCCTGGCCTGAGGTACGGTAAGCATTTAATACATCTTGACATTGCTTTTAAAGAGACACGGAAAATGAGTCAGAAATTCTAGGTGAATAGCCTTTGAAAATTAAGGTCTCTATAGAACAACACAAAATACAGAAATTATAAGAAATGATACAATAGTCACAAAGATAATAAGTATTCTGCTACAGATTATTTATAGATGCTGACTACACTCTTCTTAAAAAATAACCAACAAATTATTATTAATGATAAGCACTTAAAGCGTCCTGGTTCATGCTATTTGTTTTATAAATATTTGTTAAATTAATAAAAGAAGACGATTTAGCCCCATGATTCCTGAGGGATAAGAACAAAGTGAGGCACCTATTTGTGTTTACCAAGGTGGCAGAATGAATACAATTAGTTGCATTTCGAACATGGTTACAGTCATTAAAACCCAACCCCAAAGCACGAAGACTAATAACGAACTAATAATGTAAAAATTTTAACATTATCAGATCTCAAATAAAGATAAGTCAAGCCATAGCAATAAATTTCAGAAATACAATAATGTTGGCTGTTTGAAAAAGGGGATACGGTTATAAGATAGTCAAAATTAGATTTGATTTAAAAATTAAAATAAAGGACTATAAAAATAGATACAACAGAGTTTTATGTTTTGAGAAAAAAAGCTGCAACTGAAAAATTGATAAATATTACATATTTCTCTAAAATGAAAGTCATTTAACTCACCCAGTCATCCATCTAGCTAGAACAAATGTGCACATTTTTGTGTTTGTGCAATAGTTCTCAGACTTTCGCTTCCACTATCTGGAGGATACACGAAGATTGCTGCCCTAGTTGCAACCTAGAACTCGGGCCAGACCTAAGGACTCATTTCCAGCAAGGTCCCAGGACATGCTGATACTGCTGGCCTCGGAATCACTACTATGGTGGAAAGAATTAACTTTCAAAGCCTAAAGTTCAAATCACAGCTCTGCCAGTGATTGATCCTAAAACAACAAAATTCTCTGGGCATAATTTTTCTCACAGGAAAAAAGGAGGAGAAATAATAATTACTCAAAGAACTTTTATGAGATTATAAAAATATATACAGAAAGTGCCTAGCACTGAACTGGCACATAGAACGAACTCATAAATTTGATGAATTTTTATGAGCTGCAGGAGACACAAGAGACATGGGTTTTATCCCTGGGTCAGGAAGACCGTAGAGTAGGAAATGGAAACCCACTCCAGTATTCTTACCTTGAGAATTCCTTGAACAGAGGAGCCCTGAGGGCTACAATCCATGGGGTTGCAATGAGCTCACATGACTGAATGACTGAGCACAGAAAAACACTAAATTCAAACCTAACTTTAACTAGTAACAGTTAAATGTCCATATATTTTCCACTCAAAGACAAAAAGGAGTTTGTACTAATGTGTGCTAAGTCACTTTAGTCGCATCCGACCCTGTGACCTTATGGACTGTAACCTGCCAGGCTCCTCTGTTCATGGGATTCTCCAGGCAAGAATACTGGAGTGGGTTGCATTTCCTGCTCCAGGGGATCTTCCTGACTCAAGGATCGTACTCATGTCTCTGGCATCTCCTGCATTGCAGACAGATTCTTTACCACTGAGCACTTAATTGGGAAATCATCAGTAACTAGGGGGTTGGAGATAAGTCCTGAGTGTTCATTAGAAGGACTGATGTTGAAGCTGAAACTCCAATACTTTGGCCACCTGATGTGAAGAGCTGACTCATTTGAAAAGACCCTGATGCTGGGAAAGATTGAGGGCAGGAGGAGAAGGGGACAAGAGAAGATGAGATGGTTGGATGGCATCACCGACTCAATGGACATAAGTTTGGGTAAACTCTGGGAGTTGGTGATGGACAGGGAGGCCTGGCATGCTGCGGTCCATGGGGTGGCAAAGAGTCGGACACAACTGAACAACTGAAATGAACTGAACTGAACAGCCCTGTAAGGCCTAGAACGGAAAGATCTTGGTCCTAAAGTACAAGGTAACCTCTCAGTTGACCTTATCAGTTACCCATACTTCAGGAGAAAAATAAACAAAAATATGGCACAAACGAGAAGGCATCCTGATCCCTGCTTTATTCCAGAGCTCAGACACTATACCAGGAAACAGCTGTGAACTAAAAACTACAGGTCGATAGGATCAAGAAATTGCAACTCCTCTGGAGTTGATGGGGTAAAACACTAAGGCACTGTACACATTCATGTGAATAGGAGATTCATATCTCAATTATGCTTTGCACAAAGTATTTATAGTTAAAGATCCTAAATGAAACTATAGATTCTGATGCATGTCATAAATGCCAAATTAACATAGTTAATCAAGAAAATATGTAGGCGTTTCATTTCAAACTATACTTGAGGATTGAAAAAATAAGACTTCTCATTCAGCACTGTTGTTTAGTTGCCCAATCTTGTCCCACTCTTTGTGACCCCATGGACTGCAGCACGCCAGGCTTCCCTGTCCATCTCCCAGAGTTTGCTCGAAGTCATGTCCACTTGAGTCGACAATGCCACTCAACCATCTTGTCCTCTGTTGTCCCCTTCTCCTCCTGCCTTCTATCTTTCCCAGCATCAGGGTCTTTTCCAATAGTCAGCTCTTCGCATCAGGTGGCCAAAGTATTGGAGCTTCAACTTCAGCATCAGTCCTTCCAATGAATATTCAGGGTTGATTTCCTTTAGGATGGACTGGTTTGATCTCCTCTTGCAGCATTATCATATAGCAATATTGCATTTAAAGTGCTTGGGGAACTTAAGATTATGTCATTAATTAATCATTAATTCATTCAACAGTATTTTTTGAGTTGTCCCGTCTATGTAAAGCGATATTCCAGGCTCTGAGCACACATGTGTGAAAAGATGGGACAGTCCTTCTCCTCAGGCAGCTCGTATGTTTAAGTATTCAATTTGAAACCAAGCAGAACCCCGTGGAGCCTTCCCAAGTACAAAAGCCCCCTCATGTCCCCTGCCACTTGTTTGTAGAGGAGCCAAAGTCTCCCAGCAATCCCCTGAGTCACAAAAGAGCAGGTTCAAGCTGCTATTCACTAGGACAATAGAGTCACACAATCTTGCTACATTTGTTGCAAATATCTGAGTTGTTTCACAAACACTGTAACTGCCAACAAAGGGTTTTTCGTGCTAACAGCACAATGACCAGACTATAGCCATGACAGAAGCTTATCCATCTTGAGCAGTAATGAATCTATGGCTAGCACAATTCCAAGAAACAGCCTCAAGAGAATGGGATTACCACTATTACTCACAGTGACTTACGGTTACCAAAGAGGATAGTGGGGAGGAGTGGGAAGGGCAAATTAGGAGACTGGGATTAACATATACACATTACTATATATAAAACAGGTAAACAAGGACCTAATTTATAGCATAGGGAACTATACTCAGTATCTTGTACTAACCTATAACGGAAAAGAATCTGAAAGAGAATATATATATAAATATGTGTGTGTGTGTGTGTGTGTGTGTGTGTGTGTGGCTTCTGTGGCTTAGTTACTAAGTCATGTCCGACTCTTCTGACCCCATGGGCTGTGGCCCACCTACCTCCTCTCTCCATGGGATTTTCTAGGCAAGAATACTGGAGTGGGTTGCAGATTCTTTACTGATTGAGCTATGAGGGAAGCCCCAAATATATATATATATATTTATATATACTAAACACATATGTATAACTGAATCACTTTGCTGGATACTTGAAACTTACATGACTCTGTCAAATAACCACACTTCAATCTTTAAGATGCTAGGTTCTGGTATATTGTTACTCAATAATAGATAACTAATACAGGCAGTTATCACTATAGTAGCATGTGACACTGATGTGTTAGGACAATGATTACTCAATTATTTGGACTCCTATGATATAGGGTTGTTGTTTAGTTGCTCAGTCATGTCCAACTCTTTTGTGACCCCATGGACTACAGCCCACCAGGCTCCTCTGTCCAGGGGATTTCCCAGGCAAGAATACTGGAGTGGGTTGCCATTTCCCCCTCCTGGGAATCTTCCTGACCCAGGGATTAAAGATTCATTTCCTGCACTGGCAGGCAGATTCATCATGTGAGCCACTGAGCAGTGACTCAGAAGGTAAAAAATCTCCTGCAATGCAGGAGACCGTATATATATATATATATATATATATAAAGATTAAACCTCGGAATAATGAAATATGGCATCCCAGTAAATCACATAAGTATTTTATGACTTGTAAGTGTAATCATATGAGACTTATGTCTCACAAACACACACACACATTTTTCTAAATGTATTTCCTATGAGTAAAACAGGTAAGATAACCTCAAATTTAGGAATTTAGTTCTCACTCTTCCTATTCAGAGAAGTTTCTGCTTGTCTGACCCACTTCTTATAAATTATATAAACAGGCAAAGTCCTCCCATCTCCAACTGTATTGAATTTTATCCTATCTTTTACTCTTATGTGCAAATGAACTGTTCACTTTCTGCCATTAGAGTGGTATCATCTACATATCTGAGGTTGTTGATATTTCTCCCAGCAATCTTAATTCCAGGCTGTGATTCATCCAGCCTGGCATTTTGCATGATGTATTCTGCATATAAGTCAAATAAACAGGATGACAATTTACAGCCTTTCCAATTTTGAACCAGTTTGTTGTACCACGTTAAGATTCTAACTGTTGCTTCTTGACCTGCATACTGGCTTCTCAGGAAACAGGTAAGATGATCTGGTACTCCCATCTCTTTAAGAATTTTCCAGTTTGTTGTGATCCACACAGTCAAAGGTTTTACCATAATCAACAAAGCAGAAGTAGATATTTCTCTGGAATTGCCTTGCTTTTTATGTGATCCAATGAATGTTGGCAATTTGATCTCTGGTTCCTCTGCCTTTTCTAAATCCAGTTTGAACATCTGGAAGTTCTCGGTAAACATATTACTAAAGCCTGGCTCGGATAATTTTGAGCATTACTTTACTAGTGTGTGAGATGAGTGCAATTGTGCTGTAGTTTGAACATTCTTTGGCATTGCCCTTCTTTGGGATTGGAATGAAAACTGACCTTTTCCAGTCCTGTGACCACTCCTGAGTTTTCCAAATTTACTGGCATGTTGAGCGCAAAACTTTCACAGCATCATCTTTTAGGATTTGAAATAGCTCAGCCAGAATTCCATCACCTCCACTGGCTTTGATTGTAGTAAGCTTCCTAAGGCCCACTTGACTTCACACTCCAGAATGTCTGGCTCTAGGTGAATGACCACATTATCATGGTTGTCCAGGTCATTAAAACCTTTTTTTTGTATAATTCTGTGTATTCTTGCCACCTCTTCTTAATCTCTTCTACTTCTGTTAGGGCCTTGCCATTTCTGTCCTATCTTTGCATAAAATATTCCCTTGGAATCTCGAATTTTCTTGAAGAGATCTGTAGTCTTTCCCATTCTATTGTTTTCCTCTATTTCTTTGCATTGTTCACTTAAGAAGGCTTTCTTATCCCTCCTTGCTATTCTCTGGAACTCTACATTCAGTTGGGTATATCTTTCCCTTTCTCCTTTGCCTTTTGCCACTCTTTCTCAGCTACTTGTAAGGCCTCTTCCAAACAATCACTTTGCCTTCTTGCAAAACAATCACTTTCTTTTTCTTTGGGATGGTTTTGGTCACCACCTCTTGTACATTGTTACTAACCTCTGTCCATAGTTCTTCAGGCACTCTGCCTACCAGATCTAATCCCCTGAGTCTATTTGTCACTTCCATCATATCATCATGAGGGATTTGATTTAGGTCATACCTGAATGGTCTAGTGGTTTTTCCTACTTTCTTCAATTTAAGCCTGATTTTTGCAATAAGGAGCACATGATTTGAGCAACAGTCAGCTGCAGGTCTTGTTTTGATGACTGTATAGAGCTTCTCCACCTTCAGCTGCAAAGAATATAATCAATCTGATTTCTGTACTGACCATTTGGTGATGTCCATGTGTAGAGTCATCCCTTCTGTTGTTGGAAGAGGGAATGTGCTATGATGAGCGTGTTCTCTTGGCAAAACTCTCTTAGCCTTTGCCCTGCTTCATTTTTTACTCTAAAGCCAAACTTGCCTGTTACTCCAAGTATCTCTTTTTTCCTACTTTTGCATCCCAATCCTCTATGATGAAAAGGACATATTTTTTTTGGTGTTTGTTCTAGAAGTTCCTGTAGGTCTTCATGTGTGTGTAGATATGGTAAGTCACTTCAGTCGTGTCCGACTCTTTGCAACCCTGTGGACTGTAGCCCTCCAGGCTGCTCTGTTCATGGGATTCTCCAGGTGAGAATACTGGAGTGGGTTGCCATGCACTCCTCCAGGAATAAATAGTCTTCACAGAACCATTCAACTTGTGCTTCTTCGGCAGTAGGGGTTGGTGCATAGACTTGGATTACTGTGATATAATGCTTTGCTTTGAAAACAGAAAGAAATCATTCTGTCATTTTTAGATTACACCCAAGTACTGAGTTTTGGACTCTTTTGTTGACCATGAGGGCTACTCCATTTCTTCTAAGAGATTTTTGTCCACAGCAGTAGATATAATGGTCATCTGAATTAAATTCTCCCAATCCCGATCATTTTAGTTCACTGATTTCTAAAATGTAGATGTTCACTCTTGCCATCTCCTGCCTGACCACATCCAATTTACCTTTATTCATGGACCTAGCAATCCAGGTTCCTATGCAGTGCTGATGTTTACAGCATCAGAGTCTTCACAGCATCAGACTTTACTTTCACCACCAGACATCCACACCTGGGAGTTGTTTCTACTTTGATGGAACTTAGATGTTGATAAATCAAGAAAACATACATAATCTCTAGAACAACCACTAAAATAATAGTAAAAGAACGTATGTTAGTCGCTCAGTCATGTCTGACTCTTTGTGACCCCATGGACTATAGCCCACCAGGTTCCTCTGTCCATGGTATTTTCCAGGCAAGAAGAATACTATAGTGGGTAGCCATTCCTTCTCCAAGGACTCTTTCCAACCCAGGGACTGAACGTAGGTCTCCCCTCATTGCAGACAGATTCTTTACCCTCTGAGTCACCAGGGAAGCCCCAAAAGAACATATAACTATCAAGATAACTGAGAGGAAGAAAACAAAATAATATACACACTAAATCCAAGAGAAGGCAAAAAAGAGAATGCAATATATAGGCTAGATGGAACACACAGAACTCAAACAGCAACATGTTAGATTTAAACCCCAAAATATCAGTAATTATGTTATAGGTAGGTAAGTGGATTAAATACTTCAATTAAAAGACATGCACTGTCTTTTAATTGTGATAGAAAACATATGCTACAATAGAAAACCCTGTATGCTTTCAATATAAAGATAAAAATTTTAAAGGATAAAATAAATATTATGCAAACAAAAATTTGAGACAAAGTCAAAACAAACTTTAAGTCAAAAAAAAAGAGAGGAATTATTTCAGTTCAGTCATTCAGTCATGTCCGTCTCTTTGCGACCCCATGAATTACAGCACGCCAGGCCTCCCTGTCCATCACCAACTCCCAGAGGTCACTCAAACTCATGTCCATCGATCTCATTCTCTGTCGTCCCCGTCTCCTCCCACCCCCAATTCTTCCTAGCATCAGACTCTTTTCCGGTGAGTCAACTTGACGCATGAGGTGGCCAAAGTATGGGAGTTTCAGTTTCAGCATCAGTCCTTCCAATGAACACCCAGGATTGATCTCCTTTAGAATGGACTGGTTGGATCTCCTTGCAGTCCAAGGGACTCTCAAGAGTCTTCTCCAACACCACAGTTCAAAAGCATCAATTCTTCGGCGATCAGCTTTCTTCACAGTCCAACTCTCACATCCATACATGACCACAGGAAAAACCATAGCCTTGACTAGATGGACCTTTGTTGGCAAAGTAATGTCTCTACTTTTTAATATGCTATCTAGGTTGGTACTCCTTCCAAGGAGTAATGGGGTAAAGCGTAACATTCTATAATAATGTAAGGTTTAATATATCAAAAACGTATAACAATTCTAAAATTGTATGCACCTAATTTTTGCTGTTCTTTAGTGACTCAGTTGTGTCTGACTCTTTTGTAATCCCATGGACTATAGCCCACCAGGCCCCTCTGTCCATAGAATTCTCCAGGCAAGAATACGGGAGTAGAGTGCCATGCCTTTCTCTGAGGGAGCTTTTATCTATTTCTCTAAGATATCAGTAAGTATAACCAATAATTGAAAATTCACTATTCAAACTTGACCTAATAGATAGAACACTGTGCCCTCAAACTGCAGAATATATATCCTTTTCAAATACATACGGATCACTTATAAAAACTTCAAACTTTGCTTTAGTCCATAAGGCAAATCTCAACAAATATTAGAGTTGAAATCATACCAAGAATGTTCTTCAACCACAATGAAATTAATCGAGAAGTCAAACACACACACATACACCAACCAGAAATATTTCATATATTTGGATATTAAGAAATATAATTCTGAAATCCATGGATCCAAAATTACAACAAAATGGAAACGATAACAGAAATATAACATTAAATTGGTAGAATGAAGCTAGAGCCATGCTTCAAGGTAAATTTATATCCTTAAAAGTATATATATCATAAAAGAAGAAAGGCTGAAAACCATCAGTGAATACAAGCCTTGCAGAGGGTAGGATTTTAGGTACGAAAGATGACGTAAAGGCATTTTGGTCAAGAAAACCTGCAGAAGCCAAGTATAGTCACCCTGTATATGCATGCTAAGTCGCTTCAGTCGTGTACAACTCTATGAGACCCCATGAACTGTAGCCCGCCAGGCTCCTCTGTCCATCGGATTCTCCAGGCAAGAATATTGGGTTGGGTTGCCTTTCTCCAGAGGATCTTCCCGACCCAGGGTTTGAACCTGGGTATCCTGCACTGCAGGCAGATTCTTTACCGTCTGAGTCACTAGGAAAGCCCAGTGTGGGTCTGGACAAGTACAGGGAGGTTCTGAAACAAGAAAAGAGTGCGGTGGGTCTGCCAGTTATGCTTCGCAGGGAACTTAGCAGGAAACTAGTAAACACTGAAGAATTAGTCTGTGAGTGAGATGTTCAGAGCCATGTTTCAAAAGCATATCACCAGGGAAGTGTATTCAGGATGAACTACTTTCTCCTAAAGTGAAAGTCAAAGTGGTAGTCACTCAGTCGTGCCTGACTCTTTGCGATCCCATGGACTGCAGCCCACCAGGCTCCTCTGTTTTTGGGGGGTTTTCCAGGCAAGGACACTGGAGTGGGTAGCCATTTCCTACTCTTTCTCCCTCTAATATATGTGTCATCCTCCTTTTACTGTAGTGATTTAATATCGCTCTTCTCTGTTAGACTCTGTTAGGGCAGTTCTGTGAGGTGAGAAAGTGTACCTGTATTTTCAGTATTGTATCCCCAGTGCCTAGGATAGTTCTTGGAATATAGAAAATGCTCAGCAAGTAGCTGTAGATTAATAAAAGATGAAAGAAAAGAGAGAGGTAGAAATCAGTCAGAAAAATCCCTGTGATAGCCAGGCACAGCTTGGGTTGACACATGTGAAGGGTTATAATCATCCAGAAGACAGTGAGGGTCTTGAAATGTATATACGCATCCGCAGACCAGCTCCCTCTCTGTTTCCTTACTTCTGTTCATCACAGTCCTTCATGCATGCATTCATTCAGTCATTCATTCAACAACCTTGTGTTGACTGTCTAGACAGTAAAGAATCTGCCTACAGTGCAGGGCAGAGGCACCAGAGATCAAATTGCCAACATCCGCTGGATCATGGAGAAAGCAAGAGAGTTCCAGAAAAACATCTATTTCTGCTTCATTGACTATGCCAAAGCCTTTGACTGTGTGGATCACAATAGACTGTGGAAAATTCTGAAAGAGATGGGAATCCCAGACCACCTGACCTGCCTCTTGAGAAACCTGTATGCAGGTCAGGAAGCAACAGTCAGAACTGGACATGGAACAACAGACTGATTCCAAATAGGAAAAGGAGTACATCAAGGTTGTATATTGTCACCCTGCTTATTTAACTTATATGCAGAGTACATCATGAGGAACGCTGGGCTGGAAGAAGCACAAGCTGGAATCAAGATTGCCAGGAGAAATATCAATAACCTCAGATATGCAGATGACACCACCCTTATGGCAGAAAGTGAAGAGGAACTCAAAAGCCTCTTGATGAAAGTGAAAGAGGAGAGTGAAAATGTTGGCTTGAAGCTCAACATTCAGAAAACAAAGATCATGGCATCTGGTCCCATCACTTCATGGGAAATAGACGGGGTAACAGTGGAAACAGTGTCAGACTTTATTTTGGGGGGCTCCAAAATCACTGCAGATGCTGACTGCAGCCATGAAATTAAAAGACGCTTACTCCTTGGAAGGAAAGTTATGACCAACCTCAGTTCAGTTCAGTTCAGTTCAGTTCAGTCGCTCAGTCGTGTCCGACTCTCCGCGACCCCATGAATCACAGCACGCCAGGCCTCCCTGTCCATCACCAACTCCCGGAGTACACTCAAACTCATGTCCACAGAGTCGGTGATGCCATCCATCCATCTCATTCTCCGTCGTCCCCTTCTCCTCCCGCCCCCAACCTTTCCCAGCATCAGAGTCTTTTCCAATAAGTCAACTCGTCGCATGAGGTGGCCAAAGTATTGGAGTTTCAGCTTTAGCATCAGTCCCTCCAATGAACATCCAGGATTGATCTCCTTTAGAATGGACTGGTTGGATCTCCTTGCAGTATAAGGGACTCTCAAGAGTCTTCTCCAACACCACAGTTCAAAAGCATCGATTCTTCGGCGATCAGCTTTCTTCACAGTCCAACTCTCACATCCATACATGACCACGGGAAAAACCATTGCCTTGACTAGACGGACCTTGGTTGGCAAAGTAATGTCTCTGCTTTTTAATATGCTATCAAGGTTGGTCATAACTTTCCTTCCAAGGAGCAAGCGTCTTTTAATTTCATGGCTGCAATCAGCATCTGCAGTGATTTTGGAGCCCAAAAAAACAAAGTCGGACACTGTTTCCACTGTTTTTCCATCTATTTCCCATGAAGTGATGGGACCAGATGCCATGATCTTTGTTTTCTGAATGTTGAGCTTCAAGCCAACCTTTTCACTCTCCTCTTTCACTTTCATCAAGAGGCTTTTGAGTTCCTCTTCACTTTCTGCCATAAGGGTAGTGTCATCTGCATATCTGAGGTTATTGATATTTCTCCCAGCAATCTTGATTCCAGCTTGTGCTTCTTCCAGCCCAGCGTTCCTCATGATGTACTCTGCATATAAGTTAAATAAGCAAGGTGACAATATACAACCTTGACGTACACCTTTTCCTATTTGGAACCAGTCTGTTGTTCCATGACCGGTTCTAACTGTTGCTTCCTGACCTGCATACAGGTTTCTCAAGAGGCAGGTCAGGTGGTCTGGGATTCCCATCTCTTTCAGAATGTTCCACAGTTTATTGTGATCCACACAGTCAAAGGCTTTGGCATAGTCAATGAAGCAAAAATAGATGTTTTTCTGGAACTCTCTTGCTTTCTCCATGATCCAGCGGATGTTGGCAATTTGATCTCTGGTGCCTCTGCCTTTTCTAAAACCTGCTTGAACATCTGGGAGTTCACGGTTTACATACTGCTGAAGCCTGGCTTGGAGAATCTTGAGCATGACTTTACTAGCGTGTGAGATGAGTGCAATTGTGCGGTAGTTTGAGCATTCTTTGGCATTGCCTTTCTTTGGGATTGGAATGAAGACTGACCTCTTCCAGTCCTGTGGCCACTGCTGAGTTTTCCAAATCTGCTGGCATATTGAGTGCAGCACTTTCACAGCATCATCTTTCAAGACTTGAAATAGCTCCACTGGAATTCCATCACCTCCACTAGCTTTGTTCGTAGTGATGCTTTCTAAGGCCCACTTGACTTCACATTCCAAGATGTCTGGCTCTAGGTCAGTGATCACATTATCGTGACTATCTTGGTCGTGAAGATCTTTTTTGTACAGTTCTTCTGTGTATTCCTGCCACCTCTTCTTAATATCTTCTGCTTCTGTTAGGTCCATACCATTTCTGTCCTTTATCGAGCCCATCTTTGCATGAAATGTTCCCTTGGAATCTCTAATTTTCTTGAAGAGGTCTCTTGTTTTTCCTATTCTGTTGTTTTCCTCTATTTCTTTGCATTGATCACTGAGGAAGGCTTTCTTATCTCTCCTTGCTATTCTTTGGAACTCTGCATTCAGATGCTTATATCTTTCCTTTTCTCCTTTGCTTTTCGCCTCTCTTCTTTTTACAGCTATTTGTAAGGCCTCCTCAGACAGCCATTTCGCTCTTTTGCATTTCTTTTCCATGGGGATGGTCTTGGTCCCTGTCTCCTGTACAATGTCACGAACCTCCGTCCAGAGTTCATCAGGCACTCTGTCAATCAGATCTAGTCCCTTAAATCTATTTCTCACTTCCACTGCATAATCATAAGGGATTTGATTGAGGTCATATCTGAATGGTCTAGTGGTTTTCCCGACTTTCTTCAATTTAAGTCTGAACTTCGCAATAAGGAGTTCATGATCTGAGCCACAGTCAGCTCCTGGTCTTGTTTTCGCTAACTGTATACAGCTTCTCCATCTTTGGTTGCAAAGAATATAATCAATCTGATTTCGGTGTTGACCATCTGGTGATGTCCATGTGTAGAGTCTTCTCTTGTGTTGTTGGAAGAGGGTGTTTGCTATGACCAGTGCATTCTCTTGACAAAACTCTATTAGCCTTTGCCCTGCTTCATTCCGTGCTCCAAGGCCAAATTTGCCAGTTACTCCAGGTGTTTCTTGACTTCCTACTTTTGCATTCCAGTCCCCTAGAATGAAAAGGACATCTTTTTTGGGTGTTAGTTCTAAAAGGTCTTGTAGGTCTTCATAGAACTGATTAACTTCGGCTTCTTCAGCATTACTGGTTGGGGCATAGGCCTGGATTACTGTAATATTGAATGGTTTGCCTTGGAAACGAACAGAGATCATTCTGTCGTTTTTGAGATTGCATCCAAGTACTGCATTTCGGACTCTTTTGTTGACCATGATGGCTACTCCATTTCTTCTAAGGGATTCCTGCCCACAGTAGTAGATATAATGGTCATCCGAGTTAAATTCACCCATTCCAGTCCATTTTAATTCACTGATTCCTAGAATGTCAATGTTCACTCTTGCCATCTCCTGTTTGACCACTTCCAATTTGCCTTGATTCATGGACCTAACATTCCAGGTTCCTATGCAATATTGCTCTTTACAGCACCGGACCTTGCTTCTATCACTGGTCACATCCACAACTGGGTATTGGTTTTGCTTTTGCTCCATCCCTTTATTCCTTCTATAGTTATTTCTCCACTGAGCTCCAGTAGCATACTGGGCACCTACCGACCTGGGGAATTCCTCATTCAGTATCCTATCATTTTGCCTTTTGTTACTGTTCATGGGGTTCTCAAGGCAAGTATACTGAAGTGGTTTGCCATTCCCTTCTCCAGGGGACCACATTTGGCTGTGGTCCATGTGATTAGATCAGCTAGTTTCCTGTGATTATGACTTCAGTTTGTCTGCCCTCTGGTGCCCCCTAGCAATACCTACCGTCTTATTTGGGTTTCTCTTACCTTGGTCGTGGAAAATCTCTTCACAGCCGCTCCAGCAAAGTGCAGGCGCTGTACCTTACCTTGGACGAGAGGTATCTCCTCAAGGCCGCCCCTCCTGACCTTGAACGCGGAGTAGCTCCTCTCGGCCCTCCTGCGCCCGCGCAGCCACCGCCTGTTGGACGTGGGGTAGCTCCTCTCGGCCGCCGGCCCTGGCCTCAGGCGTGGGGTAGCTCCTCAGGGCTAGCTAATATATATAGCTAATATATATATGACCAACCTAGCTAATATATTAAAAAGCAGAGACAGTACTTTGCCAACCAAGGTCCATCTAGTCAAGGCTATGGTTTTTCCCGTGGTCATGTATGGATGTGAGAGTTGGACTGTGAAGAAAGCTGAGTGCCGAAGAATTGATGCTTTTGAACTGTGGTGCTGGAGAAGACTCTTGAGAGTCCCTTGGACTGCAAGGAGATCCAACCAGTCCATTCTAAAGGAGATCAATCCTGGGTGTTCATTGGAAGGGCCGATGCTAAAGCTGAAACTGCAATACTTTGGCCACCTCATGCGACGAGCTGACTCACTGGACAAGAGTCTGATGCTGGGAAGGATTGAGGGCAGGAGGAGAAGGGGACTACAGAGAATGAGATGGCTGGATGGCATCACCGACTTGATGGACATGAGTTTGAGTGACCTCCAGGAGTTGGTGATAGACAGGGAGGCCTGGCGTGCTGTGATTCATGGGGTCACAAAGAGTCGGACACGACTGAGCGACTGAACTGGACTGAACTGAACAATGCAGGAGACCTGGGTTCGATCCCTGGGTTGGGAAGATCCCCTGGAGGAGGGCATGGCAACTCATTCCAGTATTCCTGCCTAGAGAATCCCCATTGACAGAGGAGACTGGTGGGCAACAGTCCATGGGGTCGCACAGAGTCGGACACGACCAAGCGACTAAGCACAGCATAGCAATGCACTATATACAACACATGTACCAGATATGTTCTGGTCCTGGAGGTATAGATGTGAATTTAAATTTTTTTCCTGCTGAAATGGAGTTCACAGTCTAATGGGACAACTCAGGAAATAAATACACTTGGGACAGGCAGTAATAAATGCCTTGAAGAAAAACAAAGCAGGGAAAGAGAGTGACAGACTATAAGCACACTTGGCAAATGTGAAAGAAACCAGACTGGCTAGAATAGAGGAAGGGAGGTGAGAAAGGTGTCAGGGAGATGCCATGGGCCTTGTAAAGTAAGACCTTTTAGCATCTAGTAAAGACTTTGGTCTCACTCTAAAGGAAATATAAAACCATTGGCATATTAGGAGCTGAGGATGCCGCCCATGATCTGACTTATTAATATGAATGTATCCTGCTGGTCGTTATGTGGAGAATGGATTGTAAGGGGACAGGGGAGAAGGAGACAGACAAGTCAGGAAGATAACCTGTGGGTTACTTTGACTGCTTGAATTCTGTTCTCATACAATTCCATATATTATAACCTAATAATACATCTACCATTGGTCTTCTCCCCACATTACCCAATTTTAGAACTTCATTACCTACTGCTTTTACTATGATAATACAAGATAGACATTCTAGTTTTGGGGATGCAAGTTTGAAGATTGTAGGTGTAGGGTTTCCCACTCATACCTTGAATAGCTTTATAGACAATATTGAATAAAACAGAAAGATAAGTAGAACATTTTTTAAAATGTAAATTAAGCAGCATAATTGAAAGTTTGGGTACCTCATTGCAGTAAGTGGAACAAAAATTAATCATAAAATGATTATTTGAAAGCCTTTATAAGTTTTTAATTAATACACATTTATGGATATAAACCCAGTCCTTTGGAATGCTTGATTTTGACTTTGTTTCAAAAAAGCAGGTGCAATTAGATTATGTGTTCATTTTATTTTAGTTCACAGAGAACATGTGGGCCTCAATTTTTAAATATACCAAAATGCAAACTGGTAATATCAGCCAAAATCAGGATATTAACTCTTCTAATTAAAAAAAATTTATTAGTGTATCTCTGCATCTCTGGAACACAATAATTTCAGGTTCTTAAATGCATGCTTTCATATAGCATAAAAGAGCTAAAGGCTAATGCTTAAAATTCAGCATTTCAATAGTGAGCAACTGTAATATAACCTAAGATGAGATTCATTTCCTGGGAAGCTTAATTGGATTTAGTGAATATCACAGGCAATTACTATATTTACATTTGCTTTTATTGATAAGCATTCTAGAAATAAGAATTTGAGTGTAGCAATTTAAACAGTCCCCTTTCCTTAAAAAGACAGAATTTGCCATTATCAAAACTGATCGGCGCATTCACTGTCTCTACAAAAATTGTGTTGATGTGTGATAAACAAAATGAAAATGTTCTAATCATATAAGCTGGTTACAGATTACCATCAACTATATGCAAAACTACATAAATGATTTAATAAAGTAATAAATCATATGCTACTGACTACTCAAGAAAATCAATGTCTTTCAATTTTTAATTTTTCTACAAATTATAGTTATATAGACATGATCATTATTTTTCCACTTAAAGAA
Source organism: Moschus berezovskii (assembly GCF_049115385.1). Taxonomy (NCBI): domain Eukaryota; kingdom Metazoa; phylum Chordata; class Mammalia; order Artiodactyla; family Moschidae; genus Moschus; species Moschus berezovskii. Next base: position 66,164,769 of record NC_142473.1, read on the forward strand.
TTTCTCATTACTACTAATTTACCTTTCTCTGAAAAGCAAAAGACTATAATAGTTCTACTAGCTAGTGCATCTGTAACCTGTTACCAAGAAAGAAAAAACTTGAATGCGGGAACAAGCATGTCAGTTCTTTCAAGCTTCATTTCTTCTATTCTATTAATATCAAGGGGAAAAAAAACTTACAAAAATTGACCAATGCAGTATAGTTTGGATTTATATTCTATTGGAAGAGTAAATATAAAAAACTGAATACCAAATGCTCAGGGTTTCTTCCATGCCGATTGCAGCCAGACTTAATTACAGTAGAAAGATGGATTTTATAGCAATTGTAAAAATGTAAATAAGACTTTAAAACTGATTCAGGAATTACATTTTATAAATGAAGCTTTGATTTTAATTTAAACAATTCTCTCAGGGTATAATACACATTATTCAGGATGTTCTGCCTTCGTTATGATTGAAATAGTAGTGATAACTTCAGGAAACCCTGGAACAGAAGCATCTGTTTCTTATCAAATTACCTCTCCAAATGATTATAATAATTTTATGCACTAGATTAATTTAAAATGTAAACATTACAATATTTTAAAGTTTAAGTTATTAGATAGAAACATCTTAAAACTAGAAGTGGAATATCTGCACCAAATATAGCATATCCTTACCTATTCTAGTCTAAATGTTCCTACTAATAAAGCACTTACATGAAAAATGCTTTTCATAACATATGCTGATTTTTGTCCTTTTGCAAATATAATATTCAATCATTAAAATTTTTTAAATAAACAATATATAAAAATTTTAGACCCAATAATTAACAACTGTTAATGTTTTGATATCTTTCCTTCAGGTCACCTGCCCATCTGGTGACTTTACTTTTTCTATAGAAAACTATGAAAACCACAAATGTATTTTATTACTTGCTTTTTTAGTAGAAGGAAAACTTATGAGACATTAAAGTACATTTTAAATTTAAAAAAAAAAGAACTTTTAAATATCTGTTCTCTTTGGAAAGAATGAAGTACATGCCAAGTTGAGTCATGAAGAGAAATGTCAGTGTGATCTGTGGCAGCTGCTTGCTTCCCTGGGAAGGCAGGGGCTGGTTAGGAGTACAGTAGCTAGCAAACCCCTCAGCGCTCCGCAAAGTCACTAGTGGGAAAAGAACAAAGGCCTTTCCAATGCAACTAACACAGATGTGCCCAAAGGCAGACTGTCAGAAGCAGTTAGGATGACAGCTA